>NC_056514.1:36799288-36804620 GCF_014905685.2 Nematolebias whitei | reverse complement strand
ATGTTTGGTAGCTAAAAGCTAATGTAACAAAAGGCTAACTAGAAGCTAGAAACAACAAAAAGCTAAAAGCATAAACACCCTAGCTAAAATCCATAGTTTCACAAAGCTAGATGAAAATAGCAAAAAGCTAACTGAAAGCTTAAAAGTAGCAGAACAGTAGGGAATATTTAAAAGCAGCAAAACGTTGACTAAAAGTAGTGAAATGCTACGCTAAAGTACTAGTTAATGCTAGCAAAAAGTGGGAAAACACCGGTAAGTTTTTAAAATGCTATCAAAGAAGTAGCATATTGCAAGCTAAAAATAGCTACAATAGCTTCACATAAACTAAAAGTAATAAAAAGTAGCAAAACTGCTAGCTAAAACTCTGAAAATGCTGGCTAAAAGTGATATAATTCAAGCTAAAATCAGCAAAAGGCTAGCTAAAATGCTATAGCATTTTGCAAAATAGAGCTAAACATAGAAAAATAAATATAGCTAAATGGATCAAAATGCTAGCTACAAGTAGAATAATACAAGCTGAAAGTAGCAAAAACCCTGCTTAAGACAAAATTACAGCAATGAGCTGAATGTTCTGACATTCAAACAGTTAAAATAGCACAAAGTATGTTTGATTGCAAATAACTGTACAAAAACAACGAAACAATCAGAACAAACAAAAACAACAACAACTGAGTCAGCTTTCACACAAAGACAACATCAAAATAGAACGGGGCCTCAGTTTCACATAACTGGTAACTACTAATACAAAAATATGTAAAACAATCATTAATGAAACCCAAAATAAGAACGGAGCACATACATTTGTATTAAAACGCTTCATTTCTAAAGGATAAAAATAACAATAAACCTAGTCAAGTTTAAAAAACAGGAAACGAGGTCAACTCAACCTCAGATTAAACACATGGCACGTTAAACTGTGTCATTACATTCAACAAAAACTGAAAGCCAAGCGCTCGATGAAGGAACGCAGACCGCTCGCCACCTCTCATGCCGGAGACTTAAACTAAAATTGTGGAAGTTGCCGTTATTTTGGTCAAACTTTGTAAATAACGTCATAAACAATCTATCTGTCATGCTCAGAGGATCCTGTCATGACACATTTTAGCTCAACATCTGTAAAACTTGGGTAAAACGTCTATCTGTTGCAGCCGTTTGTTTGTGTTGGCTAATGTGGATTAGTGGTGGCGGCCATCTTGAATGCTGACATGCAGGAATGGATGGATGATAAAACCAAAAAAAAAAAAAAGCTGAGCTGTGTTCAATTAAACCTGCTAAGATAGTCGTTAGCTTGGCAGCCTGAAGTCATTCAAAAAGCTATCCACGACAGGTGAGATACTGATTGCTCATAACTCTCCACAGAACCCCACTTTATCAGATATTAACTAAACCTTCAAGGTGAAAATAAGAGGCATGTTTTAAAATGACCAGTTTAAAAGACACATTTCCTTTTATTTTCCAGCTCCAAGATGTCTGCCCTGCAGCCTCAGTGAAGCAGCATGGCGCTGGTGTCGGTGGAGTACGAGTTTGAGTACAAAACCAGCAGCGGCCGGCTGGTGTCCATCAAGCCCAATGAGAAGTACGTCCTCATCTCCAAATCCAACGAGCACTGGTGGCACGTCCGCAGAGACCAGCACACCCGGCCCTTCTATGTGCCGGCTCAGTACGTCAAGGAGCTCTCGGCCCAAAGCTCCTCTGGTTCCGATGAGTCAGAGTCAGCTGAGTGTGCGGCTAAGAAAACCCCACGAGCGATCCGTGCATTGGCTCGGGATGACTCGAGGGAGACGTACCGCTTTTCCACGTTTGGCCTGTGCGTCAACGTGCCGGACTCCAAACAGGCTTTCACAAACTCTGAAATCTCCTCCGGGAGGTTTTCGGTCTCTGCAGGAGGTGTAAAAACTGAAAACAAGCGTCGCTCGGACCCTCGGCCTGTAGATCAGCCCGTACAGAAACAGCAGCATCCCCAAGGTCCAGAGCAGGACGAACCCACAGAGCAGACTTTTCTGGATGATGAGGATGTGGATTTCCCTTTACCTCCACCACAGATGTGCTGCACGGTACCAGAGATAAATGTAACGGAGTTCGAGTCTTTTCCTGACCTGCCGGAGTTTGTTGCTCCTCCAAACAAACCTGCGGCAAAACAGCAGCAGGAGGAGACTTGGGATCAAACTGCAGGAACAACTTTAAGGACACCTCAGGTAAATGTTTTTTTCTTTATGTTGCTTAATCAGTTTTACCACCAGAGGGCGCATTTCTCCAAGTTTATGTTGCTTCTTGTACAATGTGCACCTGAAGAAGAATTCTGCAGAAATTGGACTTTTTTAATTAGCGAAATGTCAGATTCAGTCTAAATGTATGAAACTTTTAAATTGTACACTTTAAAAGTACTTTCTAAAGTATATCGTGTCATAAAACTTATGTAATTAGAAAATAAATAGTTCCTACCATCTTAGTTTGGGACAATGTGTTTTAGTCGTGCAGACGGGGGAATACTTTCTGGGATATTTTGCTAACACACAGACCAAGACGACGCCAAGAAGTAGTGCTCAGAGTATGTGTTGTGGATGACTCTCAACTACTAAGACACCGAATTTTAGCTTCAAAGCTATCAAATCGGCTACGTTGCGGCCAGTTTTGTGTCGTGGTGGCCATCTTTAATGAAATGGTATTAGTTGTAGAAGAAGCTCAAGCGTTTACTTTCTGGAACGTTTATCTAACTCCTACACAATAACTGGATACAAGGACATTCCAAGAACAAGCAGCCAGAAAACATTTTTAAATAAAATGCCAACATTAGGTGTAAAATGGGAACAGCAAGCAACTTGTGCTAGAGGGACCCTCGGAGAATTTCCATCCATTTACTGGTCCGTTAATGTTTCAGCCGTCACCTGTGGTCGTGAGGTATGGGTCATGAGCGAAAACAGCTTAAAGTAAGTGCAATTCAGACAAATTAGTTTGGTTTAAATATTTGAGAGGGTATATTGTATGAGTAGCCAAGCAGGCTTACTTGGCTACAATCTGCAAACAAGAAAACACATTTTAACCTAAAGACTGTTTGGAACAAAATGTCTCCCACTCGTGTTTAAACTGTGCGGCAGGGTTGAAATTTCAGCCTACGATAATGTTTTGTTTACAAGACTCCAGAATTTCACTTCCTACTCTTGGGAGAAGTGGAAAGCGAACTTGATGGCATCGGAATTTCAGTTTCATTATTTTAAAACTTGGTAAATTTAATAAATGTCTTCTTTTGGCTTTTCCCTCTTCAGGGGTCGCCACAGCGAGTCCTCCTCCATCTCACTCTGTCCTCTGCATCCTCTGTCCTAACTCCAACTACCTCCATGTCCACTCTTACTGCATCCACATATCTTCTCTTCTTCTTTGTCCATTTCCTGACAGCTGCATTCCCAGCATCCTTCTACCAATATACCCACTGTCTCTCATCTGGACATGTCCAGAACTTTATCTCCCAGTCCTTCAACCTGTCCTGTACCTATGATGATCTCATTCCTAATCTTATCCATCCTTGTCACTCCTAACTTCACTTCTACCACTTCCAATTTTTCTCCTGTCTTTTTGTCCATGTCTCTGTCTGCAGACCAGACAACATAGCTGGTCTCACAACTGTCTTGTAAACTTTTCCTTTCACCTTTGCTGCCAACTTTTTGTCACAAATCACTCCTGAAACTTTTCTCCATCCACTCCATCCTGCCTGGACTCTCCTTTTCACCTCTACCACATTCTCCATTTTACTGGACCATTTACAACAAGTACTTGAAGTCCTGCACTTTTGTGACCTCTGCTCCTTGTAGCCTCACTGTTCCACCGGCCTCCCTCTTATTCACACACTCTGTCTTACTATGGCTGACTTTCATTCCTCTTCTTTCAAGCGCATACCTCCATCTCTCCAGTTTCTCTTCCACCTGTTCCCTGTTTTCACCACAGATCGCAATGTCATCTGCAAAACATCATAGTCCACGGGGATTCCTGCCTGACCTCATCTGTTAGTCGGTCCATCACCAGAGCAAACAAGAAGGGGCTCAGAATTGATCCTTGACGCACGCCACCTCCACCTTGAAGCTATCTGCCACTCCTACAGCACATTTCACCACTGTCCTGCTGTCCTCATACATGTCCTGTACCAGTCTAACATACTTCTCTGCCACTCCAGCTCTCCACATACAATACCACACCTCCTCCCTCGGCACCCTGTCATATGCTTTTTCTAAATCCACGAAGACACAATGGAGTTCTTTCTGACCCTCTGCACTTGTCAATCAGCATCCTCAAAGCAAAGATGGCGCCTGTGGTGCTCTTTCTTGGCATGAAACCATACTGCTGCTCACAGATAGTCACCTCTTATCTAAGTCTAGCTTCCACAACTCTCTCTCAGATCTTCATCGTGTGACTCATCAACTGAATTCCTCTGTAATTGCTACAACTCTGTACATCATCCTTGTTCTTAAAAATGGGCACCAGCACACTTCTCCTCCAGTCTTGAGGCATTTTCTCACCCTCAAATATGCCATTGACTATTTGAGTCAAGAACCTCACTGCCATCTTTCCTAGTCATTTCCAAAACATCCACAGGTATGTCATCAGGTCCTGCTGCCTTTCTCTTCATTCTTTTCAGACTTGGTCTCTTGGACACATAAAAACATCTACCTTCCTTCTCAGCATCATGTCAGCCAGCTCTCTACCTTTGCTTGTCATTGTCTCCACACTTAGAGTTCCAACTCTCAGTCCTATATTCTTGACTTTCATCTTCTCCCTCTGTCTCCTGACACGTTTCCCTCCTTGTGGTCTTTGACTAACAGTAACACAATCTGCCAGCACCCTGTTTGTCAACAGCACCAGTGGCGGTCATTGTTAACCTGGGCCTTGACCAATCTGGTATGATTTCACTTTGATGAACTTCCATTATATTTTTGTCAAAAATGTTTTACGTCAGATGCCCTTCCTTATACAACCTTCTCCATTTACCCAGATTTTGGACATACACAAGAGATACACTGACTTTTGCTCCCAAGTCAAGTGGGTGGTTTTGCTACCGTTAAAATAAATAAAAATATCCTGATGAATGCACAATAATCCAAGTAGAAAAGTCTAAAAAAGTTAAGTCAGGTCCTCTCAGACTGAAGAAGTCTTTCGGATGAAAGACGAAACAATTCTACAACTTTTTTTTTTTGAATGTCCAGAGGACCTGACTTACCTTTTTTTTTTTAGATAAATAAAAAATGTTGCTAGCGGCAGCTAGCTTCCAACAGCAATGTTAACTGTTGCAGCACCTGGTAGCTTCAAACAGCTATGCTAACTGTTGCTAGCAGCTGGTAGCTTT
>NC_056514.1:36794556-36799278 GCF_014905685.2 Nematolebias whitei | reverse complement strand
ATGCTAACTGCTGCAGCAGCATGTAGCTTCAAACAGCTATGCTAACTGTTGCTAGCAGCTGCTACCATAAAAACAACACAAATGTTGCTAGAAGTATAGCATCAATCAGCAATGCTATTTATTGCTAACAGCTATGCTAATTTGTTTTTCTAAGCCCATTTTATTTCAACCTCCACATCTCCAGAAATTTATATTTTCCACCACTGTTGACAAAAAACAAACAAACAATAAAAACACAACTTAAGAAGGCAAGTTTATGCAAACTTCTTTAATTATTTGTTTTTAGAGACGTGTTAATCAGTCTTGAATTATGTGGGTGTAGATAATGGTGTTTAAAACTCTTAAAAAATTAATTACATTCAATTATTGATTTAACTACTAACTTTTCTGCAGTCGAGGATGTCTCTCTGCCAGCTCATCTACATATGAATGGGATGCCATTTCAGTGCGGTGGGGGAAAAAGAGGTGCTCTTTTTTTTTTTAAAGAAGCTGAATCAAGATTTCAGCTGAAGTTTCTGTAGGAACCACCAGAGCTCACTTTGACAAAACTTCTTGTTGTTGTTGAGAGAGTCAGTTCTGTGAGGCTTTTAGGAGGAGTTCGGTTGTAAGTCCAGAACAGGTTACAAACAGGTTGAGTGAGTGGCCTCTCCTGCAGGAAGGAAGTGAAGGAGTTAAACCCGAAAAGGTGTGAGCCGCTCCCAGACAAACCTGCCTGCTGTTGTCTCCCAGCACCAACCCAGTCCTGGTCCAACTCAGCCGAGGGCAAGAACCAAGAATCCCGGATACTTCCCTCCCCATCTAGCGTCTCTGTCTCTCTCTTTGGATGTAGTTTGCTCAACTTTGAACTCCCATTCCAGGTAAGTTTCTTGTTTTTGCACCTGTGCACGAGTATCCAGTCTTCAGAATGTCTTGAGTTGTGGAAAATATTTTGTGCAGCCTCTCCCAGTGGAGTGTTTGTGCACACATGAACACTGTAATTACACCAGCACAGTTTGTTGACTCAAAGGGAGGCTTCGGATACTTAACAAATCTGATCTGGTGAAATAAACCCCCCAAACCAAAACCTCCTAAATGTGTGTGGATCTCCTGAATGAGGCTCAGCTCCTCCACTTTTTTCTTTAAACAGCACCATAAATGTGCCAGGACCCCTCAGAGTGCATTTATTCTCACCCTTTCAATGGAGTGCCTTCTCCATGGTGATGTGTCAGGGATCTGGACTGACTCCCAACGAGCTGGGCTCCTTTGGAGGTCTGTACTCAGACGTAGTGTACAAGACTTGCAATTAGTCCCAAATGTACTCGATATGGAGAGCATGTGGTGTGAAACAAGTTTCCCAACTCGTAGAGGAAAAGAGTCCTCTCATTGTTTTGAGCTTTTATGACATATTGCCGTTTTTATTACTCTTTATGGTGTTGAGACTAAACTTACTGGAAAAACATCCTCATATCCTTGATGACTACTTGCGACACGTCCAGCAGCTTCTTATCGCTTAAAGTTTCAGCAAGTGGCAGTTTAGGGTCCAATGTCCGACTGATTTTTGACTGCTGGAAGTTTATCTAAACCTCCTGAACTCGCTCGGTCTTTCAGAAGCAAATTGTGAGAACCAGTTTCTTTGAAAGAACATCATCTACAACTGAAGGAAAGGAAGAAAAGAGAAATACGGTGTTCTGTAAAACAGCCAAAATGAAATACCAAAGAAACTGCACCAACAGGTAGTGTGAGTATCTCGTCCTAGTCTCTATGAAGAACGCACATGACTGTTTCCTGGCAGAAAGACTTTTGCTTTCGTACTGGATTAAACTCAAAACGGATTATTTGACCCCAATTTTTAGCCCATGTTGTAACAGTAATAACTTGCGGTATCTCCAGTCCAGACTTGGGCTTTTTAACTGTAAACACTTACGTAGAAGACATTAGATCAAAGTTCATTAGTGTCCTGGTGGTATTTTAAGTATCCATTAAGAACTAATTCATTAAAAATATATATCTTAAATGCATTGTCCAGTAAAAATGGAAATGTCTCAGATAGCCTGAAGGCCCACAGGTGGAGGGAGTTCTTATAATTGTACAGTACCTCTTTGACGTCTGCATTCCAAAAATACGCAGTAAAATGCATCAACAGGACAAAGTACACCAAGCATGAGGCGGTGAAGCTTTTACACGACATTGTCTTCGACTATGAACTTCCAAAACCTGAGAATACTCTGAAGTTGGGTTCTATGGGTTCTGTATCTTTGCCTCAGGTGGAGGAGTTCGAGTATCTGGGCGTCTTGTTTTAGGGCGATGTTAGGAGATGGATCGACGGACTGGGGCCTCGTCCCGTCCTCAGTCGTGAGGGTGTTGCTTTGGTCGGTCGTGGCAAAAGAAGAGTTGAGTCGGCAAATCTCTTACCGGTAATTCACTGGTCCGTTGGGCGACGACGTCAAAGTGGATCCCTTCTGTCTTAAAACCCACTCCGTTCTCAAAACCTTTGCAGCATTTCACGTGTAAGTTGTTTAACAAACCTTCCTATTGCTCAGCTTTGAACTGCGCTGTTATTTTATTAGAATTCAATGGTTGTTTACAGGGCAAATCACATCAGAAGTAGCGCTTGCTGTGCAGCCTGCAGTACCTCGATTATCGCGGAAGTTACGTTCCACACATCACTGCGATGCGTGAAAAACAGAGAAGTAGGAGTGCTATATTTATTTTAGTTTTTAGATATATTTTAAGGCTTTATAAACCTTACCCACACTCTAGCATGGCTCTTAACAATGTTCTAAACTCTTAAACCTACGTAATTTTAACAGCATACGTATATGTACTGTGCAAAATTTTATATGGGTACTCGCCAGCAATGTAGACCAGCAGCTCGGTTCCGGTTCTGCAGACCTACCCTCAGTGACGGAGCCCACCGCCCCGTCCAGGTCGATGTGCACGTGGATAATAGAGCTTCAGGATTATTGAGACTTGCCTGCCAGTTCTGTGAGCTTAATAGATCGATCATTACTTCTCACTTTGCGTTGCAAAACTTTCCCTCCATTTCGGTAGAAAGCAGCAGCCGGAAGCACTGTTGGCTTCTGGGTAGTGTAGTTCTTTTGACTCGCTTTACAGTATAGGCTTATTGAAAGAAAACTACAAAATCAGTATTTTTTTAATTTCGTTAACTTTTTATCCCGTACTGTCCCAATCGCGTGAGTAAAATTAAAGTTGACAATCGTGTGTTGTGCAAAAGGGCTAGTCCGCGAAAGTCGAACCGCGAAGTAGCGAGGGACTACTGTACTTCCTGCCATATGACCTTTCTCTGAAATTGACGACATAAAATGAATAAAGGAGCTTTTGCGTGAACTGCTTTGATGTTTTTGGAGGATTGGAGCCAGATTAACAGTTAATTTGTCACTTAGGTCAGAATATTTCAAATGGAGGGTTTTCAGAGCTCTATCTACGTCAGGTAAGATGTTAACTGTATGTAACCTTTCCACAAAACTCCAAACATTTGAACTACTGCTTTTGCATTTCAGTTGATCATATTAACAACTGGACTAACTTTGCCCAACCCGACAACTTGTTTTTAAGATTTTGTTTCATACAAAACCAATTTTGAGCATCTTTAAGCTTGTGAAAAATTCCGAAACAAGTTATCGCAAAGGGTAACAGCTTGATTTTTAAAGGCCAAGTCAGCTTCATAAGCAGAAGTAATTACATGTTTCTTCCTAGATGTCATTAAGTCAACTTTAACACAATGTCAAATACTTCAGATGAGGATCGTAGTTGTTGCCTTCATGCGTTGCGTTGACGCTTTTTGTGAAACGTGCTTTCGATGTTGTAATGACGGCGATGCAGTCGTTCGTGTTACTGTAAAAACAAACACAGTTGTGTTTGTTTTTTTCCTCCTTGCTATGATTAATAGCAGGTTCCAGGAAGTAAAACGAACCCACAGCAGATGTCCTGAATCTGTATACAAACTTTTTTCCAGCGTGGTTTGCGTACGAGCTTTAACAAGCACCTGTAACTAAACTTCCAGGCCTCGTTTTCCCCTGCTAGCCAAAAAAAAAACACCTCGGCTACAAAGTGTGAGGAGGAGGAATTGTGTCAGGAACAAGAAATAAGAGCAGGTTTTCTACATCACAGGCCCGGACCTGGAAAGCAGAGATAAAACTGGGATAAGCTGATGGGAACCTTCGGGATAAGCTGATAGGAACCTTCTGGATTCCTCCCCACCGCGGGCGTGATGTAAGAGGGAGACGAGCCAGTTTGATTCAATAGCTGGACTGTGTGTGCTCTGTGGCGTGATTTGGGCCCCAATTTGGTTCTCCATTGTTGGACTGGACGGGTTCTAATGTGTTGAAGTAATGAAGCGGATTGCTGCTTCACGCATTGCTGAGGGCGGAGAGTTCACTGCCCTGCGCCGAGGGGATTTCACCTCAAACCAACATGGGAGAAAATCATTAAGAAGTACTTTGCAAAGATGTCCTTTGCAGAGGAAGCTAAGGACCAGTTTTAAGGACCTACAGCGCCCGTTTGCGTTCACACCACCAGAGGAACACTGACTGCGCAACGTTCACCTGATGGTCCTGAGCACAACTGAGACGTTGCCTTTTCTGAAATTTGCTGAAGAAGCTCACAAGAACAAAACGCAAGCTAAAAGCAGCAAAACGTTTTAACTAAAAGCAACAAAAGAGTAACTAAAAACAGCAAGAGTAACTAAAAACAGCAAGAGTAAGTAAAGACCCACAAAAGAGT
>NC_056514.1:36783226-36794546 GCF_014905685.2 Nematolebias whitei | reverse complement strand
AACTAAAAGCAGCAAGAGTAACTAAAAGCACCAAAAGAGTAACTAAAGACCCAGAAAAGAGTAACTAAAGACCCACAAAAGAGTAACTAAAGACCCACAAAAGAGTAACTAAAAGCAGCACTTGGCCTCCTCCACTCTGGAGCTCTGACACCTCCAGAGAGTCAGCCCAGCATCCATCCATCCTCTGTCCGACCAGGGCCACTCCTGCTCGGACTGGCTCTCTCTGAACCCGGCCTCCTACTCGGCACAAGAGTAACTAAAAAAACCAAAAGCGTAGCCAAAACCCGCAAAAGAGTAATTAAAAGCAGCAAGAGTAACTAAAAGCACCAAAAGAGTAACTAAAGACCCACAAAAGAGTAACTAAAAGCAGCACAAGAGTAACTAAAAGCAGCAAAAGAGTAACTAAAAGCAGCAAAAGAGTAATTAAAAGCAGCAAAAGGGTAACTAAAAAAAAAACTGTACAAGAAAAACTAAAAGCATCAGAAGAGTAACTAAAAGCACAAAAAGAGTAACTAGATCCAGCAAGAGTAACTAGATGCACCAAAAAAGTAACTAGATGCACCAAAAGAATAACTACATGTACCAAAAGAGTAACTAAGTGCACAGAAAGAGTAACTAAAAGCACAGCGAGAGTTACTAAACACACAGAGTAACTAAACGTACAGAAAGAGTAACTAAAAGCACCAAAAAGTAACTAAAAGCACCAAAAGAGTAACTAAAAGCAGCAAACCGTTGGTTAAAATTAACAGAAAGGCAGCTAAAGACAACAGTCGTATAAGAGAATCAAATTATTCAAGTCAAGTCAAATTTATTAATAAAGCGCATTTAAAGCAGCAGCTGTTTCCAAAATGCTTAACAAGAAGATCAAGGCAGTAAATATAAAAAAAAGATGTAATTAAAAGCATCAAAAATAAAAATATAACACAGAAACTATGAGCAACAATGAAATGCTAAATACTAAATTAGGGCAAATAAGTACATAAAAAAACAATGTTTTAAAAGAGATCACTTTAAAAAACTTTTATTTTTTACATACATTAATGTGAAAAATATTTGTAAATAAAGTGAAACGTTTGAAAAAGTTGTAAAAGATAAACGCCAGAGCTCCCACGTCTTGGATGAGCCGAACGTTTTGGTTTACAAACGACTAAAATAGCAGAAAGTCTGCAGATGACGTTGGATAAAACGGATATTTCACAATCTGCAAGTGCTCAGAGTTTGTTGTTGATGACTCTCTGCTACTACCACACCAAAATGTAGCCGAACGTGTAAAACTGAACCGGAGCCATTTTTGCATTTGCCATGGTTGATAATCTGTGGCAGCCATCTTGATTTGGGTTGTGTTTAAACGACAAACATCCAATGAATACTTTTGAGAGTTTTAAATAAATCTGTCCTGTAGATCAGGAGATATTTTGCTGACAGGCACACAAACGCATGCGCACAGTGGTTAAAAACACGATCGACTGCTTTCTTCTTCGATAGCGCACAAAAGTACAGTTTAAAGAAATGCACAACTACAAATTGAACTTTATAACGGTTTCTTTCTTTGCTGAGACGTTTCGTCCTTCATCCAAAGGACTTCTTCAGTTTGAGGAGCCACCAAACAAAACTGATTCCCACAAACGGCACACTCCATAGAACAACACCAACGTTCAAAGTGTCTTTCACTGGAGCGAGCTGTTTGTGGGAATCAGTTTGTTTGATGGCTGCTCAGATTGAAGAAGTCCTTTGGATGAAGGGCGAAACGTCTCGGCAACGAAAGAAACCATCCATACGACTGAACATTTTTACCTGGATGATTGAGCATGAACTTTGGTGAATGTGAAAAGCTGTGTTTCGGTCTTGAACCTCATTTGCGTTTTAACTTTTAACCCTGAAATCTCTGTGGAAATGGTCCCGAACTGAACCCCGGGCAACAGGAAGTGGTGATTAAACAACTGAACCAAGCAAGAACTCCACTTCCTGTTTGATGCCGTTTGTGTTTTCCTCATCAGCTCACCCACTTTTTAACCTTATTTGATCAGGAAAAATACCGCTTCCCTTTTTTTTCCTCGTTATTGTCTGAGTCGGGGTTAAATAATCCCACATTACACAACGACTTCAGCTCTCTTTTATTTTTAAATTTGCCCTTTAAGTGTGTTTCACTGTCATTTCCTTTTTATCATCTGTGTGCAGACAGGAAGTGGGTCACGGTGACCTGCAGGTTGGTGTGTTTTCTATCTAACTCTTTTTTTTTTTTGGCTCATGCAGACAGTTAGCCTCTACCCTCCTACCCTGTACACACACCCACCCACCCACACTTACCCAAGTCCTCTAGTCCCTTCCTGCTGCTCGTCAGCTCACAGTTCTCCTTTCTATTTGCAACAGTCGCAGCTGCTGCGAGAGGAGGACGCGTACCTAAAAAGTGGAGGGAGGTGAACGAGTCTCTCCCCCGCCACAGCTTGATTGAATGCGGTCGCTTAGTTTTGGTTCTGGCTTTTAATTGCATGATCGGACGCATGGATCGCTCCGGTAGAAAGACCTGAACATGGTGGACATGTACTCTAGGGTTTGTTCGGGTCACCAGGCCAGGCGGGGCTTGACTCTGCCGGTGGGAGCTCAGGTGGGTGATCACATCAGCTGACGTCGACTTGGGACGTTGTCGAAAGTTAAATTTCTGTCTTCACGAACGCTTTGATGGCTGCGCTGCTTCTCGTTGTGCCGAACCGCGCCTCCTCTTTTCTCTTCCTGTACACGCTGAGGTGGTGTGAACTGTAAACTTTCATCCCTGATGGTTTTATTCTGGTTCGTTTTTAAACTGTTTATTTTTTTTTTACGTGACATCAAACGTGGCCTCAAACGAAACCGTCCTCTAGCACGTGACAGATGAACCTGTTCTGATGAGATGAGAGCTGGATGTTGTTCCTTTGAGTCCAGCGGTGCTTTCAGTCCTTTGTTTTTACTGTAGAGGAGCCACATCTGTAAGATGGAGTGAATCTTTTGACCACAGAGCACAAGACCGCGTTAAAGCGAAGAACTGATAACGTTTCGTCCTGTTCACCGCAGAAAAAAGGCATACAAACCATGGAGGACTAAGAATTCATGCAACGATTTACAATATTTGGTATTTTTAATCGCTTGCTGCAGAAAGGTGAAACCAGCGGATGACAGTTTTGTGTGTCTGTTGGCAACATATCTCATGAACCGCTGGATGGGTTTTAATTAACGTTTCAAAAAATAATCATTGAAACTTTTGCATACGATTCCATTTTGGGGAGCACCCAATTAAAGATGGCCGCCACAGTCAACTGACCTTAAAAAACACTAAAATTGCTATAAATGAGTCAACTCTACAGATATTGGGATAACTTTTGGTGAGGTAGTAGCTGAGACTGAGCCACAACGCTTCGTTAGAGCACTACAAATTTGTTAAGTTCGTTGCATAAAACTTTTTAGCATTGACGCTCGGTGTCAACCCGTTTTGTCTGTTGGCGACACGTCTCACAAACCACTGAGCCGATTTTAATGACGCACTCAGAAAATAATCATTGGATGAAACGCTACAGCTGATTGACTTTTGGAGTCGACCCAATTTAAGATGGCCTCCGAAGCCAACTGACCTTAGAAAACACAGAAACGGCTACAATTCAATCAGTTTCATGGATTGTGATCTAGAGTTTGGTGGGGTGGTAGCTGAGAGTCATTCACAAAACTTGCTCTATTAGCAGTACTTAATGTGATTTTAAAGTGTTAGCCAAATTGACTACCAAATGTCATTTCTAAACACAATATGATTTTAGTCGAAGTCGCTTTTATGAAAAGACGATTCTTCAATAAAAATGTATTGTTACCTTATTGTCTGGGTCTGACCTTCCCCTTCAAATAAACCCAGAATATAAAAGTTAAAGTGATTTACCGGTAGTTGAATCAGTTAGCAAGAAAGTGGGTATTTGCACCTTTTATATTAAAAGTGTTTTATCACTTTGCTTCATTATTGACGTAAATTTCTGAGCTGGTCGATGAGGACGAACACACAACTGACCCGAAAACAGATTGATAGCAAACCCCCACGACAAACGGGACAAAAGAGGAAATGAAAGAGTTATTATTGATCTCTGAAACTACAAATCACTAAAACCCAACGGTGATCAAGAAAAGTTGCACAGAAAACTTTTTTTTTTAATTAAAAGTTAAGCATTCTTTAAAGGAATGCATATCGCCCGCCTGCCTTTCACGTCGGACTTTAAAATGAGCATGGTGTGATGAGAAACGATGACGCTGCAGCTGTTCGTGTCAAACTTTTAATTAAAAATAACATTCGGTTCGCTTTTCTGCAGGTGAGAATAAATATATAGTGGTGCTTGACAGTTCGTGAACTCTTTATAATTTTCTATATTTCTGCATAAATCTGACCTAAAACATCATCAGATTTTCACACAAGTCCTAAAAGTAGATCAAGAGAACCGAGTTAAACAACTGAGACAAAAATATTATACTTGGTCATTTATCTATTGAAGAAAATGATCCAATGTTACATATTTATGATGGTAAAAGTATGTGAACCTCTAGGATTATCAGTTAATTTGAAGGTGAAATTAGAGTCAGGTGTTTTCAATCAGTGGATGATGATCAGGTGTGCGTGGGCTCCCAGTGTGATTTAAAAAAAAAAATCTGGGATCTATCAAAGTCTGATCTTCACAGCAGGTTTGTGGAAGTGGATCACGGCAGGAGAAAAGGAGATTTCTGGGGAGATCAGAAAAACAGTTGTTGATGCTCCTCAGGCGGGAAAAGGTTACGAAACATCTGTAAAGAGTTTGGGCTCCACCAATCCACAGTCAGACACGTTGTGTACAAACGGAGGAAGTTCAAGACCTTTGTTACCCTCCCCAGGAGTGGTGGACCAACAAAGATCAGTCCAAGAGCAAGGCGTGGAATAGTCAGCGAGGTCACAAAGGACCTCAGGGTAACTTCTCTCACACATTGGCTAATGTTGATGTTCATGAGTCGACCATCAGGAGAACACTGAACAACCATGGCAGGGTTGAAGGAAAAAGCCACTGCTCTCCATGAAGAACATGGCTGCTCGTCTGCAGTTTGCTAAAGATCACGTGGACAAACCAGAAGACTGTTGGAAGAACGTTCTGAGGACGGATGAGACCAGAATAGAACATTTTGGTTTAGATGACAAGTGTTCTGTTTGGCGAAAGGAAAACTCTGCGTTCCTGCAGAAGAACTTGATCCCATCTGTGGAACATGGTGGTATCATGGTTTGGGCCTGTTTTGCTGCATCTGGGCCAGGACGGCTCGCCATCATTGATGGAACAATGAATTCTTAATTATATCAGAGAATTCTAAAGGAAAATGTCAGAACATCTGTCCATGAAGTGAATCTGAAGTGTGTGTGGTGGTGGTGGTGGTGGTGGGGGGGGTGTTTCATCACTGAAAACAAAGATTCACATACTTTTACCACCACAAATCAGTATTACTGGATCATTTTCCTCAATAGATAAATGACCAAGTATAATATTTTAGTCTCATTGGTGCAACTGGGTTCTCTTTATCTCCTTTTAGGTCTTGTGTGAAAATCGGATGATGTTTTAGGTCTTATTAATTTATGCAGAGATATAGTTGAATTTGAACAGTTGACATTTGCTGAAAGCAGGAGAAAAACAGAAATGTGCAAAAAAAAAATGTGAATAGAGCAAAAATGTAGCATGAATAAGCTGTGATAGGCTAAATAGATTATTAAAAAATCTGAAAATAGCATAAAGAAGCTGCATGTTTTTTGGCGTTTACTCATTTTAAAACTACGTTTCTGTCGTTAATACATTTCTTTACTTTAAGCCTCTCTCTGACCTCTCAACACTTTCCGCCTTTTACCGCCGCAGGTTTATTATAGTGTTCAGCTCATGCTACCGGTAAATATAGTCTAAGAGTTTAGCGGTGAGACGAGACGTTTAGTCTAGAAGCGACTTTTAGTGTCTCCTTTTTAATTCTGCCACCTTGATGAATGCAAATAAAAACCTTCTCAGGGCGATGAGTCCCAGGAGGAGCCCACAGAAAGGCCCCGGTGGAGCAAAGGTGAGCTTAAAGAAACACGGCGTGCAGTTTTTATCCAACCAGAGCTGGTTGCAAGTGAAAGTGTGAGTAATAATTTTCTTGCATCACTGAGCGCAGGAGCAGGCTTTCACTCCCGCCGGCATCTTTTAAACAAATATTTGTGATGACCAGGTCTGTTTTGCATGTTCTGTCCCTGCTGGGCAGCCGGTGAAGCCGAGAGAAAAACTTATTTACGCTGCAGCTTACAAAGTGCTTCACGATAACATGGAAAAACAATTCAATTAAGCCAGTACAAAGAAAAAATATATAGATATAAATGATTGTAAACGTTAGGACTAAAAAGATGCATTTTCTTTGTAGATATGGTGAGCGCTGAATGACTTCTAAAACTTCACGAAGAAGCTAAAACTAAAAGAAGCAAAACAAGAAACAAAACAAGTGTTGAAGCTAAAAAAACAAAAAAAAACTAGATAAAAGCTAAAAGCAACTAAAAGTTGGTTATAAACTACAAATTGAAAAACGCTAGATGTAAGCTAAAGAAGCACAAGAGTAGCTAAAAGTACAAAAAAGGTAGAAGCTACAAGCTAAAATGCAAAACAAAGGTTTAAGCCTAAAAAAGTCAAATTAGCTAAAAACTGTAAGTAGCAAAAGGGTAGTTAAAATTAGCAAAAGGCAAACTAGAAGCTGAAATTAGGAAAAAGGTAGCCAAAAGTATCAAAAAGTAAAACAAAGCTAAATCAAAAGTAGCAAACGACTAAAGAGCCATCTAAAAGCAAAAAAAACCAACAAAATACTTAGCTACAAGGATAAAAGTTTAGATAAATGGAGCAAAGATAAAGTTTTAAAGAAACAAAAAGCTAGCTTAAAAACCAAAAGTAGCAAAATAGTAGCTATAACCAAAAAATAGCTGAATTGTAGCTAAAGCTACATGTCGGAACAGTAGCTTAAAGCTAGAGTTGGTACAAAAAGACGAAAATAGATCAAGTTTGCTGAAGCAGGTTTGAAGGAATTTAGGAGGTATTGATGTGTTTCATCGTGGAAAATATTTGTAAACAAAGTTAAATAATTTGTAGGGATGCACGATATTATCGGCATGGTATCGGTATCGGCTGATATTAGCGATAAAGTTAAACATCGGCCATTCCATCAGAATAATAATAATAATAAAGGCTTCTGTTTTAAGTTAATTTTTAATTTAAGAAACTGTTAAGTTTATCTATTAATGCACTGCTACTTATGCACTTTTCACTTGTTGCTTGTGAACAGATTAAGTTTAGATTTAAATGTACAAATTTGCACTGTTCGAGTGTTGTCATTGTGTTAGTGAGAGTAAATGTTATGAATTAATTTGACATTAAACATAATCCAAGTTGAAATGTTGCATCATTTTCAGACCCCTTTTTGGCATCTGCATTTGGTAGCAGCCAAACTGACAAAGACCTGCAGAATAATGTATTTTAATTCAACAGCAGAGAACGCTGTGTAGTCTCTGTAAGTAGGACTAGGGGGAAAGTATCGGTATTGGTATCGGTTATCGGCCAAATAAGTTTTAACATATCTGCTATCGGCCAAAAATCCAATATTGTGCATCCCTATTAATTTGAAATGTAAACTAACAAAAAACCCAATCCCTATTATAAAAATAAAAGCTAGAGAATAAAAAAAATCAACCAATGGAAAGACTTTAAAATAGGAATCACGCAAGTTCCTCTGAAATCTTGCAGCAATATTTTTTTTTTAACGTTTGGCATTAAAACAGGCAACGGTGCATGACGGTAATCTAAACGATAAGAAGTAAAATCCAGCTCCTCTTTGGACTTTTTAATGTTTATCTTCAAAACCAGCTGATGTGGAGCTCGGTGGACCAGCAGCTTCCTGTTGAAGAGAACAATTTTAACAACGAGAAGCTTCTCGTTACGGCAGGTCGACTATAAAAAGTGCATAAAGACGCCAAAGTCGATGCCTGACTGGGGTTGTTTCAGTTAACTGAACCTGTGGTCACATGTCGATGTGTTTTTATGTCTTTAAAGCGCTCATGAAAACACATCGCAGAGGATTTCATCTGCAGTTTAATCTGTTAGAAAGGGCACACCTTCAGTCATAATCTGGTTGCCTTTTCACAAACAAATGTCCCTGGATTATTGATCATTGTTGCAACAGAACAGGGCTTTCTTGGGCTGTACGCTTCCTGTGCTGTTTTAGCCGCAGAACTATTGTTAGCTTGTAGCTGAGGTATTACACTTCCTGTTGTGCTTGTCTTGTTTATGAAACTACATTTTACCACAAAATTCAACTGTGACTGTGTTTAGTTCCTCTTTGGTCAAAGCTTGTAGATGCGTTTGTTTGGTCATCGGCTTTTATGTTTAATACCCACTACCAAAAAGTTTAGATGGCCTCCACAGCTAATTCACTGGCTCCAAACTCTGGTCCTTGAGGAACACCATCCTGCGTGTTTTCCTGCTTTGACTCACCTGATTTGAAAGAACGGGTGATTAATGGGCTTCTGCAGAACTTGATGAAGTAATTAAATCACTGAACAGGTGTGTTGGAGCAGGAAACAACGAAAACATGCAGGATGGTGTTCCACAAGGACCAGAGTTGGGAACCACCTTAGTCAACACAAAAATGACTACAGCTTGGTCAGTTTTACAAATATTACGCTAAAACTTTGTGTTAAAGTAGCTAAGAGTCATTCCCATCAAACACTTGGAGCTTTTTCTGGACACACAAGATATTCGTTTTAAACTTTGGTGATCACAGCGACGGGTTATATGAATTTCTTCATGGATTACCAGGCTTTAAATTTTACATTTTGTCCGTAGAAGTCGCGAAAGAGTTTGAATTGAAAGTCAGCATTTTTCTAATTTTGAACTTTCTCTTTAGCTGCAGGATGAGAGTCTTCATACAGCCGTGTACGTCAACGTAGCGGAGCTTCGTCAAAGTCTCTCCGAGTCCCCCCCGTCGGACGTCTCGCCTTGCTCTCCTTCCTACCTCAACCAGGAGGGATGGGAGGTGCACGTTGACCAAGAGAGCGGACAGGAATATTATTATCACCCCACCACGGGGCGCACCACCTGGGACAACCCCTTTTCAGACACCCCCACGGACCCTGAGCAGCTCCTCGCCGAGGAACCCTGCCCCCCGTCGCCCCTTCAGTCTCCTGACCTGTCCACCACCCCCACTTCCAGGTGGTCATCAGACTGGGAGCAGCTGGTGGATGAAACCAGTGGTCGGCCCTACTTCTACAACCCGACGTCAGGGGAGACGTCCTGGGAGCGCCCCGAGCAGCAGAGTCTGTACCCCCTACTGATGGAGCCTATGAGCGTGCACAGGTTTCACAACGATGGACCGGTAAGGACGGACGACCCGGCTGCTCCACTTTATCTTCTCCTGTTTTAGCTTCGCCCAGGGGAAACTAAATACGCTCCACTTTTAGTGAAATGAAGTCTCCTGCTCTTGTAAAAGAGACACGACTTTATTTCATCTCACCAGAACTCTCCAGCAGACATCTGTCCTCAATTTAAATCCACTAAATAGGGATTAAAAAAAAAATGAAACTGAGAAACATAAAAGCACTTTATCAGAAATCTATATTTACATGCATGGTTTAATTACAGCACACGTTCTGATCAGAACCCAAGCAGCGTGTGACCTGGTTTTTATCCTTGAGTGACTTTATCTGAGCTGGAGAGACGATACTTATGAGTCAAGAGAATAAAACTTTTAGATTATGGAAATATTGCACCATTTTTTATGATGGATATCATGATAAAGATTCCAGTAGGGAATCATTCAGCAATACTTCAAAGTATGTTGCGACGTTTCAGCCCAAGGAACGAACAGTTTCAGCCTCGATGAGGGAATGAAGGAATATTTTACACTTGATGGATTTAAATCATAAAAATGATTAATGATGGTTTGGTTTGTGAGCTTTAGAGGTACAAAAAACTTGATTTGATTGATTCTGACAGACGGTTAAACCTTTAACTTCTAAAGCTGAAACTCACTGGGTCTAGTTTAAGATTTTTCTGAATATTAACAAAAATAAATAAATATCTGGTGAAACTATTTTATCTGCTGAAATACAGGGTGAAAGCTGAATGATTTTAATGAAATCTGTTAAGGAATGAAATAAAATGGGTAAAACAGTAGCTAAAAGCTAAAATCAGCTAAATTGTAGCTAAAAAGCACATTTAGCAGAACAGTAGTTAAAAGCTAATATGAGCTAAACTGTAGCTTCAAACAAATTAACAAAACCATAACTTGAAATAATTGTCAAAACTGTAGCTGAAAGCTAAGTGTAGCAAAAACAAAGATAAAATGTGCAAAACAGCAGCTTAAAATGAGCAAAGCCACAACTTCAAGCTAACATGAGCTAAATTAGCTGACAACTAAAATTGGCAAAATTGTGGCTAAAAACTAAAACGAGATCATATGTAGCCAAAAAAAAAAAAAAAAAGTAATATAGCAAACAAAACATAACCTCATTGGCAGAGGATAATAAAGCTAAAATGAGCAAAACAGTAGCTTAAAGCAAAACAAAGCTAAAAGCAAGCAAAACCGTAGCTTAAAATAAATCAGCTAAACCATAGCTTAAAGCTAAACTGAGCAAAACATTATTAAAACTGTATCTGACAAAACTAGCAAAAAAAAAAAAACTAAATTGAGCTAAACTATAGCTGAAAGCCAAGCGTAGTAAACATTGAAGCTAAAATGATTGATGCCATAGCTTAAAGTTAAAATATAATAAACTGTTTTTAAAAACTACATTTAGCAAAGCAGTAAATACATTTTAAATGATTAAACTCATCACCAAAAGCTAAATTTAGCAATACTGTTGCTAAAAGTTAAAATTGACTAGCTTGAAACAAAAAACACTTATTAGTAAAACAAACTATATAGCAGGAAGCTTAAATTAGCATAATTGCAGCTAAAAGCTAAATGTAGCAGCACTGTAGCTAAAGGTTTGAATTGTCTAAACAACTGGTAGTTAAAAGCTAAAAGTGGCAGTTTCATAGCTAAAAGCTAATATCCCAGAACTATAGCTAAGAGCTAAAAGTGTCTTTAAATCAGTAAACAAAAAGAAAGGAGAATAAAAAATTATACATTTTGTGTCAGAAATTGGTTAATCTATCTATCTATCTATCTATCTATCTATCTATCTATCTATCTATCTATCTATCTATCTATCTATCTATCTATCTATCTATCTATCTATCTATCTATCTATCTATCTATCTATCTATCTATCTCTCTATCTATCTATCTATCTATCTAT
>NC_056514.1:36752024-36782826 GCF_014905685.2 Nematolebias whitei | reverse complement strand
CCCCCCCCCCCATTCCCAGCCTCCACTACCTGAAGAGGACTACCCCCCAGAGGATTACCCAGGTGCGAAACAATCGGACCCCTACGAGGATTTCAATGCCACAGGACCTTCCTCTCTCTCAAAAGAGTACGCCTTGACCCACGTGAGCCGGACCCTGATCCCTCGGGCCAACTTGGACCGCACCACCCCACCTGGCTGGAATCTGACTGTGGAACCCAACGGGACATGGGTCTTCACCCACGAAAACTCTCCTGATCAGGTACACAAAAGTTCAAAGACCCAAGTGTCAAAAACTAGGAATGCCGACCATTTCTCACGTGCTCAATGAACCATTTCATTCTCAGCCCTTCAGATACTCTTCAACATTCAATGAGTTGTTCGATTGATTGCAGAAAGTGTTTTTAGCCTCCATTCTGAGGTTTTTGTAACAGTTGGATCCAGTACTACAGAGAATATGGCGTTCTTCCGCCTTTATTTTAGTAGCTGTGCCAGCAGCGTGGCTAAGAATAGAGCTGGAAAGTAAACGTCAGACGCTACGTTTCCACCTCTTGCACATTCGTCACGTATGGGCGTAACGCGAGTTTGAACGCGGTAATAATTTGTTTTAGAAAGGTATGAAAAGCTCGCTCAACCAGCTTGAACCCAGGAGGTGTAGGTGGAATATTTGTATCAGTCTTTAAAAAATAAAAAAATAAAAAATCCAGGAATACAGTAATTTGCAAATCAAATCATTCTGCATCAATGCAAACGCTGTTCTTCCACGTTACAAAGAAGAAAACGGAACAAACTGTTGGAGCTGAAAGATGTTTCTTCTGTTGAAGGATAAAAACGAGCAGCCCAGTTTTGTGGAGTGAAAATTAGAAGCTTAATAAAATGATCAGAAGGTCGCCGGTTCTACACCCCGAACAAAGATCTAAATGTGGCTGGGAAAGGTGAAGCGTCCACACCTGTCTCCACCCTCATTTGCTTCACTCTGGGCCCTTGAGCCTAGACAGCAGCTCTCTGCTCCACACAGGGGGCTGTGGTAGCTCGGTGCTCTGTGGTGGTGTCAGAAAGGACATCCGACATAAAAACAATCGCCGAGTCTTGTGAGTTAGTCTGCTGCGGCGACGCGGGGAGCAGCTGAAAGCAGAATAAGAAGAAAACGATGTGCGACTCGACTTATCTTGAGTAGACGTTAGCTTGACTCACGTAATGAGCAGCACAACAGAACGGTTTGTAAAAAGTCAACGAAAACCCAACGGAACGTCTTTAAAACTAATTGGAGGATACAGAAACGAGAACGCCAAAGTTGTAAAGTAGATTGGAGCAAGTTTCATTTATTTATTTATTTTCAATTGTTGGTTTTTGAAGACGTAACTGATGGTGAACTATCCTAAAAAATAGATTTACTGTATGTGTTTTTATTGTGTTACAGTGGATCAAGTCTATGGATGAGAAGGGTCAGTCCTATTACTACCTGAGAGATGGCACCAGTTCCCAGTGGAGCCTGCCTGAGGTTTCAATCCCTCATTCTTTAACAGACTTTGATCAAATATTTTTACCTGTTGCATATGTGCTTTTCTTTTTTTTTTCACCCACGTTTCAGTTTTCTGTTAAATGAAATCTAAAAGAAACAAATCTGAGTCAGCTTTCAACACAAAAATTACTATTTTGACCATCTAGGCTCCTGTAGGGCCGAGTCATTCTGGGTTGGAGAATGATGATGAAGCGGAAAATGTGCCCGTCATCAAAAGCTGGAGAGACTCGAAGGGATCTGCCCAGTTCTTTGCCCAGGATGATGGGGTACATCCACACACACTAACGTGCGCACACTCACACAGATAAGCTGTGTCAAACATCCAGGGTGTGTCAGCCAGCCTAAATATAAAGCACAAGTCTGTGTTTATCAGCCAACACTGAAAGGTTTAACCCTTATTTGGCAAGGCAAATCAGCTGCATTACTCTCCCATTGACAAAGACAGCGATGCAGAGGGAGAGGCAACCTTTGCACAAACACTGGAGATCCTGGAGACAAATAAGGGCTGGTGCTTTTCCTTTCTTAAGGGTACAGCAAGGTTGGTTGTGGCCTGAGGAAATTTTTTTTTTTAACTAAAACTAAAGGGTTGAACCAAAAAAAGAGAGGGTGTTAAGTAGTTATGAGTGGTCAGTATCTTACCTGCAGGAGATGGTATTTAGGGGAGATGCATGTTATTTAAAAGTCAAGCTAATTGCTACTCTAAACGTGGCCCATTCAAGAGATTTCCACCATTTCAGCAAACACAATCTCAATGTTGTCCAGCAGATTGCGAATGGCTTCTTTAGATAATTTAGATAATAAAAAGCATTAACAGATTTACTATTCTCTCATCCATACAACATCCGTTATCCAACATTATAACCACACACATACAACTGTTCAGAGATGTGTTTTTAGAGGTTATTTTGTCTGTTGATGATCTTTGCATCTTAAAATCTCCTTATGCTGGTTTTAATTTTCATTTCAGAGGTTCGGCCCGACTTACACGAGCAACACATCGGACAACGGCAGCAACAACTCCAGTACAGGAAACTCTCCAGAGACGCAGCATTTTGTAAGTGAATCTCGTGTCCTTCTAGTCCAGGTAGTAATTGTGCTAATTCAAATCACCCGTTCAAGCACAGTGACCTACCTTGGCATCTGAACGGCGTTTTGTGTCTTTCTCTTAAGGCTGTTGGATTTAGACCCTGGAGGAATCCATATTATCTGACCTCAAGGTGGCTGCGCTATAATGTGGGTTGTTAGTTTGAGCACTCACCTGAGCTTGATCCATAGATAGATCTATGACAAGCAAAATGTGTGACTTTAGCTCATTTAACTAGTATTTGTTTTACACAATGTCCCGCTCCAATCATTTGAATCACTCAGTCTCTCTTAAGTGACGTCATGCTAGAATGAGAAAACTGTCCTTATGCTGTTTTTGTCCCCTGCATGTGCATCTTTGCAGCTAGAAAACAGTTATGTTGTACAAATCCAGCCTTAATTTCATGTCAGAATTGCTTGGATGCAAATAAAGTATCATAAAGACCTGATTAAAAAAACAAATTTGGTGTTATTCTAAGTTTTTCCTGCTGTGAATAAGTTCCATAAAAGTGCTATTGAACAAGTTTTCTCTTGAGCCAAAGCCTGGAAGTATTATGGAGCTTCTTTGTGGTTCAAAATATGCTAACTCATAAAACCACTGAAATAACGAAGCTCTGCAATGACCACTGATGGCAATAGGTAGGTGGCGGCCATGTTGCTGAGTGCTACCACGCTACACATCAAAGCCCCGCATTAATGCTCTTGTCATGTACGCGCTGTGTCATAATTCTAAAAACCCATGGAAATAGATTTATTTAACTTGAATAAAAGTATATTATGCGTATAGTGAAAACAGGTCAAGCGTATGTTTTAATAAACCTCTCATCAAGCCCCGTTAAGCGTTAGCAGTGTCACGTAGCACTTACCAAGATGGCAGCATTTATTTTTTTTATTTTTTTGCCTCGTTAGCATCAACTGATCTGTGGTTGGCTATTCCAGGTTATTTCCTTTTCAATGACTAAAATCTATGAGGTATAACTTGAACAAATTAAGTTTGACTTATAAAACAAAAAGAAAATAATTGGCAGGATGAGTTAAGCTAATTTATAGTTTTCAGATGATGCACTATTTTTACTTCAGCCAGTTCAGGAGATGCATTCTTTTTTGTTTTTCAGTCATTCTTTTCTTCATATGTGAAGCTGTTTATACACTCAGTCATCCAGACATGGTGATGCTTGTTTTTGTTTGCAAATGTCAGATGCTGATTTTCGTGGTCACTATGCAGGAAAAGTTTGCATCTGCTCTTTGGTGCACAGTCAAACTGTGCACCAAACAGCAGAGTGTTTCAGAAGGTTTTTGTTTTGACTTGTCTTAAACCCTGACTGAAGTTCGCAGAAACATTTCGTAAACTTCAGTGTGAACTCTTCCGTTCCTCCTGAACGCCTTTTTATTATTACAAACAGGAATTAAACACCTGAAAACACACTTGATTTCTACTTATGGCCTTCTCCTCTGTTGGTTTCTGTTTTTTCATATATATATATATATATATATATATATATATATCTCAAACAGACATCACACGTCCTGTCAAAATTAATCAAATGATAATAATTAAATAAACCTTTATTTTACAGTTGTTGCCAGAAGTTTACATACAAGTGCAATGGGCATGAATCCTATATTAATTATATTAATTTAGGGCTTTTAAATGATTTATTTGAACTTTTGTTTTTTTTCAGAATGGAGTAATGACAACTAAGAAATTTAATAATTTTTAAAAGCAAGAATTTGACGCGCAAGTTTGAATTTGTCGTGGGTTTTCTCAAACATCCAAACAGGATGAAGTATAAACATGGAACACCATCTAATACTTGGTTATGCGTCTTTAAGTATAAAGTATATATATAGTTCATCCATCAATTATTTATTTATTTATTTAGAATTTAAGGACCATTCAAACCCGTTTATCTCACATGCTTTTAGTTCTAGTTGATCAGAACGTCTTGATTTAAAAAAACAAATTGATTTTACCAATGAGCAAGTTCAGTTAAATAATTCAATTATTTTGTTTTATGGGGGTTTAAGTGTATTTTGGTTCACTTGCTGATAGGTCTGTCACAATCAACAATAAATCAATTAATCGCATGATAAATGAAAACGATCAACCTCATTTTAATTGATCTACTTCATCGTTTCTTCGTGTCTCTCTCTTTCTACTGAAGACACTGGACGACAAAAGACTCAACTCCGGTGCTCTTCACTGACCCCTCCCTTTCTCTTTTCTCTTTAAAATCTGTTTTAACCGTCCAATATCAAATTTTTGGATCGTTAAAAGCGGCTAAGCTGAGAAGCTAAGCTACGAACTAAGAGGCCGACCTCGGGGAAAAAACCTCCGTCTTGTCGAAGCTCCAAAATTCACGGTTGAAACCCGTGCCTTCGTGTAAAAAGTTATTTTTCTCTGCAAAAAGAAGCTGAGAACTTGTTTACTGATTTTTTTTATTAAAAGCTTTGTGTGAAAAATGCTCAGCTAAAGAGCTCAAACCACACCGAGCGTCCGCCATTTAGAGAACCGAAAAAAGTGAGACAGCCCATGTCACGTCAAGGGGCCTCCCTCCCATTTTTCTTAACGAGACACGCTGCTCGCTCCCTCACTGTCCATCCTTCGGTTCAAACGGTCTTATACTGCCATCCAGTGGTTAAAAAAAAGGTACTACACTCAAAACAAATTAAACATTTCTTCTTAAATTTGACAATTTAAAATTTTGAAAATTTCAAACAATATTATCGTTTATCGCAATATTTTCTGAGGAAAATCGCCCAGCAAAATTTGTTATCGTGACAGGCCTAGTTGCAGGGCTTTCACTTTTGTACAGCATTTTGGTCAATGTGCTATAATAGACTTTTGATTGATGATTTAACAAACTTCTGGTCTAACTCTCGCTTATATTTGATTGTTTTTTAGGCTTTATTAAACCTTAAATGTTGAATAGTTTTGATCGGGTCTTTGGAGTGGCCATTTCAGCAGCTTAAAGTTTCAGTTCATTTACCTGTTTAATGTCGGCTTGCTTTATCCATTTGGACGCCAGTTTTGTTTGTGATTATTGTCTTGTTGGAAACCGTGTCCAGGAATGTGTTTAGCTGTTGATTTGAAGTGAAGTTAACGAAGTTTGGAGCTGGTCCTGCTTCTTCATCGACATGCATTCTAAAACTAGACCAAGTGTCCTCGCCAGCAGGACAAGGTTTGCGAGCGTTGAGTTTTTGGAACCGGAGTCTGTGTAGTAAAGGATGTGTGGCTGTAAGCCCCGCCTTCAATCATGATGTCACACGAGCTTTGTTTTAAACATGAAATGATCAGTTACAGCTGAACGTGTTAGAAAAATCAAAATCTAAACGTACAGCAGGAAACCAGCAAGAGTCAACACCTTAAAAAAATTAATCGGATTAAAACTTCAACTCCCAATGATGTCCAGTCTTATGATGCATGTCAACAGTCCATCCACCATCACCACAGCATGATGCTACCTCCCCCGTGTTTGTTGCTCCGATTACAGAAACTGATTTTATTCATGTGAGCAGAGTTGTTTCACTTTACGCATTTTATTTGTTAAATAAAACATTTTTTTTCTGGGTTCCAACTCTTAGGTGCCGAGCTTGGAGAAAGCTGGGATTCTCAACAAAACGAAAGTGTGTGAGAAAGGAAAGAAAGTGAAGTAAGTCCCGGCGTTTATTTAGCTGAAGATTTAACTCGCAGTTTAGGCGCTTTTAGAGTCGCCTTCCTTCCAAAGTTTGTCTTGATTGTTCCTGTTTGTTATTCATTTTTAGGAAAAACTGGAGTTCAACGTGGACGGTTCTTCGCGGAGGAGTGCTGACATTTCACAAAGACCCTAAGTCTTCAGGAGGCACCGTGGTACGACACATACTTAGTGAATAAAGTGCTCTCACGCTTGAAGGCAAGAAGCTAAACGTTTAGCGTTCTGCGCGATCTAATCCCCTTTTCTGTTTTTAATTATTTACTTTTGAGATCTGTACATGCGGTCCACACCTTTTTGTATTATTTTCCTCATCTTAAAAAAAAGGCATGGAACCCTAAACTGCAGCACGGCATCCCATCGCCCGTCGTGTCACGTTTGTGAGCGGTGACATCTGCAGACGAGCCCTCGGGCCACGAGCTGGCGGGGACGGCTTTCCGCAGCTTTTGTTTCTCGTCCCTTGGAATGCGGCGCAGTCGGTTTCATAAACAGCTGGATTTCTCACGTTTTTTTTTTTTTCTTCTTCCCCCTGCTGTGTAGAACAAGACCAATCAGATCGTTCCAGAGATCTCGGTGGAGCTGAAAGGAGCGACGATTAACAAGGCCGCAAAGGACAAATCCAGTAAAAAGAACGTCTTAGAGGTGTGTCCGTGTCGACATCATCTAAAGTGTGGTGATGTGTCTCGATCGTACGACTCTGCCCGTGTTTTAGCATTCAGAACATATTTTCATACTTTCACCGCTTCTCATGAAACGGCTCTCCTCAAGATGAAATTAAACGTCTCTTTTTTCTCGTCACGTTCTTCTTTAGCTCAAAGGGAAGAATGGCCTGGAGTTCCTCTTACAGAACGACACAGAGAGCATCATCGTTGACTGGCACAAAGTCTTAATGGACACTATTCAGCAGCTCGTAAGTCTCCGTGGGGGGGAAGTAAAAAATAAACAAAAAGGGATTCGTGGAATAGTTTTGAATTTGCAAATTTAGCTACTTGCTGTTTCCTGCATTTAAACACTGATGTGTCTATTCTAACCTGAAATAAATGGATTACTGTCACGACTACTGATTAACAGATAAATCCTGAAAAACAAAATATACTTCGTTCTCTGTCACCACCGAACACAACCGAGCTTCTTGAATTAGTTTCCAGACTGCAAGTAAATTGCATTTTTTAACTATTCTGAGCCACATCTTGCATTTGTCGTAAACATTTGTTATAGAAATATTTATTTTGTCTTCAAAACATTGAAACTGGCTGTAGTTCACCTGTTTGATGAATAAAAAGTGCCAATATATAAAGCAGCCAATAAGGGTTGAATTATAGAAAATTAAAGCTTTAACGTGTTAAATAAAGTGACATCTAGTGGTAGAAATTACAAATTGCACCTCATTAACTTTTTCCCCTCACACCTCCTGTGAAAATAACAGATGGTTCTTGATTTGTCCCATCTGGGCCACAGTAGTAATAAGTCAGCTACCGTAATAAGTAATAAGTATAGTAATAGTAATACTTAACTAGAAAAATTGCATTTCCTGCAAAAATGCAGTGTGAATATTTTTTGCAGAAGAACTCAACTGAAAAACAGCTTAAATGTAGCCGAAATGGAAGAACAAGCCTAAATTAGCAGAAGAGAGCAGAAATAAGTTATTTGCTGAATTAAATTTAAATAAGCAGAAATGAGCATAAAAATGAGGAAATTAGCTAAAAAAAAAAAATGCTGAAATTATCCAAATACAGCTGAAAAGTAGCTGAAAAATCAGAACGATGCTTAAGCTACCAGAAGGAAGTGGAAAAAGTTGCAGTGAGCTAAAAAAAAAAAAGTGTAATTAGCTGGAAAAGCTAAATTTAGCATAAAACGGCTAAATAGAAGCTGAAATAGGAGAAAAAACGGAAACTAGCAGAATAAGCTAAAAGAAACATAAGCTTAAATTAGCAGAACAGACCACAAAAACTTGTATTTATCAGAAAACAGTTGAAATTAGCAAATAATGCTAAAAGTCAAGTTGAAAATGTAGAACAAGCTTAAATTAGCCGAAGAAAGCAGAAAAAAAAAACATGTTTGCCCAGGTAGGCTGAAAGAAGCAGAAATGAGCACAAAAAAGTGGAAATTATCTGAAAAAAATCTTAAATTGGCAACAAACAGCTGAACAGTAGCTAAAAAAGTTGAAAGAAGCTTAAATTGCCAGAAGGAAGTGGAGAGAGCACATTTTAGGCTGAAAAAGTTGAAACGAGTGCAAAAAATGTGGAATTAGCTGAAATAGCTAAAATCAACACAAAACAGCTAAACAGTAGCTGAAATAGCAGAAAATCCTGAAACTTGCAGAAATAAGCTGAAAGGAGCATAACAAGCTGAAATTAGCAGAAAAAAGTTAGAAGAAGCACAAAAATGTTGTAGTTATCAAAATAATCTGAAAGGCGTGAAAAGCGGCTGAAATAACAGCTGAAAGTAGCTGGAAAAAAGTTTAAATTTGCACAAGCTGAAAGAAGCAGAACAAAATGTGAAAGGAGCAGTAAAAGGTTGTAAAATGAGTTCGATTCATTTTTTATGAGGAAAAAAGTGTCAAAAAAGGCTAAATATTTCAAAAAGCTAAAGTTTCACCAATAGCAAAAGTCCAAGCACCCTTCTCCTGAATGAGCTGAACTTTTTGATTTATGATTTTTTTTTTTGAATAAAACAAAAATTATGGAACGAGAAAGATGCTGAAAAACATGCAGAAGAAAAATGGATCACAATAGAGTGAATGCTTCGTAAACAGTCACACAATGCGAGTTCATCATGACTGCGGGATCAATGAAGTTCTATCTTATCTTATATTATGACAAAAAAGATGAAAAACTACAACAAAAAAAAAAGATTCATTTTGTGTTGATGTTTCATTCATCAGGAGTACCAGGACCATCATTCTGAAGACGAGGACGGAAACGTGTACGAAAAGATCAACAACGCCGAACGAGACGACAAGGCAGAGAAGCGAAAATGTAAGTCGCCTTAAATTGTTCCCATGCTGGAAAACGAGAGCAGCACTCGTTTAACGGAGTCGTTCTGACCCGCTTCGGTTCATGAGGCTCGCCGAGAGTCGTCTTAAACAGCTGTTCTGCTTTTCTTCAGCCTTCAAGCCCACCGTAACGCCGTCGCCTAGCAACGCAGGGGAAACCGACCAGAAGAAGGTCCGAACCAAGCTGATGAAGCTCCTCTTGAAGCGCCCCACGCTGCAGTCCGTCAAAGATAAAGGGTACATCCGAGGTGAGCTCAACCAAGAGGACATCTGAGCTGGGCGGGCAGCGATGTTTTGAATAGCTCGAGGCTGAGGGAATGCATGTCGCCCGCCGCTGTCGTTCAGGCCAGAGCTTTAGACTCGAACTGTTTTGGTCAAATCTTGAAAATGACATAATGCTCCTCTCACGCTCAGTATGCATTGTCAGTGACTCTCAGCTACTACCACTCTGTATTTTAGCTCAGTGTTGGTAAAGTCATTCTCATGCGGAGGAGAAGGCTCTTTTGCCTAGTTCAGTCCTCACTGAGGGGACACTGCAGGTAATGATGTCCTGGGAGCGCACGCTGTAGCTGCACTCACGCAGAGACATGTAGGAGGAGATGTATGAAGGCAACAGACCAAGAAGTGATTTAAAGATGAAAATGTACCAGTGAGAGAGCCTGCGTGAAGTTAATGATGACCAGTTAACCAGTGAATACTGGGTGCAGTGATGGGTACGATAATCACAGCCAGTTATGAATCTTAGTGCACCGTGATAGACAGCATCCAACATCTGCAGGGTTCTTGTAGGAGCGTTCATGTAAATAATATCACCCGTAGTCAATGGAGGGAAGGAAAGTCACAGACACAAGGCGTTTTCTAGCATTCAGGGTTAGACGGGATCTGTTTCTGAAAAGGAAACCCAGTTTAACTTTCAGTTTCCTCACTAGGTTTTCCACGTGAAGCTTAAAAGAGAGATGCGAGTCGACCAACATACCCAAATATTTGTAGGAGTTGGCAAACTCATCAGGGACACCATTTGAGGATAAAATCAGAGGAAGAACTGCTGGGACCGACTTCCTGTTTGGGGGAAAAAAAAAGCATCCCTTTTGGTTTTGTCAGTGTTTAGGACAAGTTTGAGACGGAACAAGTCTGACTGGATGATGTCGAAAACAGATTGCAAAAGCTGGAAAACCTTAGCAACTGTTTTAGCTCGACAATAAACAACAGTGTCATCAGCGTAGAAATGTATGGCTGCATCAGGGATACGCTGACCTGCATTACTTATGTAGATTGTAAAGAGGGTGTGTCCTAAGACTGAGCCTTGAGGTACACCATTGTTAACCGTTAAATAACTGGAAGAAGTACCATTATGTTGAACACATTGTCTCTGATCTGAGAGATGGTTGCTGAACGAATCAAGGCTGTGATCTGAGAAACCAATTTCTGAGAGCTTATGACACAAGATGTTCTGATCCACAGTGTCAAAAGCTCCAGACAGGTCTAAGAAAAGTGCATTATCATCTGAACACTATTTTTATTTAAATCAAACTGCTTCCATCCAGATACTATTTATTTAAAAATGAAGTTTCTGTAGATTTGGCTCTTTTTTTTTCTTTTACAAGTTAGACAAATTAACAAAACAGTTATAGCATTTAAAGTTTTGCGGTCTGGCAAAGAATGAAATTAAAATTGACGCGGTAAAAAAAAAAAATAACGTGTGAAATGGCAGGATGTGATAAAACTTGTGCCACGCTTGTTATTTTTTCAGGGTTTCACAGTCTGTCTGTTAAAAGGGGTTATTTAAATATGTATTTTGTCACAAGTAGCTGTGAATGATGACGATTATCTTGTGCAGAAACCGTGTTTGGTTGTCATCTGGCCCACCTGTGTGCTCAGGAGAACACCACAGTTCCCAGTTTTGTGGATAAATGTATTAAAGCAGTGGAAAAGAGAGGTGAGCGACTCCCGTGAAAGCTAAACGATGACCTTTTTACTTTCTCTGTGCGCCTCAAAGCCGCAGATTTAAGTGAATTAATGTTTGTTTACAGGTTTAGACATTGATGGGCTCTACAGAGTCAGTGGGAACCTCGCTGTCATACAGAAACTTCGCTTCAAGGCCGATCATGGTAAAAGAAACTACGCTTTCGGCGACGGCGCCCCCTGCTGTGTTTTGACATCTGTTTCGTGTCCAAACAGAGGAGCTGGACCTCGAGGACGGTCAGTGGGAGGACGTCCACGTCATCACCGGAGCGCTCAAGCTGTTTTTCCGGGAGCTTCCTGACCCGCTTTTCCCTTTCAGCTACTTTAACGACTTTGTCACGGCCATCAGTGAGCAGACTTTTGCTTCCTTAAGTCCTGAATTTAAGCTCATGTTTACTGGGCTTTGATGTTTTTGTTTTGCTGTTTCTCCAGGACATGCTGATTACAAAACAAAACTGTCCCACATCCGTGACCTGGTCAAGTCACTTCCTCCTGCGAACCACGACACTATGAAGCTGCTTTTTGGACATTTGCACAGGTTTGAGCTCCTTCTTCATGCTGTCGCCATCACTTTGTTCAAACTTAAACAATTAGACCTGAATTAAAGCGGTTTTAGTCTCTTCAAAGACACACCAGCATCCCATTAACTATACATTTAACGAAATATGACTTGCATACTACGAAACAAGCTCGGCTTTTCAATAAAATGCAGTAATCCTGTCACGTTACACCAAAGTGAATTCACTTGTTAAAATCTCCTCAGATTAGAAGCTAAATGTCTTCAGGAATTACAAAGACGTCCATTGGCCATCAGTTCAACTCGAGGTTAATCTGTTTTTGATGTTGTTTTCACGGTTTATTTATTTTATCACCAAACCGAGGGCTTTTTGGGTGCCACGTAGCAGCGAATAAAGAGCGATCCATGTTTCTTCCGTACGTTTTTCGGCATCTTTCTCGTTCCACAGTTTTTGTGCCATTTCAACAAATCGTAAATCAAAACGTTCAGCTCTTTCAGGAGAAGGGTGCTATGACTTTTGGTATTTGTGCAACTTTAGCTTTTTGAAATATTTAGCCTTTTCTGACACTTTTTTTCCTCAAAGAGAATGAATTGAGCTCATTTTACATCCTTCAAATCTTTAGATCTCTTTACTTTACTGCTCCGTTCACATTTTGTTCAGCTTCTTTCAGCTTCCTTGTGCAAATTCAAACTTTTTTTTTCCAGCTGCTTTCAATTAATTTCAGCTGTTTTTTGCTCCTTTCAGGATCTTTCTGCTAAGTACAACATTTTTGTGCTTCTTTTAACTTTTTTCTGCTAATTTCAGCTTGTTATGCACCTTTCAGCTTACTTCTGGAAGTTTCAGCTTTTTCTGCTATTTCAGCTACTATTAGCTGTTTTATGCTCATTTTAGCTTTTTCAGTTAATTCCACATTTTTTGCACTCATTTCAACTTTTTTCAACCTAATACAGCAAAAATGCGCTCTCTCCACTTCCTTCTGATAATTTAAGCTTCTTTCTGCAATTTTAGCTACTTTTCAGCTGTTTTTATGCTAATTTCAGCTTTTTTTTTTCCATGTAATTTCCACTTTTTTGTGCTCATTTCTTCTTCTTTCAGACTATTTGGGCAAACGTTTCTTCTGATAATTTAAGCTTCTTCTACATTTTCGGCTAGATTTTTTTTTTTAGCAAATTAGATCATTTCAACTGTTTTCAGATAACTTCAAGTTTTTCATGGTAATTTCTGCTTCTTTCAGCCTAATTAAATTACTTCTGCTCATATCAGCTTGTTATGCTCCTTTCAACTTATTTCTGCTAGTTTCAGTTTTTTCAGCTACTATTTAGCTGTTTTTATGCTTATATTAACTTTTTCAGCTAATTCCACATTTTTTCATTTCAACTTTTTTGTTCTTCCTGCTTTCTCCTGCTGATTTACACTTGTTCTACATTTTCAGCTACGTTTCAGCATTTTTTTAAAACTAATTTCAGCTGTTTTTCAGCAAGTTCTTCTGCAATAAACATTCACACTGCATTTTCTTCTCTAGTTGAAGTTTATAAGCATGTTTATCTGGTCATTAATGTTTAGTTACATGTGAAATCCAGTTAACAATCAGCTGTTTAATACAGTGGTAACATGATCACGTCTGGCTTATTTTCACTATAGTTGTTACAAAAAATAAAACTAGAGGTCATGAATTTATGAAATTATGTTTATCCTTTAGCCCATGTATCATCAGGTTTTGTATATTTAAAGTGGCAACATATGGCGTCACAAACGTATTTTTGTCGTTTGAGAACTAAAACATTTGTGAACCACAAATTTTAAATATTAAACTATGAAAGATTGACCTTAAATTAATGTTATTTTAAGGGTTAAAGGTAAATAATGTAAGAAATTAAAACTTAACAGTTTCTTTCCCAGTGCTGATGATCACTGTTTCCCCAAATGAAAAACTCTGTGAGCAGCTTGTTGTGGTCGCCTACAAAAACAGCCGAAGCGAATGAAAAAAGGTCAACGGTGGCGACGTCCAGACGTTTGATGTTGAGATGGGGAAAAATAAACAATGAAACTGGGAAAAATGAGTTTTGGTCAACCACATGACTCAGGCTTCTACGTTGTTTTTGGTGGATTTAGCAGACAGTTTTGTTTACAATGAGTTCAGACCCTCATTGTACAATTGCATGTAAATATATGTGGACGGCTGCTAGAGTAAACTTGTTCAAACAACATATTTTGTTTGAGATAGTAAAGAATAAAATCATGTTAATTCAGAATTAAGGTAACATATTTTTTACATTAATAATTTGAGTGTATTTAAAATCAGTTGAGAGCTTTTAGATTGATTACAGTATCAGGCATCAACGTGATCAAAGTCCAGCATATAAAAAAATGTTTGAACAAAAAAAAAAAAAAAAAAATATATATATATATATATATATAGGTTATATTTTCTGAACTGTTGTGGCATTTAAATAAATATAATGTTAATTTTTTTTGTTTTTGTTTTGTGCAAAATGTAATTTCTTTTTTGACTTTTTTTTTGTGTTTATTTCAAGAATAATACTTTTAATTTACAGCCTTTCAAGATATCCAAGGTCACCCTGCAATACATGATTAAAACAGAATAAAATAAAAATAGAATAATTCAATTGAAGCATACATTCATGAATATCATTAAATAAAATAAAGCAGTTTTGTAGCTCACAGAGAAAAACATTGAACTATGATGGACAGATTAAAAATGTTTTTTTTTCTTTCCGTGAATTTACAGATTTTAAAATGATAAAATGCAAATAATTTAAACTTTCAGCTCAACTTAATACAGTTTTTGTGCTCAATAAATAAAAATACTGAGATACGCACTAAAACTCTGTTTGTCTGACAGGGTCATTGAATTCGGTGAGGACAATCGTATGACCGTACAGAACGTGGCGATCGTATTCGGCCCGACGCTGCTTCGACCAGAGACGGAGTTCGCCAACATCACCATGCACATGGTCTTCCAGAACCAGATTGTGGAGTTCATACTGAAGGAAAATGATAATATCTTCCACTTCAGCTAAATCATAAATGTGCGCTTGAGGCATTATTTTTTAAAAAATACTTTCAGGCTTTGCAGTTTGCATTCAGCTTTGGTGCCACATCTAAAACTAAAACATGTTTCCTAAAACTAATAAAAGGTGACACCAGACATGATGAGGGGTGTTTTTAGTCATCTTTTTCAGTATTGCAGGATTGAACTTTGATGCACTCAGGTGAAGAGGGGCGTGTTGTGAATTTCTGTGTCAAAAAACTTACGAGCTTGAGTTATTTGTTGTTGTTTTTGGTAAAAGAAGCACTGTATAAAACTGTTTTCTCCCCGTGAGACTCCTAAAGTCTCACAAGCCACTGTAGTCTGTACTGTTTAGCAATTTTGTTTTAGTTTCTCTAAATTTCAGTGTCTGTATAACCTGGGTTAAACCTGGATGGATGCATTGTCTTTAAAAAGATGATTGTTTTTATTTGAAAACTTAAAAAATGTTTATATTAATTGTTTTGGATTTGATGTTACACTTGAGGCAATAACAGATATTTTAATATTTTATAATTGTTTTATTCAGTCACACATTTACACAAAAAAAATTGTAATATAGAAATGTGTTAAATATGAAAATTATTGCCAACATTTACTGTGTAGAAAGAGATTTAGATAATTTATGTAGGCTTAGATTATTTTTCATTGATTTGTACTTAAGAGACTGTAAAATAACACACTTTAAAGAGGAAATCCTGATTTTATTTTGATAGTTTCAAGGGACTTCAGTCAATGAAGAAGAAAATTGAATGTTAGCATACATGTATAACTTGTAAATAGCAATAAATGGCATATTTATGCTGAAAGTTACTGGAAATGAAAAAAAATTGCTTTTTTCAGTAATAAAATAACTTTTGGCAAATGAAAGGTGATTTGTTCATTTCTAATAAAGATGTATTTTAAAATCTAACAGATGTGCATTAAAGAGTGAGAAATTCCTATGATTACCAGTATTCATAAAGTGAGTGGCCTTTTTCAAATGCACAGAAAAGCAAGTAAAACAAAAGCAGACCATTCAATAAAATTACTTAATTGTAGGAAAAAGTACATTTTGTAACCGTTTAGTATTTGCAATAATTTAATAGTACTAAAACTTATTAAAGGCTTAGGCTAGTTAATACTGTACTATGTACGCAAATGTTTTTTTAAAATTATATTATTATGATTCCGTCTGGTCCGTGTTTTTGGCCGGAACTATTTAGGTCGACGGAACTGCTTCCGGAAGCTGTCAGCTGAACACCGCATCAACTGCAATGAGTTTTGAGTGGCCCTGGCAATACAATTTCCCACCGTTTTTTACGTGAGTTTGATTATTAGGAGGCATATTATAAAAACGTCGTTAAAACTTGTTTATTAACCTGAATTATTTGGATGGAATTGAACCGAGGCGTGCTAGTTTTCGAGCTAGCGTCATGATGACAAGCTAGGCTAAACGGCTGATTGCTAAGGAAGTACCCGGTAATTTAGGTTTCCAAAAGTTTATCAGCAGCTCTTTTAGTCCCGATTCAGTGGTTCATTTGGACTTTTTTCTCAAGTGAACATTTGATTACATATAAATATTACTGTTTTTATTAGTTTGTGTTGTGAGGAGACGATATTTAATACGATACTTGTTAACATTACACTTCTCTGTTACGTTTTTCTGCTCGTTAATTCATCAGGGTAACAGTTTTGATACAAAAACAGAGACTTAAGAAGTTAAAGTCCTATTAAAGCAAACCTGGAAACGGTACGAAAACAAAAAAAGATGCATTTAGTAACTGATTAGTGTTGTAGAATACTCTTAAGTAATCCCACTTTTCTTTAACATTTCCTTTCAAAACGTTTTCAAACCCTCAATTTGTCTTAAATATTTTCTAGCCATGCTTTCTGTGTGTCTTTTCTGACCATTTTCAAAGTAAAGCTTCCGTTTTCCTTTTGTGTTACCCTTTAAATAAAGAAGTTCAAGTGTCTGGGAGTCTCGATGACAAGTGGAGGGGGATACTGATGTAACAAGGCTGTTACTCTAGTTTTCTGTGATGAAGAAGGAGCTGATCCAAAGGACAAAGCTCTTGATGTACAGGTCCATCTTTGTTCCAACCCTCACCTGTGATCAAGTGAAAGAATTATCTCCTGGATAAAATTGGCAGGAATGAGCTTCATGCAAAGGGTTACTGGGCTCAGCCTCAGAGAAAGAATGAGAAGCTCAAAGAAGTGCTGCTGCTCCTCTGCATCTAATAAATATGTAAAATGTAGGAGTCGGCTGAGGTGGCCTGGGTTTTTGTGATGCACCTCCAACTGTAGAATTTTCTGGTAGATCTAGAAATCTCTGGCGGACTTGTCCTCTCTGGCCTGGGTCTGCCACGAGATCCAGGAGGAGCTGGGGAATGCTCCTACATAGAGGGGTAGCTTGGTCTCCGTATGGGCCTATTACATCTATGACCCAACCACAGATAAGTGGAAGAAGATGGATAAATGAGCTACTTTCCTCTGATCCGTGAATCATTCGGTCATGAAAAATCTCCTAAACCCATGGGAAGAACAAGTTTTGTGTTTTAACAGGTGATTTTCTTCTTTTAAAACTTTAGTCTTTTTGTTATTGAGAGTGTTACTTTATTATATGGTTGGCTGCCACATCCCCTCCCTGAAGGACCTACACATCTCAGCAGGGCTTATGCACAATATACTGAACACCTCCCACCCTGGATCCCACACGTTTGACCTGCTGCCCTTTGGGAAGCACTACAGGTCTGATAAAACCAGAACAAACAGATTCGGAAATAGCTTTTTATCCTCTTAGGCCTAGAACCGTCAGATCCTGTGCAATATAACCCTAATGGATCAGCAATAAACAAAATATTAGAAACTGCACTTTGGTTTTTCTTCAGTAATTTATTTTATGATGCCACATCCAAAAAGAAACTTCTGCAGTTTCACGGCACCGTTACGCTGACAATAAATTATTTTATTTCTGTTTCTAGGTTACAGCCCAATGTTGACACAAGACAGAAACAGCTGGCAGCGTGGTGTTCCCTGGTTCTGTCCTACTGCCGCCATCACAAGCTCTACACTCTGGATGTCATGGAGGCGCAAGAAAGCTCCGTGTTCAACAACAAGAAGATCGAACGTATTCTGGTTTTAAAACATCCAAGCCATAATTTTACTATTTAAACAGTTATTTATTGTAGCAAGTGTTAAGTTTACTTTGATTACTTTCCACCAACAGGGTATTAAGGTTTATCCACACTCCTAAGACTTTGGGATTTACAAGCTTTTAGGGCAGCGTCACCTCTTATCCCCCTCCTTTTATTGCAACTGCCAACAGCTGTCTGCCTTTATTACGTAGATTCTAGTCATTGCATTTCTAGCTCTTCCTTTTCATCTAAGCCAAACATACAAAATGTGCGTGTTTTGTTTGACCTTAATGCGATTCCAGGAAAACTGCAGGTGGAAGCAATTCAGGTTGTGTTTGAGGAATTGAGGAAAAAAGGTAAATCTTACTCAATCTTTGTTTTTTGCAATGCTGTGACAAAAATGCTAATTTTATTAAGTGTTCCTATAAGTTTCAACAGTAATAAATGTGTTTATGTCTGTTTATTTATTTTTATTTTTATTGACTACAGGCAACCTGGAATGGTTGGACAAAAACAAATCGCGGTGTTTAGTCATGTGGAGACGACCAGAGGAGTGGGGAAAGTTAATATACCAGTGGGTGAGTTTCAGAGATCCCTGAAGATCCATTGTTGTATGAATATAGTCAGAGTTGAAAATAAAGTTTTATTTGTTGCTTTAAGTTGTTGATTTTATTCTGGTCACATGTTAATCAGGATTCCTACACAGCCTTGTATAGTAAAAATTTTATTCCCAGATCTGGATGATTGTTTAAAAAGTAAACCCACGTTTGGGAAAACATTTATGTTTCCATACATTTAGCATTTTCTTAAAAATAAAAACTATCTAAAGCTGCTCAAACAAGCAGGGCATTTCTCATATTGCGTTGCAGATGTGAATTAGCTTTTGCTATAGTCTGGTACAGCACATCCAATGGTGACATTTATATTTGAGTTGTACATTGTCCCTTTTTAAATAAAGTTTGTTCATTCATATGCAAAAAATAAACATAGTCACCATTAAGGATGCACGATATTATCGGCATGGTATCTAGGCCTGTCGCGATAAACAATAAATCAATTAATCGCATGATGAATGACAATTATCAATTTCATTTTCATTTACCGGCTTTATCGTTTCTTCGTGTCTCTCTTTCTACTGAAGACACTGGATGACAAAAGGCTCAACTCCGGTGCTCTTCACTGACCCTTTTCTTTTTAAAATCTGTTTTAACCGTCCAAAATCACGTTTTAGGATTGTTAAGAGCAGCTACTACGAGCTAAGCTAACAGGCTGACCTCGGGGAAAAAACCTCCGTCTTGTCGACGCTCCAAAATTCACGGTTGAAACTCGTGCCTTCGTGTAAAAAGTTGTTTTTCTCTGCAAAAAAAAGCTGAGAACTTGTTTACTGATTTTTTTTATTAAAAGCTTTGTGTGAAAAGTGCTCAAATCACTGCGGGTCTGCCATGTCACCATGTCAGCCCATGTCATGTCAAGGGGCCTCCCTCCCATTTTTCTTAGAGACACACTGCTTAACTATCCATCCTTTGGTTCAAACAGTCTTATACTGCCATTGGGGGGTCAAAAAAGGTACTACACTCCAAACAAATTCTAAAATTTGACAATTAATTATTGTTCAATTTCAAACAATATTATCCAACAATTTTCAGTCAGGTCATCTGGACAGTTTATTTTTTGCTGAAACGTTTCACCTTCCATCCAGAAGGCTTCATGAGTCAAGGAAACGCACAACACAAAACTGATTCTTCCCCTAAACAGCTTACTCCAAAGTGGAACAAACCAGTTATGTTGGTGCTAAGATGGTGTCTTTGGCACGCCCCCTCCTCTTGTGCCGGCCCTCTTCCTCGTCGACAGTCATGTCAAACTGGTTCAAAACCAAAAAAGTCCACGCTCAATAATCCAGGTACTGAGCGTGGACTTTTTTGGCTTTGAAACAATATTATCGTTTATCACAATAGTTTCTGAGACAATTAATCGCCCAGCAAAATTTGATATCGTGACAGGCCTAATGGTATTGTATCGGTTATCGGCCAAATAACTTTTAACATATCGGATATCGGCCAAAAATCCAATGCATCCCCTAGTCAACATAGTGTCAGCTTTATTGTTTGTTTTTTTATTTACACCATGTAATCTCAACAAGGAAACTGAAAACAAAAACTTTAATAATTTAGCTGAAAAGCACACAAAGGTTCATGTACAAAAACTTTAATAAGTAAAAATTGTAACGTTAGTCGGTTTCAAATGTTGGGGTGATAAAAGTCTGTAAAAAAATTATATTTACATGAAACATTTTCTCAACGTTCAACATAAAACAGCCGAGTTGACGGATACAAACACGTCTCTCTGTGGTACTTAGTTGTTTAAGCTATATTCTAAAGCCATTAAAAATATATAATTGAGAGAACAAAAAGCTTTCTTACTTCCAATAAGCCTAAAAAAACTGAGATGATAATGATGTAAGTTATAATAAATTTACAGATGTTTTGTTGCCAAAAATACCTCAAGTTGACCGTTAGAGTCTGGTAAAGTCTGGATTTAAAGAATAGAAAATGTGTGAGAAGACATTTTTAATCGTCCTTCAACACAAAGTCGTCACAAGTTCACAACATTTAATACATTTAAAAGCTTTAAAATAACCGGGCTGAAGTCAGTTCATCTGTAAACAGATTACGTAAATGTGTAACAATAACACAAGGTTAGGTTTTTAAAATTATTTAAAATGTGCACTTATTGTTATTATTAATCTTTTTTCTATTTCTCACAGGAGGAGGTCAGTTTGTAGCAGGTTGTTGCTTTGTTACATTTACTGCACTTAGATTTCAGATGGAACAAAACAACAAGAATATAATATAATATAAAGGCCCGATCGATAGAAATGTTTCATCTGTTCTCAGACTAAATCTAATTTAAACTGGGCCTGACGTACTTTTATGACTTTAATTAGAAGGATGTGCTGCACGTTGCATTAAATGTCCTCCAAACTTGTCTATTAACTTGGCTCGCTTTAGGGAATTGCTCGTTCTTCAGTGCAATGTCCTCCATTTTAGAAACAACCGGGAGACTGTATCCTTTCTATCCTTTCTTTCTTGTATCTTGAGTTATCTGCACGCTTTGTCTTTTACTGACAAGGCTTTAAAAGTAAAGATATTTAAAGATTTGAAATCTTTAAAGGACAAAACTGCTTAGCTGATTTAAACTGTTTCTTTTTCTTGAACTCGTTGACCTCAAGACAGTTTAAAATAAAGTATATAACGATCACTGAGCACTTTAATTAAATTATTTAATTAATTTAGACATTTTCTTGCATGTTGGTTTGAATGTTTTAATGTTTCAGTCACCATAAGATTCCACCTAAAACACATTAATTTATGGAAACAAAGAGCTATAATAATTATTGTTACATCTACTCGCAATAAAAAAAAAATGGATCCTTTACTTATGGATTATTACTTTGATTTTTTTTCAATAGAATGCCAAGTTAAGGTAAACTGACATTTATTTTTACCTGGAGAAACAAGTTTCATAAAGTAAACATCAACAATAGCAGCCTTGATATAAAATAAACCATAAAGTATTTTCCTTTAAAAAATGTGCATGTACATGACCATCAGATAAAACACAACCTCATGTCTGTTTCTCTTCTAAAACACCCTTAAATACAATTAGTGACAGCAGCTCCTTCATTTTAGACCAGACTGAAGTTGATTTATTGTCAACGACGCAGCAAACTGCAATGACCCGTTCTCTTGTTCTGTTCAGACTTTAAGTACAAAAAGTCGTAGTTCTGGGAGCGAAGTGAAGACCCTCCAGTCAATTTAAGATTTATGTAGATGAGCTGAGAAAGGAGCGGACTCAGAGTTTTATCTATTACCATATTTTTTGAACTATAAGACGCATTTAAAATCCTTGAATTTTCTCAAAAATTGACAGTGAGCCTTATAATCCGGTGCACCTTATGTATGAATAGGCCTGTCACGATAACAAATTTTCCTGGGCGATTAATTGTCTCAGAAATTATTGCGATAAACAATATTATTGTTTGAAATTTGACAGTAATTAATAATGTCAAATTTCAGAAGAAATGTTAGTTAATTTTTGTGTGAAGTACCTTTTTTGACCACCGGATGGCAGTACAAGACCATTTGCACAGAAGGATGGTTGGTGAGGGAGCGAGCAGCGTGTCTCTTTAAGAAAAATGAGAGGGAGGCCCCTTGACGTGACATGGGCTGTCTCTCTTTCCTTTTTTTTTCGGTTCTCAAAATGGTGGACGCTCGGTTTGAGCTCTTTAGCATAGCATTTGTCACACAAAGCTTTTAATAAAAAATCAGTAAAGTTCTCAGCTTCTTTGTTCAGAGAAAAACAACTTTTTTCACAAAGGCACGGGTTTCAGCCGTGAATTTTGGAGCTTCGACAAGACGGAGGTTTTTTCCCCGAGGTCGGCCTGTTAGCTTAGCTCGTAGCTTAGCTGCTTTTAACGATTTTTGGATCGTTAAAATGGATTTTAAAGAAAAGAGAAAGGGAGGGATCGGTGAAGACAACATCAACAAGATAACATCTGATAAATGAAAATGAGGTTGATTATTTTCCTTTATCATGCGATTAATTGATTTATTGTTTATCGTGACAGGCATTTGTATGAAAACAGACCCGTTCATTGATATTGAGTCTTATAATCTGGTGCGTCTTATAGTCTGCAAAATCCGGTAGTACCCATCAATGATTCAACCTGCAGATGGACAAAGACGGCGTCTGGAGAAGTGTTCAGGTTTTTGGATTAAAGGAGGAGCTCCACGATAAACAGAGTCAAGTGAATGTAAGGCGGCACCGTAATCTAGAACGAACGTAAACGTAGCAGCAACAAGTCGCCTTTTTGCACTGAAAGAAAAGCAGGATCTTGTTCCAAAATAAAAAGTATTTTTTATTCTAGTCTTTTGTCTAGTTATTGATTACAAAGACTCTTCAAGAGTAAAACCAAATTGCTCGGTTCAATAGGAGTGCCACTAGAGAGCACAAGCCAGTGTATGTCTTGTGCCGGTCCCAAGCCCGGGCAAATGGTGAGGGTCGTGTCAGGAATGGCATCCGATGTAAAACACTTTCGCCAAAACCATAATGCGAGTTCATCAAAGCGAAACCATACCGGCTCGGGCGAGGCCCGGGTTAACAACGACCGCCACCGGTGCTGTTGACAAACAGGGCGCCGGCGGAAATTGTGCTACCGTTAGTCGAAGACCTCGAGGAGGGAAACGTGTCAGGAGACAGAGAGAAGAGGAAAGTGAAGATGTTAGAAATGCAGCTGCCAGGAAAAAGACAAAGAGGAGACATATGGGTGCAGTTAGAGAGGACATGGAGGTAGTTGGAGTGAGGACAGAGGAAGCAGAGGACAGAGTGAGGTGGAGGAGGATGACTCACTGTGGCGACCCCTGAAGAGGGAAAAGCCGGAAGAAGAAGAAGAAGAGTAGGAGTGCCTTGAAATATAAAAATCAGATGCCTTTAAGTTGAAGAACATCATCAGCTTTGTTTCTGTGTGCGTTTAAGCCATTTAAATTGCTCTGGACCAGTCCTGGTCCTCGAAGGTCCTGCATGTTTTACCTGTTTCCCTGCTCCAACACACCTGACTCAATGCTTGAATTACCTCTTCATGCTCTGTTTGTCTCCCATTGTTTCAAAGTGGGTGTGTCAAAGCCAAATATAACCCTGTAAAACCTGCAGGATAGTGGCTCTGAACAACATTCAAGGCTGATTGTAGAGGGTCGAGTGCTGCTTGGTGTTAAAGCATTAGCGTAAAAAAGAAACGCCGCGTGTGGTACGTTATCCAAACTGTTAATATACGTAATAAAAAGTAATGAACCCAAAACATGAAGATACTCTGGGCACAACCAACTTTTTTTTCACAGTAAATGCTCCTGGTTTGCATGTAAACAAACTCTGTTTGAAGATGACGCCCACACTGTGGCTCCCTGGGTTATGAAAGTGTACCGATATAAACCCAAAAAACAAATAGACTGCAAAAACAAAAATATAAAGCAAGAACACTGATGTCATGTGACCTATGCTGCAGAACAGCAGCTAATGAATGATTTAAATCAAATGGAAAGCTTTGAGCATGACGGGGCTCGTCATTCAGAGGAAATGGAGCGCATCTATAAAGGCTGAGGTGAAACATCACAACCACCGAGTCCTTGTACATCTTGTACCGAACACACACAGTGAAGTCGGGTACAGTAAATCTGAGTACACCAGTCCCTCGTTTGTTGCACGGGATCTGTACCCTGAATTCCCACACTCTTGCAATATTCTAAACAATGTTTCTAAACTCTAAATGTTCTAAAAGAGCACAGAATGTCGTGATTTCAGCTCTCTGCCAGCGCTCTCGGCCACGCCCACTTCTCCGCTGCAGAGCGAAGATCTGACATGCTGCAGGAGGAAGCTTCTCCTGCAGCTGTGGGCTGCACAAAGGTGCAGCAGGTGCTAAATAATTTAAAATAATTCATTTTAAATAAAAATTCCATGCTGATCATGCTGCTCAGCCATCAATCAGCCAACTGCGTGTCATGTCCAATCTTACTTTATGTCATATATATATTAAATATTTTTCATGTATATGCTGTGCGTAGAAATCATACAGGATTCTTCCAAAGCTTTTTTTTTTTCCAGAGTATTTTATTTAACTGTTATGTCGTAGTTTGTCTCTAATCTGACTGGAGCTACGAGCTTCAACATATTTTTATTTGTGGAGTTTTTATGTTTACAAACAAAAAATCTTGAGGATTCTTTTCTAATCAGCTCATCCCACCTTCCTTATTTTATTTTATTTTACTGAATAAGAGCTTAGGGAGTTTTAAGCAATTCAAAGCACATAAATGACGTAAAAGAAAGTCCGACTTTTCAGAAGAGTCTTTTGCTTTGGAAGTGTTTATTCACAACTTTTAAGATTAAACTGTTGGACTTGTAATACGTTTTAAATTTTATTTATTTGTTGTTCTTTAACTTCTCAGGTTTCCAGAAGCGGCATGGTCAACTCTGTGTTCACGCTTTATGAGATCTCCAACGGCGACGACACAGGAAGTGAAGGTACGACATCATTTAGTACTTTTTAAAATACATTTACTGCTGCCTCGGTTCTCAGTTAAATACCCTTAAAGATGAGCCAAAACATTAAGACCACACCTGGCTCTTGAGTTTGTCTAAATATGGATTTGTCCAAACTTTGAGGTTGTCTTCTGGTGTTTGTCGGAGTTGCCCGCTGACCGGAACGTTCTTCACAATATAAAATATGAACACCTACCGTTTTCTTGTCGTGACCTTGTGTGGTTAATTTTTTTATTTATTTGTTTCTCTCAGCTTTATTTTGTGTAGAAACTTGTAGAGACGTGCAACCCAAAGTGAATTAGGTGTAGAAAAAAAGCAGGTATGACTAATGGATTGACGTGTTTGATAGATGCTCAATGTCCACAAATACCGTATTTTCCGCCGTACACGTCGCACCGCCCTATAAGTCGCATCAGTCCAAATACATGTATGTCTAATAAAGTGGAAAAATCTATAAATGCTTCGCATCTCTTGTGCGTCACTGCCGACGCGTCGTGTTTGACGTGTCACCGTTTACAACCCTGAAACGTTGGCCGAACCCAGAAATGTGAGCCGATGTGCCAAAAAATGATTGGTTGCCAAATGGCGGCCGCAGGATCATGCACGGGAGGACTTTAACAAGATTAACACGTAAAAACAATTATTTTGTTTGCTCGAAATTATAGCAAAGATGTGTCTCAGTTGAAATTTTATTTAATAAATGCACTTCAAAGGTCAAATCGGCTGCATTAGCTGGGGGGGTCGCAGAGAAATGAAGCTGATTTGACGGTTGCTCCAGGCGAGCTGGACGAAGGTGGGAGTGTATGGCAAGCCGATTGTGTCGTTAATAGCCACTTTTACCTATTACAATACACAAAGGCATGCCATACCACTCCAGTGCCATCTAACGGCTGACAATGGTAGTGTTCAATGTTTTCAGTCAGAATTAATGAAAACGGTCATTTCTCAGTCAAAAATGGAGGAAAAAACATAAATAAGTCGCTTCGGTGTATAAGTTGCAGGGCGTGTAAATTATGCAAAAAAACTGCGACTTATAGGCCAAAAAATACGGTAGTAAACTCTGCCTGTGCTTCAATAAAATGATCTCCTCAGTCGTTGCTGTTCGTTTTTTCTCTGCAGAGTTCCACGGGTTAGAGGAATGGATGCTGCTGCGCTCCTTGCAGGCGTTACAATCAGACGGCAAAGCAGAGGTCTTCACCATGGATGACGGAAAAGGCGTCAAGTTCTTCTGAGACGGTGCTGGAATCGCACGCTGACTGGGAGCCCTCATATCCCACCTGACGGACACATTTTAAAGGGTTGGCCCCAGTGGATGCTGGTAATTGAATTGTTGCTGCCTTGTGGGTTCAGAGCCGATTCTTTCTGGAAGAGAACAAAACCTGAGGCGACGCTGTGTTTCTAGTCGGGTTGTCATTTAAACATGCAATGAATATCAGGGGGACTAAATACTATCATTTGAGTCTTATGGGGGTGTTTTCCCCACCAGCTGTAACATAACTCCATTATTTTAAATGCAGCTACTCTTATTTTCTGTTTTCTCTGTTCAATTTACCGTGTGTAAATTAGCTCGGCGGCTGTTCCTCCGTTCCAGCCAGACATCCCAAAGAAATCTCAAAACACAGCGTGAGAGGGGCTGCTTTTTAAATCTTTTATTTTCAGAATGCTTCCAGAAGAGGAACGCTGCAAAGACTCGACTCGGCTCAGAGTAACGGAACTGCACTCCATGTACAGATCGCTGTCGTCCTCTAGTTTCTGTGATGCTCGTCATCTTTGTGCTCTCTTTTTTTCATATCCTGTAGAAAAATAAATTAGACATTTATCAAATTTATGACTTTTTTTTTTTATGTCTCATAGTCGGACTTAGAAACAAAAACAGAGTAAAATGTAAATTTGGATTTGATGGCATCTCCTTTTAACAACGAAGAACTGAGGAGACCAGTTGGAGAAAATGTCCCATTCTTGTCTGATGGAGGATTCAAGCTGTTCAACAGTCCTGGGTCTTTGCTCTTTGTTTCATGATGCGTCACATGTTTTCAGTCAGTGAGAGGTCTGGACTGCAGGACGAGCTGTTCTGTGGGAATGGACCAAGTACGACTTGTTGAAATATTCAAGACCTTCTTTGAAGAAGACTGGAAACCTGTATGCACCGTTCTGCATTGATGGCTTTCCTATAGCAGCCGACGGGGTCAACTGTGGGGACTCGGAATACCAAGTTGTATGGGACCAGGCGTTAATGGGATGCCCCGAACAAATTTGGACAGAAGAAAGAAGTTCTTGCAGGTTTTTTTTTTTGCGTTTTTGGTATTTGCATCATTTTTCTGTTGCATTTGTGTTTTGGAGTTTGCCTCGTTCATGCGCTTACTCTGTGTTTGCACCTGCTGGCCACCGTACTTTCCAGATTTGTACGCCGTCTGTTCCAGAGACACTAATGCGCCCTCATACCATCAACGTGGCAGGTTTTTTAAAACTTTGTATAGGCCTGTCGCGATAAAAAAATTTTGCTGGGCGATTAATTGTCTCAGAAATTATTGCGATAAACAATAATGTTTGAAATTTGATAATAATTAGTAATCATTGTCAAATTTAAGAAGAAATGTTGGTTAATTTTTGTGTGTGGTACCTTTTTTGATCACTGGATGGCAGTATAAGACCGTTTGCACCGAAGGATGGATAGTGAGGGAGCAAGCAGTGTGTATCTTTAAGAAAAATGGGAGGGAGGCCCCTTGACATGACATGGGCTGTCTCTTTTCTTTTTTTTTTTGGTTCTCAAAATGGCAGATGCACGGTTTGTTCTTTAGCATAGCATTTTTCACACAAAGCTTTTAATAAAAATCAGTAAACAAGTTCTCAACTTCTTTTTTCAGAGAAAAACAACTTTTTAGAAGAAGGCACGGTTTCAGCCGTGAATTTTGGAGCTTCGACAAGACGGATCGTTAAAATGGATTTTAGAGAAAAAGGAGAAAGGGAGGGGTCGGTGAAGAGCACCAGAGTTGAGCCTTTTGTCATCCAGTGTCTTCAGTAGAAAGTGAGACACGAAGAAACGATAAAGCCGATAAATGACAATGAGGTCTATTTTCATTCATCATGCGATTAATTGATTTCTTGTTTATCACGACAGGCCTAACTGTTGATAATAGGCAGGGTTGTTCCTCTCTTTTTTTAGTACAGAGGATGTGGCATTTACAAAAGTAATTTTAAATTTAAATTCCTCTGACCACAGAGCATTTCTCCATTCTGTTTTTTTAACGCGGTGGCTCCTGAGGGCCCGAAGATCCACCAATATTCCAATATTGACTTTGAGCTCCGAGATTTCTAATCTTTTGATATTATGAGTTGTAGATGACTGGGAATTCAAAGTGTTCCCAGTTTTCCATTGAGTAACACTGTGCAGAATTTGTTCCACAATTTGAAGACTTTTTTTCACAGACTGGTAAACCTCTGCCCATCTTTACTTCTGTGAGCTTCTCTAAAAGACTCTCCATACCCAGTCCTCTAACCGACTCGTTTCCAATCAACCTAATTAGTTCCACAAAGCTCCTCCAGCTGTTTCTCATTTGTACTATTCTACGTCCATTTGTTGCTCCCGTCCCACCATTTTTGAGTTGTGTTACCATAAAATAAAATAAAAATCTTTGTGTTTACTATGCTCTACTGCGAATAGATTGTATTAGCAAATCGTTACATTCTGAATTCGTTGACATTTTACACAACGTCCCAAACTCTGCAGAGTTGTATGTTGAATGGGTAAAGGAGGCAACAGCTGGATGGCCCGCTCACATCGGGTGCTGTGAGGGTGATACAGCTCCAGGGAATCGGATGTGTGTGTTTACTGATTAAAAAACCCTCCAGTGGGACAGGTGGGGCTCAGTGTGGCCTTGGCTGATAGTAGTGTCCCTTTTCAGACACACTCCGCGGTGTGGCGCCCCCTACTGGCCAGACCCCACCAGGTTCTCCTCTGTGTCTTAACTCCTTCATTCAGGTTTATCAAGCGAGGTCAGACCACAGCTAGGGGTGACATCACTCATCAGATAAACGCTGATTCATAAGAATTTCATCAGTGCGTTGGAAAAGAGAATTTACGCACAAGGCGTGACGCCAAAACGGCTCGTTTTATTCTTTAATCCAGCTTTATTTACCGGTGCAGCGGGGAGACATGACAGATAATAATGTTTAAAGTTGTAAAAGTTTAGGGTTTTACAGCCTCCCTGCCTTCCGGATGGGAGCACTCCCTCTGGATGGACTCGTCTCTCTGCGCGTCGAAGCTGCGCGGGGCGGAGTTGGGAGCGCGCACGGAGAGCGTCCAGGACGCACAACCCACCCGAGCTGTGTTGATATTGGCAGCTCGGTCCTTCCACGGGAGGTTATGTCTTCAAGTCTCTGCGAGGAGGAGAAGCTGGAAGAGGGAACGACGCGATTTAATCGACTTTAAATGAGGATGAGTTCACTTTGCGCGCGGAGACCGGCCGGGGAATGCTCCTGCACACATGAGTAAGCTTTTATTTCTTTATTTTTATAAATTAATTGGTATTTTCTACAGGTTGTGCGATGTTTTAGTCGTTTTGCATATTTAGTGATTGTTTTGTCCTGAAATCGTGTTTGTGTCCTGCTCTTCTCCATGTTTAGGATCTAACTTTGGAAAGCGTTGAACCTGCCACAGTCATGTCTCACGCACAAGTTGAGAGACCAGGACTCGCGTTCCCAGGCCTCTCCGTGGACATGACGGACGACTGCTTGTCCCGGGTCCCCACCGTGCTCAGGACGCAGGGTTTGGGCGCGCGGAGGAACTCGTACGGGCTGCAGAAGATCACCATGGACATGGACTCGCCCCTGTACAGCAGCGTCCTGTCCAAAGCGCTGTCCTGGTCCGCTGAGAACATCCTGACGCTGCGGGAGTCCAGAGCAGAGGAGGAGGAGGAGAAACCCGAAGACACTCCTCCGCCGCCTTCGTCCCCGGCGGCTTCCAGCTCCGGCGGCGCGCCCGCGGGCGGCCACGAGCCGGACGCCGGGTCCGCCGGAGGAAACTGGGCTTCGGGTTCGAGGTCCAACGCGCACGAAGCCAGCTCCGACTCTGACAGCGAGCTCCACAACAAGCGGAGCAAGATCCCGTCACGCATCATCTTTGACACCCAGTGGGAGCAGGAGGAGAAGGAGGACGTGGAGACCAAAGCCGTGGCCACCTCTCCGGATGGAAGGTACCTGAAGTTCAACATCGAGATCGGGAGGGGGTCCTTCAAGACGGTCTACAAAGGACTGGACACGGAGACCACGGTGGAGGTGGCCTGGTGCGAGCTGCAGGTGGGTGCTCGGACCACAAACTGAACGTTTTTACTTTCTGAATGTGTTTAACTCCGCACACCTTCAGCTATTTTAGCCACTTTTGTGCCAAAATGTGCAGCTCATCCAGGAGCCAGGACTTTTGGTTCTTGTAACTTTTATTCTTTTTAAAAACATGATTTAACTTTACATGTTGTATTTATTGTCCCAACGGGATCAGCACAGTTCATTTAAAGCATCTTTAAAATCTGCTTCATGACTCTGTTTTTGTCTTCTGCTACTTTTCACTTTTTGATAGCCTTTTTGACATTTTTAGCTAGCATTTTGCTACTTTCAGCTAGCCTTGTGCCACTTTTAGCTATTTGCCACATTTGGCTTTCCATGTGCCACTTTTAGCTATTTGCCACATTTAGCTAGCCTTGTGCCACTTTTAGCTATTTGCCACATTTGGCTTGCCATGTGCCACTTTTAGCTAGCCTTGTGCCACTTTTAGCTAGCCTTGTGC
>NC_056514.1:36741533-36752014 GCF_014905685.2 Nematolebias whitei | reverse complement strand
TTAGCTAGCCTTGTGCCACTTTTAGCTAGCCTTGTGCCACTTTTAGCAAGCCTTTTGCTACTTTCAGCTATTTGCCACTTTTGGCTAGCCTTGTGCCACTTTTAGCTATTTGCCACATTTAGCTAGTCATTTGCCATTTTTAGCTAGCCTTGTGCCACTTTTACCTAGCCTTTTGCTACTTTCAGCTATTTGCCACATTTAGTTAGCCTTGTGCCACTTTTAGCTAGCCTTGTGCCACTTTTAGCTATTTGCCACATTTAGCTAGCCATGTGCCACTTTTTCTACTTTTAGCTATATCCTTTGGCCATTTTTGGTTAGTCTTCTGCCATTTTTAGCTAGCTTGTTGCAACTTTTATCTAGTCTTTTGCCATTTGAACCAACTTTGATGCTACTTTTAGTTAACCTTTTGCCACCTTTAGCTAGCCTTTAGCTAAAAGTAGCTTTCAGCTAGCCTTTTGCTACATTTAGCTTTTTGTTAGCTTTTATATATATTTTAATAAACCTTTTCCTATTTTTAGCGAATCTTTTGCCCATTCAAGCTAAATTTTTGTTACTTTTGGCGTAGATTTTCTACTATGTTTAGTCTTGCCACGTTTAGCTTTTAGCCTACTACTTGTTACATTTAGCTTTACATTTTTGATACATTTAACTAGCATTTTGCTGTGTTTAACATGTACTCCTCTTAGCTTTTAGCTAACTTTTGCTGCTTTTAGCTTTTTAATGTTTAGCTAGACTTTTGCTTTTAGTATTTAGCTAATGTTCACACTTTCATTCCTGCTTGATAGCTTTTTGATATCATTAGCTAACCTTTTGGTACATTTAGCCATCTTTTTGCTAATTTTATCTTTTTGGTTTTAGTTACGTTTTCGTTGAAATGCTTCAACTTTGAGGTACTTTATGCTAAATTTAATTAGCCTTTTGCTGCCTTAAGTGAGAATTTACTAGATTAACCTACTATATTAAATTATTACCTACTATATTAACCTTCTTAGCTAACCCTTTTAGCTTCCGCTTCTTTAAACTTGGTAACAACTCGGTTTCAGCTCGTTCAGTGTTCACACTGCTGTTTCAGAAATTGCAGTCTGTTTAATTTTAACTAACTGAAGACCCAGAAATAAATTTAGAGGTGTTTATGGTTGCGTTTTAAACTGGATATCCTGTTCTAAAGCCCTACATCCCAGGTCAAGTACACGAGCTAAGTCTTTCCTCAGTCAGCTCTAATTCCTGCCTCAGAGCATCAGTGTTGATGTAAAGCAGCTAATCTAACGGGTTATTCCTCGATGACCTTGTGTGCGGCTGTGTCGAGGCCTCACACGGTAACCGGGTCATCGACTTAACCGCTCTTCACCCCTTTTAATGAAACTTCTTATAAAACCCCAGGGAAACCAACGACCGAGGCAAGAGATCGTTCATATGCAGCTCCGATGAGCCGTCGTCAATATTTAAATGCGACACATGAGCCGTTTGCCACGTGTCCACCTCCTTCCTTACGTCATGTAAAGTGCACCGACATGCATGCAGACATGAACTGAGACCGTGAAAGTGCACCGATCGGCTGCTGTAAGCGCGTGCAGGTGTGTGTGTTTGGCATGCAGGCACCCAACAGCCTGGGCAACAGCTGCCTCGGCTCTTGCTCGCGTGGTTTGATAGCGCAGCCGTGGATTTAAAGGTTTAAGCTTTAACTCCACCCTTAATGTTTGCCGTTGTATGTGACGTGCGTTCGTGCCGGCGTGTGGCAGCCGTTTGAGCCTTCCGAGGCACGAACGCTGGATTATTGGCGTGCTCTCGCCCGTTTCTGTACAGATCAGTGCTTTCTTTAAAGACGGTCGCTTTTTAGTGAAGTCTTTGCTTTTTAACTGCGCAGAAGGAGCTAGAGAGCAGACATGAAGTGAGCAGGAGGCCTCGGCAGCAGCAGTTAGGCTCTTCCTCGATGACCCACCTGTCGGATCACAGAACAGGTGTCTTTTCAGGGCAGGCAGAGGCGGAGTCACACCTTGAACCCACCTTTCCAAGAGGAATAAATGTTCCCTTTACCTCCTGTCTTACTACAAAGTTAACTCTGTCGGCTACAAGTGGTAATTTGTCGGAATGTTTTATTTTTTCCGCTGCTTTTGTGGTAAATTTGTAAGCAAGCCTGCTTTTTTCATCTCTTTGCTCGAGACACAAGTCCAGTTAATCTTCTTAATCGGTTCTAATTAGCTTAAAGGTGGCCACGGTTGATATGGCTACTGCTGTGATATGTGAACTTCTCAGCTGCAGAGGCATTTTTTTTAGCTGAAATCACCACCCGGTCCTCTCCGTAGTTCCTCCCCCCCCACAATGCTTCTAGAGAAAAGCTTCCTGTTGGTGGCAAAACATGATCCCGTTTGTAATGTTTATGGAGCAGCAGCTAAAGGTGCGTCATCACAACGTGGATGGAAGCGCCGTGAGCTCTTTGAAATATGTACAACAGAAACCGAATCTAATCTGCAGGAAGTTGAGATCGGCTATTAACGATTAAAGGGAGGTTTAAACGAACATCTACTCCGCTCGACTTCGGCTCATCCAGATCAAGATTTGAAATAATTGTGAATTTATTGGCTGTTACGAGGATGTTCCAGTGTGTTGTCACCACAAGTTGGAGTGAACGCAGGCCCGTCTGCGTGGTGTCCACATGAACTTTTTGTGCTGGTACTCATGAGTAAACAAAACGATTGGATCCTTCCATGACATGTAGCTCTAAAGATGGGCAAGGACACTGGAAGACTGAGCGGTTTGTTGTCACCCCTCATAAACAAATGCTTTAAATTAAAACTTTACTCTTATTAAAGGAGGAATAAAAGTCAGAACTCTCATCAGTGTAATTTAGCACTTGGAAAAGAGAGATTAGATTACCATATTTTCCGCCGTACACGTTGCACCACCCTGTAAGTCGCATCAATCCAAATATGTCTAATAAAGTGGAACAATTAATAAATACGTCTCTTTGCCATATACGTTGCATCTATTATGTGTCACCGCTGATAACCCAGAAATGTGATCCGAACCCAGAAACGTGGGCTGGCGTTGCGCCAAAAATCGATTCTGGAGCGTGCACGGGAGGAATTGAACAAGATTAACACTGTGCTTGCTTGACATTATAGTAAAGGTGTGTCTCAGTCGTAATTTTGCTTAATAAATGCACTTTGACGGTCAAATCAGCTGCGTTTTAAAAGCCGATACGCGGGAGCGAGCAGAGGGAGGACTCGCTGTGCATTTCTTTGAAAATTTAACAAGATAAGCGCCTAAAAACAAATTTGTTTGCTCGAATTTAGAGCAAAGGTCTGTCTCGGTTGAACTTATTTCGTCGCAGCGAAATGAAGCTGATTTGACGGTTGCTCCAGACAAGCTGGACCAAGGTGGCAGGCTATGGCAAGCCGATTGTTTCATTAATAGCCACTTTTACCTATAACATGACACAACAGCATGCCATACCGCTCGAGCGCCGTCTAGCAGCTGAAAATGGTAGAGTTCAGTATTTTCAGTCCGAATGAATGAAAACTGTCATATCTCCGACAAATATTGTTTTATAAACAAGGATGAAAAATCCATATCTAAATCCATTGCTAAAAAATATTGCCAATATGTTAAATTAACTATTTTAATTATTCAGTCTAATTCTTTTATTAAGTAACTTTTAATACCAAGTAGCCTGGTGTACTTTAAGCTCATTCTTTCTTTCTTTCTCTCTCTCTCTTTCTTTCTATTTATATTTCTTTATCTCTATTTTTTTTCTATTTCTCTTTCACTATTTCTCTATCTCTTTCTATTTCTCTCTCTCCCGTTTGAACGTTGAATTAACTACTTTTCTTTGAAATGGTTGAGCCACTGGCTCAGCAGCCAACAGATCCACAACAGATCCAGGTGCCTTATGGGAAACGCAGTCAGAGCTTTGAAGGGAAAATCTCATCAGCTGCTGTTTGTTGCATGGAGAGATTTTCTTGTTTTGTGAGCATCAAACTCAACAAGCTCACCACGTGAAATATTGGAGCATGAAAAAACACCCAGAATGCAACAGCTCAGCGAGCTACTGAGTAACTGATAGGAATGAGAGCGTTCAGGCACAAATCCTTGGAGAGCCCCTCTAAAGGGCATCGGTTGCGCAATACCAGCGCACTCCTCCACATTGCACCTTGTAAACTCTCAGATCTAATTTTTGAGGTCGAAGTGAGCAGCCTTGCTTCGAGTTAACGAGTTCTTCATGATCGGCTTCACCCCAACCACCTGGGTATTCGGAGACGCTAGTGTTTTAAAAAGTTTTTTTTTTTTTGTGTGCTTTAATAGCAATAATAATAATAATAATAATAATAACGCCCATTAAACATTTTATTGAGATGCAGACTAGACACTTTTCTGCTTGTAAGAAATTGTAAAATTGTGAGGGTTCTGTTTATTTTCTTTGTTAGAACTTTTCCGGGCTAACCTGGTTTTGAAACGCATGATGCATCAAGTTTTGGATAATTAATTATCTAAATTAACGTGAAAAGGAGCAGAACATAAGCTGAAATCAGCTCAATTGTAGCTAGGAGGTAAAACAAAACCATAGCTAAAAGCTCAAATTAACATAATCTAAAAGCTGTTCTTTTACTTTTTTGTTTTTCGGCTGCTCCTTTATCAGGCGTCGCCACAGTCATAGGCCTCCAAGTTCGGCCTCATCTGCTGGTTAGTAGCACCGAAGGCGGCCATGTTAAATCATTGCTAAATGCTAAAATCAGCAAAACTCTAGCTAAAGCTAAAATTTTCAAGATGCAGCTAAAAACTAAACTTATCATAACTGCACCTAAAAGCTACAATAAGTAAAAGCCAAAAGCTGCATCTAGCAAAACTGTAACTAAAAGCTAAATGTAGCAAAACCATAGCAAAAAACTAAATTAGCTAAAATGTATGTATAAAGTTAGCAGAACTGTAGCTAAACACTAAAAGTGAAGTTGGCAGAACTGTAGCTAAATGCTAAAAGTTAGCAGAACTGTAGCTAAATGCTAAAAGTTAGCAGAACTGTAGCTAAATGCTAAAAGTGAAGTTGGCAGAACTGCAGCTAAATGCTAAAAGTTAGCAGAACTGTAGCTAAACGCTAAAAGTTAGCAGAACTGTAGCTAAACGCTAAAAGTTAGCAGAACTGTAGCTAAATGCTAAAATTTAGCAGAACTGTAGCTAAATGCTAAAAGTGAAGTTAGCAGAACTGTAGCTAAATGCTAAAAGTGAAGTTAGCAGAACTGTAGCTAAATGCAAAAACTAACAAAACAGTAATTAAAGCTAAATTGAGCTAAACTGTCTGCAATGCTAAAATTACCGAAGTGTAAGAAAAAATTAAACTTAGCAAAACTGTGCCTAAAAATAAATGATCAAAGGCCAAAAGCTGCAGTTAGCAAAATGGTAACAAATGCTAAAATTAGCAAAAATTTAGCTAGGAGGTAAAATTAGCAAAACGGTATCTAAAGCTAAATGTTGCTAACCATAATTGCAATTAGTAAGATAGTAGCTAAAAGCTAAATGTAGATCATCTATAGCTAAAAGCTCAAATTATCTAAATTGTATGTACCTGTCAGTTCTAAAGTTAGCAGAACTGTAACTAAATGCTAAAACTTACTAAACCATAACTAAGAGTTAAAATAGTGCTAAATCTGTAGGAAACACATAATTAAACTCTTAAACGTGAAATTAGCAGAACATAGTAAATGGTTACAGTGAGCAAAAAAGTAGCTAAAGCTAAATGTAGCAAAAGCATAGCTAAAATGAGCATAAAATGACAGAGCAAGTATTCTGAAGTAAATTTAAATATATATATATATTGTTGTAGAACATGATTCAAATGTAGATCAAAAGTGATTTTTTTTTTTGTATTTAAATTTTAAATAACACAAAAAGTACAAATGCTTAAAGTCATAGAGCACTTCCTGTTCTGATGACGGTACGCAGAACTAGTTTTATTTTAAAAACAAACAGAAGACTCTAAAACAAGGAAAACTGTGTGAATGCTGACTCAGGAGTCACACAAAACATTTATTTATCATCCATCCTAAATACTGCCATAGATTGGATCAGTTTAGGCTCAGTTTAAACTAATTAAACTGATTTGGTTTTGCGGTCTGGTTTTGTCCTGAACAGTGAATTCATCATCCAAAGGTTTACGCAGGTAACGAAGTTCATGCTCAACCATCCAGTAACTTTCCCCATTCACAGTTTCTACAGATTTTTAGCTCAAACTCTTGATTTTTGTTCGTTTGCCAGGTTTTAGTACTAACGTTTATCTGACACGACTTCCTGTCGGTTCCACCGTGGCCAGCATCGACACTCTTTCCCACTTTGGAGCTCCAGATTGACGTTATCAGGACCAGTGCTCTCTGAGGAGACGGCTAGGAGGCACGCATCGATGGCTTACGTTTGGCAGGACAGCACTTAGACACGGGAACTGTTTGTATCAGAACTTCAGTCGTCAAAGAGAGGTTGTGTATGAGTCACCTGTAAACCGTGTGTGCGCTCGCTGCAGGATACGGCTTGTTGGCATCATTCAGAGCGTCTTCGGTGCTTAGATTAAATAACGATGTGCGGTTGGCTGCCTTTGATTGTATGTCAAATGTCAATGTGAAAACAAGCACAGGCAGCTCGGTGGCCTGAAGGTGTGAGGTGTGTTTGTAATAACAACTCAAGCCCTCATGTAGGTGTGTGTGTGTGTGTGCTTTTTATCTATATGCCAGTCTTGTGACGTTCTGGTTACTGTAGCCCAGTGGTTCCTAACCCTGGTCCTTGAACACCATTCCCTGCTTTGACACTCCTAATTTGAATGAATGGATGATTAACAGGCTTCTGCAAAACTTGATGAAGTAATTAATCACTGGAGCAGAAAAACAACTAAAGCATGCAGGATGGTGTTCCTCAAGGACCAGAGTTGGGAACCACTGCTGTTGCCCACCACTAGATGAGTCACAAAGTCCTTTTCTCTGCATTTGATGGTGCTTTCTTAAGATCTTTGGCGTCTTTCGACGCGTTCGAATGGTGACCTTCTCACCGTCTTTACTTTCTAAAAGACTTTGCTTTCTATTATTGTACAAGCATGTTGCTTAACCTGTCTTTAATTAAACGTAAGCTAAGTGTTGTCACTGGATTGCTGACGTAAATAACTATATTTGGACTAGATATCAATATAGGGCTTATTGGCTAACTTGTTGGATTTAGACCAAAAACAAATCAAGTGGGAAATTCATGTTTCAAACATACTGATTATAAGGAAATAGAATAAATGACATCATCGCTTCTGTGCATCTGTTTTTAGCAGAAATGCTAATGTGCAACTCTTGCCATTTCAAGGGAAATTGGCTTTATTTCCAATAAATAAATTAATATTATTAAAATAAAGACTAAATACATTGCATTCCATTACTTTTGTCTCAATAGAGTTAGAAACTAAGAATGTTTTATGTAGAAAAATGACAGATTAATAGCTGTTTTGGTGAAATCTTGCAGTCTAAAAGATCAAAACATTGTGAAAGACTCGGCTCTTTATCTGTGGTGGCCATCTTGAATCAAATTGACTCTTTCTTCTTGGTCATTTCTCCTTGTTTCTAATTTTATTCAGTGCTTTTATGTTGCGATTTTGCACTGTATTGTTTTTAATAGTCAGGTCATCTGGACAGTTTATTTTTTGTGGAAAGACGTTTCGCCCTCTATCCGGAGGGCTTCGTCAGTCTGAGGAGTCCCAAGTAAACTGTTTTCCCATCAAGCACTACACTCCTTTAGTGGACCAACCAGTTTGCTGGTGATAAGATGGTTTCTGGGGGCTTTGTTGTTTTCAACCGGTTTGACAAGACCGTCAACAAGGAAGAGGGCCGGCAATGGAGGAGGGGCGTACCAAAGAGACCATCTTATCACAAGCAGAACTGGTTTGTTCCACTTTGGAGTAAGCTGTTGGGGGAAGAATCAGTTTTGTTGTGCGTTTCCTTGACTGATGAAGCCTTCTGGATCGAAGGCGAAACATTTCGGCACAAAAAAAGAAATGACCTGACTGAAAAATGTTGGATTGTATACCTGGATTATTGAGCATGGACTTTGTTGTTTCTGGGGGCTGTTCTGTCCCCCGTCGACTCCTCCCAGGCAGGCAGCCACAGCCAAAGTGGTTCAAGACATCAAAGTTCATGCTCAATCATCCAGGTACAAAATCCAATAATGGTTTGATGAATTACTGAATTGCTAATGAAGCCCTCTGGATAGAGGGCGAAACATCTTTCCACAAAAAAAAAACTGACTGACTGACCATTACTGGATTTTGTACCTGGATGATTGAGCATGAACTTTGTCTTGTTTTTAGTTTTGTAAAGTGTCCTTGATTGTCTTAAAAGGCTCTAACAAACAAACATATTATTATTTTATATTATGAACATCCAGTAATGACTTCCTGCGAGTTTGATCAAAACCCTTTATGTGGCTCATCATGAGGTTTTTCACCAACACAACACACAAACGGACGCAGACAGTTACATTATCGCCCTTCATTGAAGTAAACCGTTTTAGCGGACACGTTGCACAATCATGCCGTGAGAAATAATAGTTAAAAACAAAAGTTGTATTTTTTTGATAATGTATTCCTCGTTTAACATTTGGACAGATTTAAGATGGTTTTATTTTTCTTTTAGTCAGTTAAAAAAGTCTTTAGAGGAACGATTTAAGAGTTGGAGAACGTTCCTCTGCCTTTACCTGTGCAGCCCAACATGTGGCTCCTCCTCCATCTTGGGCCTCGGAGTCCTGCTCCCTAAACCAACCAAAGACCTCGAGCTTTAATAGCTGTTGAGGGTCTAAAAGCCATAGTTGGGAGTACGAACCTGCACGGGGCGGTTACTTCTGGTCATTTCTGAACTGGCCATGTCTGGAGTGTGTGCAGGCGGGGGGGCTGGGGGGTATAAATGTGCTCTAGTGTGAGTTCTGGGATGAATCGGCCAATAGTACACGGCGGCTCGTTTACCTTCCAGGACATTTTGATGCTTATCTGTAAACACTTTTATATGTTTTCTCTGTCAACAAAAAAAGGATAAATTTGTATTCCCCTCCCCCGAAGTAAATTAGGCTGTTTAAGTTCCCATTTATCTTTTAGCGGTGTGGGTTTCTAAACTTGGTTCTCACACTCACTGCCTCGTTTTTCTCTCGGCTCAATTTGTCAGAGTTTTTATTGGACGCTCCTGTGTGGTTTTTATTTATTTATTTCATGCTCCTACCTTCCTGCGACACGGCCTCCGCTCGGACACCGTCGGCTCGTAAACTGCATCCGGTCCTGGCTGCGGTTGGCACTTGATAGCACATCTTTGTTTGTCGCAGTAACCCTATGCGGCTCCTGCAACCCGAGCTAAAGTGAAACATGAATGTAGTCGTTACAGAACATTTTTCACGAGCTTGAATACGTCAAAGTTCATTACAAACATAAAATAAAAATGATTTATGGCGTAAACGCAAAAACGTTGCAACCCTTTCCACTTAGCCGGGGTTTTAAGCGAGGTTTTTACTCCCTCCGACTTAAAAAAGGCAATAAAAAAAAGAGCTGTGAGTAGGAGGCTTCCTACAGCTCTCACCGCCTGGGGCCATCACCGCTTTAAAAAGCTCTACTGATGTTCTGATCTCACCCAAAAGGCACTTTTCCTACGAAGCTCAGCATATTACGCAACTTAAAGTAACAAAAATGGAGCCTTTAGTTCCAGAGCTTAGCTTTAACATTCAGATAAAAGAAGCTAAGATAGATCATTGTGCATTATTTGTAAAAAGACTGTTTACAACCTGGCAACCCAAAATCAGCTTTAATAAATAGGTTAAAGCAACAGTAGGGTTGAAAACCCTTTCTGGGTCCCTAAACATCAAGTCTGGGGTCTTAAAATAACTTCCAGAATTAATGAAAGCGTATTTTCTGTCAAATGCAGAGTGAATATTGAGCGCCGAATGACTTTGCTGAAATTAGCTGAAAAGCACAAAGAGTTGTTAAAGTGGAAAAAACAAAAGACTAAAGAAGCTGAAATCTAAAACGAGCACAACACTGAGACCTAAAAAAATGGAAATTTCTTCCTAAAAAGCAACAAAAAAAGTGAAAGTAGCAAACATTTGGCTGAAAGTAGTAAAAATGTTAGCTAGCTAGAACTTTGAGGAAAAAAAGCTAGCTAAATGCTAAAATCTGCTAAACGTTGCCTAAAGGTAGTGCCAATACAACAACTAAACTTTAATTATTTTAAAACAACCACTTGCAACAAATTGTCGTACATGCAAAATTAAGGAACATTTAAATGTATGAAACAAATAAGAACTGTTGAAACAAGATCAATAAAAACAATAAAACTAAATATTTTAGCCTGTGCTGAAGGCTGAGGAATAAATCTGTTTATTTTAAGAGTTTTTAAAGAGAACAATGAAGAAGCTCATCTTGATATGAAGTGGAGTAAAACACAGGCTAAAAGTAGCTAAAGGCTAGTGTAAAGCTAAAAGTAACAATTTGA
>NC_056514.1:36615361-36741523 GCF_014905685.2 Nematolebias whitei | reverse complement strand
AGGCTAATGTAAAGCTAAAAGTAACAATTTGAAGCTAAAAGTAGCAAAAGGCTAGTGTAAAACTAAAAGTACCAAAGGCTAGCTAGAAGTCAAAAGTAGAAAAAGGCTGGCTAAAAGCTAAAAGTACCAAAGGCTAGCTAGAAGTCAAAAGTAGAAAAAGGCTGGCTAAAAGCTAGACGTTTTAAAAAGTCACTCAGAAGGTAAAAATAACAAGATAGGTCAACCAAAAGTAAGAACTAATTAAAAGCTAAAAGCAAATGGCAAACTTAAAGCTAAAAGTAACGAAGGCTAGTTAGAAGTCAAAAGAAGAAAAAGGCTGGATAAAAGCTAAAGAATTTTAAAAAGTCACTCGGAAGGAAAAAACGAAGTCAGCTAAATGTACGAACTAATTAAAAGCTAAAAGCAAAAGGCAAACTTAAAGCTAAACGTAATAAGTGACTAATTAAATGCTAAAAAGTGACAACAGGCTAGCTAAAATTTAAAGTAGAAAAAGACTAGCTTTAAGCTAAACGCAGCAAAACATTAACTAAAAGCAGCAAAAGGCTAAATGTGGCAAAAAGGCTAGCTAGAGCCAAATAAGCAAAAGGCTAGCTAAAAGCTGAAAGTTGTAAAAAGACAGAAGGTAAAAATAACAAGGTCAGCTAAAAGCTAAGAGTAACAAACAACTAATAAAAAGCTAAAAGTAGCAAATGTCTAGCTAGAGCTAAAGAAGCAAAAGGCTAGCTAAAAGCTTTTTGTATTTAAAAGACAGTCAGAAGTTAAAAATAACAAGGTCAGCTAAAAGTGAAAAGTAACAAACTACTTAAAAGCTAAAAGCAGCAAAATGCTAGCTTGAAGCTGAATGTAGCAAGACTAGCTAAAAGCTAAAAGTAGAAGAATGGTAGCTGAAAACAAAGTGTTATAAGAAAGCAAAACTAAAGCCCTGAAGCAGATTTCAAAGAGAACAGTTTTTGACGGGATCAATGAGATTTCATTGCATATCTGAGAAAAATATTTTGTTAATAAATTTAATTATTATTTTGAAAACTGTAATGTTACAAAAAAAAAAAAAAAATAGCGCTCATCTAAATGAGCTGAATGTTTTGAAATAAGAACAGCTTGGAGAGCACAAAGTCAGCTGGTGTATCAAATTAATCTAGATTAAATATATTAATCGGAACAAAACTGCCGTTTTAAAATCATTTCTGGAGTTTTAATGCTTTAAAAAAAAACATTTGTCTGTGCTCTTGTGTTGTAGAGCCTGTAGAAAGTGGAGCTGCTGTTTTAATCCCTCAGTTTGTGTACAAAGTGTTCAATTTAAAAACTGTAATTTAAAAGGGTGGGAACATTCGGTACCAAGTGCTCAGAAAATTTCAGAAAAAGGCACTTTCAAACGTTTTTTCCAAGGTTTTCAAGAAGTTGACTTAATCCACCCAGAGGGTTCTTCAAACCTGATTTGTATGTACCGTATTGTCATGAACTTGCCGAGGCCTGTACTCCGTAAACTGCAGCTTACGTTCATCTCAACACGACGTCAAATATTAGGGCTGTGGGGTTTCTGAGTTCATTTGAAGTGGTTTAGAAAATGAAAGCGTTTCAAATCGGTGATTTAAAAAAAAGTGTTTTCCGTTCTTTCGAGGGGAAACAAATGTTTCGTTTAAAGCCTCCAAATTGAGGATTTGCACCAGATACAATGTTTTTTTAGTTTCTTTTTTTTTTTTTTTTTTTACAATCGAACTGAAAATTACCAACAAAATGCATCTATTCACCACAATTTATTTAAATTTTTAAATCGCAGCAGCCAAAAAGATCAAATATACCTTCACTGCAGTTATGGACAGATGGAGTATCAGATTTACTGCATAAAACTGAAAAATCTCAATTAAAATAAAACATGGCGGCTTGTTATGTCTGCGCTGTCGGTGTACTTAAAAAAACAGCAACATTTATTGACGGCTTTTAATCTAAAACCACTAAATATAGTTGTTTGTTTGCACAAAAAGACAAAGACGGATAAAGACAGTTTTTCACATCAGCTGAGCGTTGAGTTGTTGACCATTAGGCAGATAAATTGATCGGTGTTGCAGCATTAAAACAAAACAAACCGTAGACTATACCGCTAACGGCACCATGCTTCGTCTCTAAAATATATCTACATCAGAAAGCTCCTTCTGTCTTGCTTTTACTCAAGTAGTTGTGTTGAAATGTTGTTTTTTTACAAACCGTGTCCTTCAGGCATCTTGTGATCTCTCTATGGTTCACTGGATCTCCTGAGCAGGACACAGTGTTGTTCCTTTCAAACCCATATCCTCAAATGCTCCTTGTAAGAATAACCCCCACCCCTGCATACCCCGTTCCATTCCAAACGTTGCGTCACTCGCAGGGTTATTTGATCAGATCGGAGCAAGTATGTCCTCTCATCTGTGTTTACTTGGACCCGAGACTGCTCAGACGCCAGCTGGAAGGTGTCTCGGGTCAAGCTAATGCTCAAATTATTGCAACAAAGGGGACATTGTTCTAGTTTGTGATCATTCCTGCGGGGAGGATCTCGGAAACATCACACAACTCAGCAATTTTAGCCTTTCTATTTTGGTGGATTTAACTGACTTCATTGTTTACAAAAACCACACCGTGTCATGTAAATAACAACAAACTACACTGTTAATAGATTAGAAGGACAGAGATGAATAAGGTGTGTCAGCTTAATGAGTCTGTCAGCTTAAAGAAACTGAGCCTTAGCTAAAAGATGCAGGTCAATAGCGAAAAGTAGTGAAATGCTAGCTGCAAATCAAAAGTACAGTAGCAATGTTCTTGTCAAAAGAAGAAAAATGAAAGCTAAAATAGCTAAAAGTCACAAAAAGCTAGCTAAGTAGCAAAAGGCTAGTTAAAAGAAGCTAAATGATAACCAAAAAAAGTTAAAAAGGCAAAAGCTTGCTCAAAGCTAGCAGTAGCAAAAAGACTAGGTAAAAGTTGCACAAGACTTTCTAAAAGTGACAGAACACTAGCTAACAGCAAAAATGGCAAATCTAGCTAGAAGCTAAAATATCAACATGCTATCTAAATGCAAAACACTAGGTAAAGGTGGCAAAAAGTTTGTTAAACATACCAAAACTTTAAAGTAGTCGAATGCTAGCTGAAAACTAAAGTAGCAATGTTCTAGCTAAAAGAAGAAAAACTAATGTTAAATACTAGCAAAAGACCCGCTAGAAGTTAGAATAGCTAAAAGAAGCTAAAGACTAGTTAAAACAAGCAAAATGCTATCAAGATGCTAAAAACGACAGGTAGTTTAGCCAATGGCTCACTAAAAGCTAGCAGTGGCAAAAGACTATGTAAATGTTGTAAAAGGCTTGATAAAATTAGCAAAACACTAGCTAAAAGCTAACATAGCAAAGTGCTACCTAAAAGCTGAAAGCAGCAAAAGACGAGCTAGAGCGAGTTTGCTGAAGCAGATTTTAAAGATCTCGTATTTCTATGGGCTTTTTATTGGTAAAATAAAGTCAGATACTTTGAGAAAGTATAAAAGTCACCAAAAAAAAAAAAGTCGTAGCACTCTTCTCCACAACGAGCTGAATATTTTTGATTTATGAACGGGTAAAATGGCGCAACCTGCAGAAGAAGATATTTAGCAAATGCATACTAAAAAACATCAACTGTAAATGCTTGATTACCTTTTCATACAATAAACAAATAAAAACAATGTGCAAAATGCCCGATTACTAAGAATTAAAAGTATTCTAGATTGATAGAAAGTGCTGCAGCGAGATGAACACAAATGTGCCACTTCTTGTGATTGAAATACATTAGAGATGGTGCAGTGTTGCAGCTAAATGGTAATTAGTCGGGCGCCACAGGTCGGGTCAGATTCTTGGAGCAGGAGCAGCAGTCAGAGGCTCGGTTTGGCTCCTCGGGCCTTATTATGAGATTAATGGCTAACCTCCCTCTGCCCGCTCCATTTTCAGAGCTCGTCGGGGTTTTCTTGGAATGAGCACACTACCACCACAGTTTTCACCTGCAAACATCTAAAGGCGACATTGTGCTAGTGTAAGTGCCTACGTGCATGTTTTTGCACAGCATGTGTCAGTCATGACAGGTATGTCAGTATTGCAGCTGTGAGGTCAGTCCTTTTCACCCCCCCCCCCCCCCGCCCACACCAGCCTTGCTTCTGACCTCAATCCCAGCCGGAGCTTGTGATTGACAGTTGTCTGGTTATGTTGCAGCAGTTTGGGTTCTCACGTGTCGTCAACACGCCTCGGTGAACTCTGGTCTTTACCTGCAGGGCTCCTCTCTGCCGACGTGTGTTACACTTGAGTTATGGCCTTTTAACGGAGTTTTCAAAATAAGCTGATGGCAGGAAGAGGGTGGAAACCTCTCCTTTGGTTCCTGAACACGATCCAAAACAAGTCCAGGCAGATATTTGGATATGATAATTATATTCAGGATTCCACCAAAGGTTAATGGTTGCAGTTTACATAATATGAATTATTTTTGTCAGCTGCGATCACATTTCAGCCTTTGAGGCTCTTCTAAGGGATATTTGTTTTGTCTTTTTAACTCCATCTCCATCTTTTACCACATTGAGGCAACAGGTCCAGGACAGAAACCCAGACATCCCTCTCCCCAGCGACCTTCTCCAGCTCCTCCTTGGGGATCTCGAGGCGTTCAGACCAGAGAGGAAGTATAATCATTCCAGTGCATTCTGGGTCTGCCCCAAGGTCTCTCACCATTGAGACATGCTTGGACAACCTCCAAAGGGAGGCATCCTGATTTGATGCCTGAACCGCCTCAGTTGACTCCTTTCGCTGCAGAGGAGCAGGAGGTCCACTCCTGAACTACAGGGCTCCTCACACCCCCTCCCCCAAGAAGGAAGCTCATTTTGGCTGCTTGTATTTGGCATCTCGTTCTTTCGGTCACTGTCCAAACCTCATGACCACAGATGAGGGATGGAACGTAGACGGACCAGAAAATCCAGAGTTTTGCATTTTGACTCAACTCTTTCTTCACCATGACCAACCGAAGCAACGCCCTCATTACTGAGGACAAAGCTCTATCCATTGATTCATCTTCTGCTCCATCCTACCATCATTTGTGATTAAGACACCCAGATACTTGAACACCTCCACCTAAGGCAACTAGAAAACATTCTGAAAAGTTCATTTTTATATTCCAATTTTTCTTTTTATATTTTTTAAAACAACTCAAAACAAGCAAAAAAAACAACCCACTTTATTTCAGTGCTGTAAAAAAATGGGTAATTTAGGAAGTAATAGCTATTTTGTGCCTCTAAAGCCTTATGTTTTACTTATCCCAACAAATAATACAAATTTTACAAATCTTAAGTTTGCTGCCAAATATCCAACCTCTAGTTTCTTGAATGGATCTGTTTCAGAAAATATTGAGAGATCTGTGATCACGTGCTCAAAACTAAATATGAAAAATTGGTTTTATTTATGCAAAATTTACTAAAATTAAATAATGTAGTGGCTTGTAGTTACTGTTTATCAAATAGAATTGTTCACCGTAGAATAATTTAACCATTTTAAATATGTACATTTGGTAATTAGAAGGAAGAAATAGACTAAAAAAATGAGTGAGAGAGGATCGAAATGATTAAATATTGGAACAATCCAAAGACGTAAAAGCCCAAATCATGACTCCAATTCAGATCAAAACGGATTTAATTCCATTTACAGTCAATTAGTCTCTATTACAATAAAATATCACATTAAGAACATTATGAAATATCAAGTAGTAAAAGTTTCAATCTAAGGAAGCAAGCAGGTTGGGCCACATTCCCCTTTTGTCACATTCTCTTCATCCTGAGCGGCATGTTGGCGACAGTGGAAAGGAAAAACTTTCTTTTAACGGGAAGAACCCTCCAGCAGAACCAGGCTCAGGATGGACGGGGTCTGCCTTGCCCCGCTGGGGTCCTAGAGGTCAGGAAAGAGACGAACAAACCAAACGAGTAAAGACATCATCAGAGTGAGGAAATGTGGTCAGTTTTTCCTTCAGCTGTCTAAGCCTGTAACAGCATAACTAAGTTATAGCTTGAGAAACCAAAGCTAAGCCTAACTATAGGATTTGTTTTTAATAAAGAAACTTGTTCATCCAAGTCTTAAAAGTAGACGGGGTGTCAACTTCATGGACAGAAACTGGATGTTGGTTGGAGGAGGAGCCTGAAAATTGAAAGTTCTGCCTCTAATTCTATTATTATAAACTATAGGAACCACAAGTAAACCTGCAGTCTGCGAGTGAAGTGAAGATCTTTTTTTATAGGATGGAGTTTGACCAAAAAGTCCAATTAGTCAGAACTATCTTTTCCAAAACTGACAAGTCTTAAAGACTAATAATAATAATGTGTATATTTGTCAGGGACAGTGCAAAAGTATAATTCTTTATAAGAAAACCGATGGATTGGATCAAATTTATTTTGCCACAGTCGACACAAAAATACCAACACGGATAAATAAAAATGCAGTTTAAACTTTGTCTAAATTTGTTTATGCAGAGAGCAATTTTAAATAACTATAAAAATGGAAACCCAAGCTTTAAGCCAACCAGTAAGTTCTTATTTCTGTAAATGTAAAGCAGTCTCTGACCCCGACCAAATATACCTTCAGGCCTTGAGTAATGTGACTGGATCAGTTTTTTCTCTTGCCGTACTTTTTCAGGTTTTTTTTTTTTCTTTTTTTAGCCGAACATTCCTGCAGATGCCGCAGTCTGTCCACACCGACGGGTTCTTACACAAACCCTGTCCAGACTTTCTAAATCTGTGACACCAGAACTCTGTTCATTCCCGTGCTCGGCCTCGGTCGCCTGGTTTGGTGCGAATGTTGGCTGGTCTTCATGTCCTGCTTGTCATAACAGGGACTTCTTAATACCGATGGCATCTCCACCATCAACAGGGGTTGCGTAACTCCACTTATGTGGAAACAAGCCGGAGTATTTTCAACCCCAGCTATGGCAGGCCACTTCAGATTAACACACAACCTTGCACCGGCTAAAAATAACTCGAATAATGAGAAGACGCTTTACGCCTGCTTGTCTTTTCAAGGAGGAGTTGGCTTGTTGCTTCAGTTACCTCCTGCAGAACGTTTATTATCTGGTCTATGAGGTGAAGGTGGATGAAAACGCTTTTCCATGCGTCGGGTTGCAACATATCTCAAACACCAGTTTTTATATTAAAACTTGCTGAAATAATTATTTTAAATTAAATAATTTCTAATTTTTAAGCACAAACGTGGTGCTGGCTGACGTTTGGCGCTTGCACTGTGTTTGATTTTTTTTAAATATTAAGCTTTAATTAAACTTATAACTGCATAGAGGTTTAATGTAGACGTGTCGGCAGCTTTGATTTGATGAAACCCTGCCCCCATACGCTTCAGCTTAAAGTGCAGCTGCTTTAATAATGTATGAATTCAATCACAATGGTCCAATGATTACATTATTGATCTGCATTCTAACATAGGTAATATACTGGTAATTATAATTACGAGAAATAACTTGGTTTTATAAATATAAAATATAGGTTTGCATTCAAGATTGTTTTTCAACATGACTTAAAGTATGGCGTTTTTACATAATGGCATACTTAATGACAGCATAATTATTTAAATGTTTGTTTTTCGATCATGGGAGCAGAGCTTTGAAGTTTGGGTGTCCTCAGTTTTGGTCCTTCACAGTCCTGGTTCTGACTCTGCAGCAGGTGAACTAATCACCTGGTTAGGGACACAGGTGCTCAGGTCTCACGCAGAACCCCCCCCCCCCCCCCCCAACCACAACTACTAACTTTCTCTGACATAATGGATAAGAGGAATGAGTCCTTGCCTGACAACCTGCGTTCAAATCCCACCTCAGTCCGGTCAAACGCTGAAACGTTTAATTAAACTTTTAGTAGTGATGGACCATCTGAAGCTGAAGCTCTGGGGCATGTATAAAAAAAAAAAAGTGTTTCTGAAGCGCTGTGTTGAAGCTTGATTCGTTTGATCAGTGATGTCCGACGCTTCCAAAAGGCCGAAGTGACGCCGCTGCTTTGGTACTTGACACAAAAGTTTGAGGAAGGGAATCGTGGACCGATTCGTGGAGGAATTTAACGGTGCAATTTGCACAAACCATAACAAACGAGCGAGCGGCATACAGCGAGACATGGAGTCAGCCAGCCTGACGTGCTTTATGTGTTCGTTTAACACGTAGCACTTGAAAAAATAAAATCAGAAAAACATGTACACAAGTTACAATCTGATGTCGCAGTAAACAAACTGGTTCAGTACATAAAGTCATTTAGGCAGGAAACCTGCAGCACAAGCTTCATTCTAAACAGGTATTGTGTTGAGAAGTAAATATGATTTATAAAAAAAACGTGTTTACAAATGTCAGGAAGTCACGAGCAAAGAGCGCGTCATGCCACGTGTTTTAACGCTCATTCATCAAAATTATTTATTCATCAAATAACCACAACTTTATTCTTTCTCTCACAAACAATAAATGTTCAACAAATCACAATGTGCCTGATGTCAGACAGAAATACTTCAGGATTTTAACCAGCAACTGTCAGCTCAGTCGATTAGAACGAGGATGAAACGCCTCATTTCACGCTGCGGCTTCAAGCTGATCTTTATACTTTTAGCCACAAGATGGCGCCAAAGAGGACTGCGTCGCAGAATGAACCATTTTTTTGAAACAAGCTTCAGAAAAGCTTCATTCGCCCATCACTTCTTCTTTCGGCTGCTCCCTTCTTCAGGGGTCACCACGGCAAACTAAGTCGCACGAAGACTTAGCAATTGTGTTTACACCGGATGCCCTTCCTGAAGCAACCACAGACCACCGAGCTACCACAGCCCTCTGTGTGGAGCAGAGAGCTGCTACCTAGGGTGCCCGGGGGGGCAGGTGGTGGGGGTTAAGGGCCTTGCTCAAGGGCCCAGAGTGGAGCAAATGAGAGTGGAGAAAGGTGTGGGTGCTTCATCTTTCCACCCGCATTTTGATGTTGTCAGTCCGGTCACAGGCCCACCTTCTCTAACCTCTGCACCACCACTCTTCCCTTCATTTGCCCATCACTGACTTTTACATAACATTCTTTAATGATTTAACTGTTTCACAAAATGGAAAAAAAAACATTAATTATGGATTCTCAGTTATTTATTTTTCCACATGGTTCAGTCAAATTAAGCACGGTGTAAGCACTGGTTTGTTTGTTTGTTATGGACTTTACAAAAACATTTACCAGTAACTTTATTTACAAATGTGCTCCATAGAATTACATTTGAGCACTTACACTCCTTGAAAACATTGTTCTTTTTGCTTGTTTGCTCCATAACCTGTCTGAATTTTTGCTTTCTTATACTGGTTTTAGCATTTAGCTAGCCTTTTGTTGCTTTTAGCTAGTTTAGCACATTTAGCTAGCTTTTGAGACTTTTTGCTTGTTTTTCTTGGCTTTTAGCTAGCCATTTTAAAATTATATTCAAAGACTATTTGAAAGAGGTTTTTCTACTTTTGGCTAACTAATCCAATCTAATCTAACTAATCCGAAATTGAATTCAAAACCTTACTTCAAACCTACAAAGCTCTCAACAACCTAGCTTCATCTTATATTTGAGATCTTATTGTTCCATATTTTCCTAACAGAGCACTTTGCTCTCAGTCTGCAGGTTTGTGGTCCCTAGAGTTTCCAAAAGCACAATGGGAGGCAGACCTTTCATTTAGTTTTCATTTGATACTATTTCTATCTTGTGTGATTCTTGACCTGCCATTATGTATCTGTTCCTACCAAACCTAGCCAGTCGAAGCAGATGACCGCTTGTCCTGACTGGTTCTGCTAAAGGCTTCTTCCTCCAAGAGAGTTTTTCCTTTCCACTGTTGCCGTCATGCTTGCTCAAGATGAGTTCTGTGATGAAGTTAAAGCAGTCTAATAATGTTAAATTATTATTTTATATATGAATGTTTCTGTTCAGTGACCTGAGACGACTTCTGTTGTGACTTGGCGCTATATAAACAAACTGAATTTAATTGAACTATTTTGCTATTTTTAATTAGCATTCACTACTTTCACAGTTATCCGTACTACAAACCGGATTCCAGAAAAGTTGGGACACTAAACCATTTGTGAATAAAAACTGAATGCAATGATGTGGAGGAGCCAACATCTAATATTTTATTCAGAACAGAACACAAATCACAGATCAAAAGTTTAAACTGAGAGAATGTATCATTTTAAGGGAAAAATCTGTTTCCAAATTTCATGGCGTCAACAAATCCCAAAAAAGTTGGGACAAGTCCATTTTTACCACTGTGTGGCATCCCCCCTTCTTCTTACAACACTCAACAGACTGGGGACAGAGGAGACCAGTTTCTCAAGTTTAGAAATAGGAATACTCTCCCATTCATGTCTAATACAGGCCTCTAACTGTTCAATCGTCTTGGGCCTTCTTTATCGCACCTTCCTCTTTATGATGCACCAAATGTTCTCTATAGGTGAAAGATCTGGACTGCAGGCTGGCCATTTCAGTACCCGGATCCTTCTCCTACGTAGCCATGATGTTGTGATTGCTGCAGAATGTGGTCTGGCATTGAAGAGAGAGAAATGGCTTCCTCTTTGCACTGTAGAGTTTCAGCTGGCAACGGCGGATGACACGGTGGATTGTGTTCACTGACAATGCTTTCTAGAAGTATTCCTGAGCCCATTCTGTTATTTCCTTGACAGTGGCATTCCTGTTTGAGGTGCAGTGACGTTTAAGGGTCCGGAGATCACGAGCATCCAGTAGAGTTTTACGGCCTTGACTCTTACGCACAGCGATTGTTCCAGATTCTCCGAATCTTTTGATGATGTTATGCACGGTTGATGATGATAACTTAAAAGTCTTTGCTATTTTACGCTGGGTAACACCATTCTGGTATTGCTGCACTATCTTTCTGCACAACAGTGGTGGAATTGGTGATCCTCTTACCATCTTGGCTTCTGAGAGACACTGACACTCTGAGAAGCTCTTTTTATACCCAATCATGTTGTCAATTGACCTAATTAGTGTTAATTGGTCTTCCAGCTGTTCATTATATGCTCAATTTCCTTTTTCCAGCCACTTACTGCTACTTGTCCCAACTTTTTTGGGATTTGTTGACACTGTGAAATTTTGAATCAACATATTTTTCCTTTAAAATGTTACATTTACTCAGAGTAAACTTTTGATCTGTCATCTATGCTATATTACGAATAAAATATTCACATTTGCCATCTCCACATCACTGCATTCAGTTTTTATTCACAATTTGTTTAGTGTCCCAACTTTTTTGGAATCCGGTTTGTACTTTCAGCTAACATTTAGTGTTTTTTTTTGTTGTTGTTTGTTTTATCAATCATTTTGCTACTTTTAGCTTTTAGAAAATCATTTCCACTTTTTGTTTTTGCTAGCCTTTTGCAACTTTTAATCAGCTTTTTGCTGCTTTTTTCTTTTAGCTAACCCTTTGCTATTTTTACTCACTCACTTCATGCTTTGTTTAATTTGAGGTGACCAGACGTCCCCAATTTTCGGGGACAGTCCCTGTTTTGGACGACCTGTCCCCTGCTAAAGCTGTCCCCGGAAAAGTCCCAGAATTTAGCGTTTTATGAATGAGGTAAAAATGTTGCGTGCAGACTGTTATTAACTTGTAGATGTTTTTCTAGTCTTAGTTTAGCTACTATTTTGATGTCTCTAGCTAGTTTTTATTTACAATTTTAGCTTTTAGCTAATGTTTTGCTACATTTTTGCTGCGTTTTGTTTTGACTGGCCATTTGCAACTTTTAGCTAACCTTTTGCTACCTTCTGGCTTGCTGTTTGCTACTTTTAACTTCTAGATACTGTTTTTTAGTCGGTTTTGGCTGATATGTGCTTTACATTTTTAGCCAATATTTGGTCACTTTTTGCCTTTTAATTTTCAGCTTGATCAGCAAGTTTTGAGTTGTTAGCATTCACGCTGCATCTTCACAGAAAACTTTTCTTTAGTTTTCCACAAGATTTTCCAGTTTTTCCTTTAATTTAAAACCGATATTGGTTGATTTTGAATCCGTTTCAGGTTTTGATTAATCCCCAAACTTCAGCTACAGCTCGCATGTCACCAACAGTCTTGCAGCGTTGCCACAGCGTGGTTTTTGGTTTTCCAGGAAGTTCTGATTTGAATGTTTTCGTAATTGGCAGCCATGCCATCCAGCATGCCAAGCTGGAGTGTTCTGTGGTTTTCAGAGCGCCAGGGTATCCAGTTGGCGGGACTCCACGCCACAGAGAACGCACCGACACCGAGCTGTGAAATGTTTTAATTTCTTTGCGCTGGGGTCTATCCGCAGGAGACAAAGCTCACTACGCAGGGGTCTGATGTTATCGCGCTTAGATACACAAACATCCAGATGCACATCAGTCCCACAAACTCAGTGACTCTGCACACACTCCTACAGCCACGCCGAGGTTTACGCCGGATTATGTGTTTCCTGTTTTTTTAAGGATAATTGATCTATGGCAGCGGTAAACCTCACCGTCCATAAAGCCAAGTTTAGTGCATCCCTCATAAATTAAACTGAAGCCGACTCAGAAGGTACCTGTAAATTTGTTTCAATTTTCCACTCTTTTAAACCCTGTTTACATTTTAAACCTGTTAAAAATCATTACTTTTCACCCTTAACCCAAGATATTTACTGTTTATTTGCCAATCATTCCGCTTTTCTGAGAAAGATTTTGCATACGAGGGGATAAGGTCTCGTCTGTGTCCACGTCATAAACTGATATCCACCTAAATGTAATCCATGCGGGGGGTCAGAGGTCGCCTATTTGTCTTTACACATGCAGTCGCTGGTGTTATATGACTTTTGACAGGTGACTGACGCAAGTAAAAGCAGTTTTTCATCAGGTGACCTCATTCTTCTCGATGTTTAGACAGTCTGCCTCTTGTGCCAATGGTTACAGCGCAGAATGAGCAGCAGGAGAACTTAAAATTGGAAAAAACAGAAAGGAAGGAGAAAATATAGCAGTAAAGCTGAGTGTAAGTTTTTTCTTCTTCTTCCAAGAAATCTGCCTCAATGCTGGATTCATGGTTCTGGAGTTCTCCCAGGAGTTTTCCACCCACCATAGGCTCAGTTACTCCACCAGAAGCTAAATCAGCTCCTTCATCCTGCAGGAAGCACAAAAATGTCTTTGTTGGTTCGACTTCACTCTATATGGAGTTTGGAAATCTCTAACATAAATTATAAAGCCCCCCACCCCCCTCTCTTATTGGACAATAAATAAGTTTATGTAACTGAAGAAGAGGAGGAGGTTCATGCAGATGGATGAACGTGTGGTTTTCAATCTGACGGCGTGCTCATTAGCTAAAGTAGTGATGATTTATCACATGGATTTATTTTGTTTGTTTGCCGTGTTTATCGTCACCAACTGGCTTGATGATGCAAAGTTCTGCGAAGAGCAGAGCGTGTGTTAAACTTTCAGAACAGCTGACTGTTTTATGACTGACCAAACACCTCAAGGTCCGTTCAGTGACCAGCTGTAGAGCTTTCAAACGTAATTTATGGTTCGTAAATTCAGTCATGCCCCTTCAGTTTTCTTTAGGGACTGTGTGCTAATATTGGTTTAAGGTAAAGCACCGTAAATCAGCCGTCATTTCACTTGTACAGGTAAAAATGAGTTTAAACCCGTTTCATCCAAACATCAGATCCTAATTAGAGAACATGCATTTTCTACAAAACTGAAATGTGAGCGCAAAGAGCTCAGTGACAGCTAAAGGCGCTGATGGAGCTAAAACTGAGTGATTAAACTTTAAAAGAAGCAGAACACACAAGCTCAAAGCAGCAAAGTTTGGCTAAAAGTGGCAAAATGCTAAAACGGAAAGGAGCTAAAAATAGTAGAATAGTTGCTAAAAGATAAAAGGCGTAAAATACTGACTAACAAGATGTAAAAGATTACCTAAAAATAGCATAAAGCTAACTAGAAGTGACAAAAGGCTAGCTAAATGTTAGAATAGCAAAAATGTAGGTAACTGTTAAAAATATCACAAGGCTATCTAAAAGCTAAAAATAGCAAAGACTAGCTAAAATATATAGTATTGTAACCAAAAGTTAGAAAGTGGTGGCTAAAACTAGCACAACAGTAGCTAAGGGTAGCAAAGCGTTGACTAGATATAGCAAAAGACTAGCTAGAAGCTAAAAATTGCAGCTAAAAGTTGTAGTGAAATGGTATCCAAATCTAAAAGGTTTAGCTAAAAGACAAAAATAGCAAAACGTTAGCGAAAAGCAAAAATGTTGCTATAAAAAGGGAAAAAGCTCGCTGGCAGTTGCCAAATGATGGCAAAAAGATAGAAATGGCAAATAATATATCAAAAGGCTTGCTAAAAACTAAAAGTAAAACAAAGTTAGCTAAAGTATCAGAACAGAAAATACAAGCTAAAAGTAGCAAAAGGTTAGCTGAAAGTTTCAGAAAGCTACTTAAAAGATAAAAACCGCAACGGGTAGCTAAATGTTAAAACAATAAAGTCTTGATTGAAGCTAAAAGTCGTGGAATGGTAAGTAAAAGAAGAAGAAAAGCTAAAATAGCATATTAAGACAAGTTTGAACAAATTAGCTGTAGCTGAATTTAAAGAGAACAATGTTCCAAAGAAGTTTGAGATCTCTGCATAGAGAAAATATTTGCATATTTAACATTTAGATTTTTTTTTCCCTTGCAGACACGTAAGCTGACTAAGGCAGAGCGGCAGCGTTTCAGCGAGGAAGTGGAGATGTTAAAAGGCCTCCAGCACCCGAACATCGTCCGCTTCCACGACTCCTGGAAGTCGACCATGAAGGGTCACAAGTGCATCATCCTCGTCACCGAGCTCATGACCTCTGGCACGCTCAAGACGTGAGTTTCTGCAGCCTTTTCCTTTCGACCCTCGTGTTTTAACGCATCTCATGTTTTACATGGCAGATATTCTGTAAATTAGACTTGTCTTACAAATAAAATACCAAACCAACTACAGTGATGGGTTATCTTGTACGTTTGAATTAGATGTGGAGGAATAAAACAGAATATTTCTACTTTAAAACTGCCTTTTGGCTGTCAAATGATGAATTTCTTTTGGCCCTTTAAAGCTTTTTCTTCTTGCGGTGTCGAGGTATGTGTAGACTGATCTGTTACATCCTTTATCCTTCTTTCTTTAAGGTACCTGAAGAGGTTCAAGGAGATGAAGCTGAAACTGTTGCAGCGCTGGAGTCGTCAGATCCTCAAAGGGCTTCACTTCCTGCACACGCGCACCCCTCCCATCATCCATCGGGACCTCAAGTGTGACAACATCTTCATCACCGGCCCCACCGGCTCCGTCAAGATAGGAGATCTGGGACTGGCCACTCTCAAAAGTGCCTCGTTTGCTAAAAGTGTCATAGGTGGGTAAAATCTGACGATTACATCTAGAACACAATTTGACTTAAACACACATTCATAACTGGTGGAAACACACAAGCCCTTGCTCCTTGCTTGCATGTTCATCTTTTAAAGAGACGACAGAGTCTCCGTTTAAAAGAAAAGGGAACTTATTATTTAAATGGCCTTTAATTTAGCTGGAAATTGCCGTAACCATAGGATGCCAGGCATGAGATGCAGCGTAACAACTTGCTGATTCTTGCTCTAAGTGGAGAAATAACACTTATTGTATCTTAATCGTATCTTCTGTTAATACAGATGAAAAGATAAAAAAAAGCAAAGGATGTTCCAGTGGTTTCATCTAATCTGGATTGTTGCTAATTAGTAACAGCGTATGAAAAGACTAGCATTGCTATGCATTGCACGCTAAAGGTTTATGCTAACCTGTTGTTGGTTATCAGAATCAGAATAAGCTTTATTATCATTGTACTGAAATACATTGAGATTGTTCGTACAGTCGTCCGAAAGATGGGAGGAGTGCATGTTGCTGTTGCTTCTAAGAGCATGGCCCCTTATCCTCTTAGATAGGAAAAGGGGGGGAAAAGGCCATGGGAAAAGATAGTGGTATTACAAAAAAGATCTCTTCACACCTTGTTCTTATCAGGACACGATTTAAGACGTCAAAATAACTTTACCAGCAAGCACATTTATAAACACATTACGGTACATATGCATTTGATGACAAGATGGCGAGATTTGTCCATGAAGCATTTCCAGATAGCACCATAGTCCTGTTAAGATGTTGGTGTCAGTCGGTACTGCTCTGATGAGCGTTCGCGGAAGGGGGGGGGGATAGACAGCTTTCTTAGTTTACACGTATTGTTGGCCTGCTTCGAGGCCAAATGGGGGAGTCAGATTCAGATAAGCCACAGTTGTTGATTTTTTTCAGGCAGACTGTTATTTCTCATCTGCCTTGAGTTCTGCTGGTACTTTTAATCCAAAATGGCCAGATTTGTGGGCATTCCACTGGTCCGTGCTTATGAGCCCCCTCCAAGGTCATCCCCAACATGCTGGCAAGTCCCAGAAGCCGCAAGTGGCGTGCGATTCTCACAAATTGCTTCCATCTTACAGTTTAGCTCGTATATCGGCTGATTTTGAATACTCGAAGCACGAACCAAACCTGCATACAGGGTCGGCAGATTTGCCATGGTCGAAACTGCTGCCGCTGTCTTCTTTAATAGCCGATAACGTAGGTATCCGCCAGTGCCAAAAAAGCAGAAACCCTGCTATCATGATTTCAATATCTTGGGCGTCCTCCTGAGACGATACGTAAAGGCACATCAGATCCATGATGTATCCTGCCGCGTTCATCTCATCAGGGCATGAGGGCTCTCCAGGACCCTGTCGCTTTGTTGAAAATTTTTTTTTTTAATATCGTTGAAAGTCCAGCTGACCAGATCCATGACAGTAGTTTACGTTTTGGAAGATGTGTAAACTGGAGCGCCGACACACAAGACGGAGCACAAAAGCAGGAGGAGGAGGACTGGAGGGGGAAGAAAGGTGTCCTTCTTGCATGAGAGCAAGATAGGAAGAAATATATATATATTTTTATCAATAATCCGCTAAATTTGTGAATATGTTTTTGTTTTTATTACTGTACAATGAATTGTTATTCTTGCAGATAAACTAAGCTGCTCCAGCTGACATAATGATATATATTTGGTGACTCCATATGTGATCTAAAGCTCATTATGTATTATAAAACATTTTTGTTAGTCCTTTAAGTGTTGTTTTATAGAGGTCTTCAGTCTGCTCCCATAACTAACTGGACTTTTCTTGTGAACCCGGACAGGAACACCAGAGTTCATGGCCCCGGAGATGTACGAGGAGAAGTACGACGAAGCCGTGGACGTCTACGCCTTAGGGATGTGCATCCTGGAGATGGCCACCTCCGAGTACCCGTATTACGAGTGCCAAAACGCCGCCCAGATCTACCGCAAAGTCACCAGTGTGAGTCGAAGGGAAGGCTGGGGGGCGGGGTCATTGTTTATTTCCTTTAACCTAACAAGTCCGTTCACACGTTTGGTTTCTTATTACAATAAGACGAAACGAATCTGAATTATTTTGTGTTCACTGCAGGACAAAAATAACTGAAAAAATGGACCAGCGTTGAATAATTTTATGTTTTGTTTGGTTTTACCTAACCTTTTTATACTTTTGGCTTTTAGCCAGCCTTCTGTTACATTAAGAAACAGTTTTGATTCTTTAACTTTTTTGGTCATGTTATGCAATTTGTAGCTTTTGGCTAGCCTTTTGCTACTTTTACCTTTTTACCTGGTCTTTTGATATTTTAGCTATCTTTTTACAACTTTAGCTTTGCGCCTGCCTTTTATTACTTTAAGATAGATTTTTGATACGAAAAGCTTTTGCTACTTTTACCTTTTTAGCTGGTCTTTTGATATTTTTATCTATCTTTTTACAATTTTATCTTTTTGCCTGCCTTCTATTACTTTAAGATAGATTTTTGATATTAAAAGCTTTTGCTACTTTTAGCTTTTAGCCGTCCTTTTGCTACTTTAATATAGAGTTTTGAAACTTTAACCTTTTGGGTTCTATTATGCAACGTGTAGCTTTTGACTAGCCTTTTGCTACTTTGACCTATTAGCCATCCATTTAATATGTGTAGCTTTTAGCCAGCCTTTTGCTACTTTTGCCTTTTAGCTGGTCTTTTGATATTTTTATCTATCTTTTTGCAATTTTAACTATTCGCCTGCCTTTTATTACTTTAAGATAGATTTTTGATCCCAAAAGCTGCTACTTTTACCTTTTAGCCATCCATTTAATATGTGTAGCTTATAGCAATCCTTTTGTTACTTTTAGCTTTTAGCTGGTGTTTTAATATTTTTAGCTATCTTTTTACAACTTTTATCTTTTTGCTTGCCTTTTATTCCTTTAAGATGATTTGTTGATACTTAAAGCTTTTGCTACTTTTAGCTTTTACACATCCTTTTTGTTACTTTAAGAAGAAGTTTTGAAACTTTAACCTTTTAGGTTCTGGTATGCAACTTGTAGCTTTTGGCTAGTCTTTTGCTATTTTTACCTTTTTAGATGGTCTTGTAATATTTTTATCTATCTTTTTACAATTTTAGCTTTTCGCCTGCCTTTTATTACTTTAAGATAGATATTTGATACTAAAAGATTTTGCTACTTTTAGCTTGTGGCAATTTCTTTTGCTGCTTTGAGCTGTTAGCTAGCATTTTGTTACATTTTAGCTTGTCCTTTCCTACTTTAGGCTTTTAGCTAACACTTTAGTTTTTGCCTCTTTAACAGCTCAGCTTTGGGTCCAGTTACATTTGTTTTTGTCAACTATTTAGTATTTGTTCAAGCTCAGCCTTCTGTTTCCAGCCTGAAGTCGTGGCACAACCAAACACGTGATTTACGTATTGATTTTCAGCTTAAAGATCCCGTTTAACCAGCTCTACGTGCCATTTTCAATAGAACTGTCCCTACATTGTCACGCTTCTGAACTGGTGACCTCTTGACCCAGATGTTGGCGTTTCGTATGAAAGCTTTGGAGAAAACATGTTTTAACACACAACACGCATATTGCAAATTGTAATAATTTTCCTGCACCGAGCATGAAAGAGAAGCTTCATTCTGGAAAAATAAGACTTTAAAAAAAGCCCAGGTAGGAGGCGTTTGGCTGCTGTTTTTTCAAGCTTTTTCCTGTGTACTTAGTGAAGCAGTGGGGCTACGGTGGGTAAGAGCAGGCGACGGCAGAATTATATGTTTTGGAAAAAGTGTCTCGCTCTTTACTTTACAGAGAAGGCTGTTTCTTTACAGTGTGTCACAAACAAACAGCGTCTGATGGCGGCTGGAAAGTGAGACGGTGATAATGCCAAATAGTTAAAGTGGGTCTGGCTTCATCACAGACACGAGCGCTATAATGTTCCCCACACAGAAACATTGAAAAGTCCAAGCGTTTCTCATTAGTTGTTTGTGTTCATGTGAAATGCGTTTTAATTTTTTGCAGCGCTAACCTCCAAACTGTGTGCCCTCTTGAGTTGTTGACTTGTGCTTGAAGTAATTTGCAGTCAAAGAGGCCTTTAGCGAGAAATAAAGCTCGACATGCGAAAACAAACAAGATCAGGTTTACAGACTCTGCTTGAACGTGTTCTTAAAAAGCTTTTAGATCCTTCAGCCAAAAGAGCCGAGACGCAGGTGTGTGCGTGTTTTTATTGCAGATTGTTTGTTTGTTTTTTGTTTTTTTACCTGTTGAATATTACAAAAACCTTCCTGACCAGAAGAAATTAAATTTGGCAAAGAGGTGGAGCCTGAAAGGAAAGCTTTCTAATTCTCTGTGTTTATATTCAGATTTCAGGGGATTGATCTTGGCAGAAGGTGTTTGGAGCCATTTATTTATTTATTTTTTGGAGGAAAAAGCTTTTTTTTTTTTTTTTTTTTTTTTTTTATTGATACGTGCTGAGATGTGTGGATTCTGGGGCGTTTCAGCGGCAGATTAAAATCTTACTCTGGGTCATTAATTTGCTGCTACAACATCCTCTGCTCTTCTGAGCAGGCTTTACTCCAGATGTTGGAACACAGCTGCAGGGACGCGTCTCCTGTTCACTCGAAAGGGTCCGACACTGATGTTGAACGATGAGGCCCGGTTTGACGTTCACGCTTGTTCTAAAGGTTTTTGATCTGGGAAAGGTCGGAGCTTCCTGCTGTTCCATGATAAACTCAGTAAAACTGTTTCTGCACGGGGGATTTGTCAGGTTGAAACAGAAAACAAGGAGATATAGATCACTTGATGTTACTCAACGTTCAGCTTGCAGTAGGTTTTCGTTTAGTGGAATCCATTGTAAGTGGTAGAAAAGGTTTGAGAGGTGATCCCAATAAGAGGTCTGAATAAGTTATATGAAGTGCAAAAATATGTTAAAAAAAGGTAAATTTGAAATAGAGAAATTGTTTTTTCTGTGAAAATACAGTGTGAATGCTTATTGCTGAAAAACTTGCTGAAAAACGGCTGAAATTAGCTAAAAACATGCTGAAATTGTAGATGAAAATGGAAGAACAAGCCTAACGTGGCAGAAGAAAGCAGAAAGAACACATATTTGCTGAATTGGGTTTAAATAAACATAAATGAGCACAAATAAGTAAATTAGCTAAAAAAAAGACTGAAATCGGCACAAAAAATAGCTGAAAATAGCTGAAAAGGCAGAAAGTGTAAAATACCAGAAGGAAACAAAAAGAGCTGAAATGAGCTAAAAAATGTGGAGTTAGCTGAAAAGGCTAAAATTAGCATAAAATAGCTGAAAATAGCAGAAAAAGTTGAAACTAGCAGGAAAAAAAGCTGAAAGGAGCATAACATGTTGAAATTACCATAAAGAAGTTAATTAGGATGAAAGTAGCAAAAATTACCACGAGAATTTTGGATTGATTTGAAATCAGCTGAAATTAGCTAAAAAAAAATCCCAAAAAGTTAGCTGAAAAGGTTGAACAAGCTTAAATTGGCAGAAGAAAGTAGAAAGAACACGTTTGCCCAATTACGCAGAAAGAAGCAGAAATGGCACAAAAGTGTAAATTATCTGAAAAAAGCTTAAATTAGCCAAAAAAAAAAAACCACAGCTGAAAAGTAGCTAAAAATTTTAGAAAGAAGCTTAAATTACCAGAAGGAAGTAGAAAGCACATTTTTACTGAATTAGGCTGAAAAAAGTTGAAATGAGTGCAAAGAATGTGACATTAGCTGAAAAAGCTAAAATTAGCATAAAGCAGCTAAATAGTAGAAAAAGCTGAAACTTGCAGAAATAAGTTAAGAAGCACAAAAATGTTGTAGTTAGAAGAAATAATCTGAAAGGAGCACAAAACGGCTGAAACAAACAGCTGAAATTAACTGAAAATGGCTTAAAAGTGATAGAATTTGCCCAAGACAACTGAAAGAAGCTGAACCAGAACAAAATATGAAAGGAGCAGTAAAAGTTTGTAAACAGATCTAAAGATATGAAGGATGTAAAATGAGCTCATTTCAGTTTCTATGAGAAGAAACGTGGCAGAAAAGGCTAAATGTTTCAAAAAGCTAAAGTTGCACCAATACCAAACGTCATAGCTGGATTGTCCTGAAAGAGCTGAACATTTTGATATAGGATTTGTTGAAATAGTTTAAAAACTGTGGGATGAGAATCACTCCCAAAAATGTACGGAAGAAAAATGGATCACACTCGAGCGAATGCTTCATAAACATTCACTCTATTAATTTAGTTGCACAAAGACAGTAACATGATTACAACAGGAATTGGAAAACAATGGTACGGTTTCTAAATACACGGTTCTTTCTTCGTCCTGACTCGCTTCAATTCAACTCGGGTCTACAGGGCCTCGTAGTTTTCGATCTATGGCTGCCGCCTCGATGTGAGCGGGATCTTCCTACAGCAGCCGCCCAAAACTTTGGTTCAAAAAAAGTCAAAAACGAGCATTGCTGTTTCGAGGTTTGATCACGGCGAGTTCGATTCTTGTGAAGGAGATTCACATGATTGACGTCGCTCTTCGATCGATCAATGTCCTGCGGTCTGCTGACGTCTGATCTTTGGCTTGACTCGTTTGGAACCTCTGACGAGTAGATCCTGAGAACCGAGCTGGAGGCGGCTGGGATCACCCAATGGAAAGACTCTGAAGCCACTCTGAACTGATCCCATGGAAAACGGCTAACGCTGTTTTCACTCTGTAGCGTTTAGTTAAAGAAATACCAAATTTTACTTGAGAGGGTTGAGATGGAAACGGCTAAACAGTCGGTATGACACCAACGTTTTTCTCTGGACCTTATCTGAACTTCCATCATCACAGGAAAGGAGCAGAGCCACTAATTAGATTTGGATCAATTAAGAATGATTTATTTCTAAGGTCCTGACACTGAAGCAATCGGCTTAAGAAACAACAGCCGTGTGCATTTTACTAATCAAAATTCAATTAAGCTTTTTTTTTTTTGGGGGGGGGGGGGGGTGCGTTTTCAGTTCGCATCTACTCTTTTAAGAGGAGACTGTATGTAAACACTAATTTAGCTGCAAAAATATCATTATTGGAAAAGCAGTGAAGGCTGAAAACTGAATGTCTTAGCTGAAATATGAAGAAAAAAAATAAAATTTATTGACGTTAAAACAAGCAGAACAAATGCTAAAGCTAAAAGTAACTACTACTTACAAACTTAAAGCAGCAAAAATGGTAAAAACGAAAAGTATCACCACTGATAAAGCTCAGAGTAGCTCGAGAGCTACAAGCTATATACAGGTGCTGGTCATAAAATTAGAATATCATGAAAAATTTGATTTATTTCAGTAATTCCATTCAAAAAGTGAAACTTGTTTATTATATTCATTCAGTACACACAGACTGATATATTTCAAATGTTTATTTCTTTTAATGTTGATGATTATAACTGACAACTAATGAAAACTCCAAAATCAGTATCTCAGAAAATTAGACTATTGTGAAAATGTTAAATATTCAAGACACCTGGAGCCACACTCTAATCAGCTAATTAACTCAAAACACCTGCAAAGGCCTTTAAATGATCTCAGTCTAGTTCTGTAGCTACACAATCATGGGGAAGACTGCAGACTTGACAGTTGTCCAAAAGACGACCATTAAAGAGGCTGGCTGTTCACAGAGCTCTGTGTCCAAGCACATTAATAGAGAGGTGAAGGGAAGGAAAAGATGTGGTAGAAAGTGAACAAGCAATAGGGATAACTGCATCCTGGAGAGGATGGTGAAACAAAACCCATTCCAAAATGTGGGGGAGATTCACAAAGAGTGGACTGCAGCTGGAGTCAGTGCTTCAAGAACCACCACGCACAGACGTATGCAAGACATGGGTTTCAGCTGTCGCGTTCCTTGTGTCAAGCCACTTTTGAACAAGAGACAGCGTCAGAAGCGTCTCACCTGGGACTGCTGCTGAGTGGTCCAAAGTTCTGTTCTCTGATGAAAGTAAATGTTGCATTTCCTTTGGAAATCAAGGTCCCAGAGTCTGGAGGAAGAGAGGAGAGGCACAGAATCCACGTTGCTTGAGGTCCAGTGTCAAGTTTCCACAGTCAGTTATGGTTTGTCATCTGCTGGTGTTGGTCCACTGTGTTTTCTGAGGTCCAGGAAGTTTGACACTTCATGCTTCCTGCTGCTGACCAACTTTATGGAGATGCAGACTTAATTTTCCAACAGGACTTGGCACCTGCACATGGCACCAAAGCTCCCAGTACCAGGTTTAAGGACCATGACACAGTACCGTAGCTAAAAGCTTTAAGTGGCTGAACACCAACTGAATGCTAACAGTAGCGTAAGAAGACAAAAATATAAGAACACAGAAGCAGATTTCAAAAACAATTGTTTATGAATAAACTGAAGGGATCTCTATGTATTTCTATAGAATATTTATTTTAAATAAAGTTTATTTTTCTGAAAAGAATCAAATTTAAAAAAAAGTAGTCCTTGCACACTATTTACGACCGAGATGAAAGATTTAGTTTGTGAACGGCCAAACTAGCACAAAGTTTGCAGAAGTAGTTTGAGTCCAAAGATGTCTGGAAAACAACTGTGAATTCAGCAGATGTTGTGTAACAATCACAATGTCCTTCCAAGACTTGTAGCTCACTCCGAAAAAAAAAATGTCCCCTGTCCTTTTTTTAAAATTTTTATTTATTTTCCAGAGATCTGTTTTTTGTCTCCTTCTACCAGGAAGCTGGGATCATCCTGATGAACTGTTTGTGGTGATAAAAAGCAGCAGATACAGCGAGGATGTCCGTGTTTAGATGTGATAACGAAACGCAGCTCAGTCTTCTGCCGGAAAAAAAAAAAGAATTAGGTTTGACCGAACGTCTTCCGGATGCGTCCGTAGCGTCAGGCCGTGCATCTCTTCGACCTCGCGTTTTCCTGTCCTACTTTTCTTTTTTATTAGTTTACCAGGATTCTAACTCTTTGTTACTCTTTGTTTGTGCGATGCTCTTCACAGCTTCAGATTCATTTCACTCGTTTTTTTCTGCTTACGGACGAGAGAGCCGTCAGCATTTTACAAACAGACGAAACGTACTTGTTTTATTTATTTTTATTTTTGTGTGCCTTCACAGGGCATCAAACCGGACAGTTTCTACAAAGTAAAAGTCCCAGAACTCAAAGAGATCATTGAGGGCTGCATTCGCATGATTAAAGACGAAAGGTAAGAAAACGTTCTCAAAACTGACCACAGGAATATAACGTTAAAACACCGTTTGCGTTGACCGATTTCCCCTTTTTGTTCCTGCAGGTACACCATTCAGGACCTGCTGGAGCACCCCTTCTTCCAGGAGAACAACGGCGTGCACGTGGAGCTGGCCGAGGAGGACGACATGGTGAAGCCTGACCTGAAGCTGTGGCTGCGCATGGACGACATCAAGAAGCTCCACGGGAAGTACAAAGACAACAACGCCATCGAGTTCCTCTTTGAGCTCTACAAAGACGTGCCCGAGGAGGTGGCTCAGGAGATGGTAGGAAGGACGGATGACGTCATCGTTTACGGTTTTGTTCGACCCGGTCGGTGGCAGTCGTTGGGGAGGAAATTGAGTAATTGACTCCAGATACTGAAGAGGCAGCTTCAAAATGTTTTCTGCATCAGTCTTGATTTATGACGATGGCTTTTTATGGGTTCTCCTCGACTGCTCACGTTTGTATCAAAATAAAAGCATGCTTCTCTGAATGTACACAAACATTTATTTTGGGTTTGGAGTTTCAGGCTTTTTTTTCCCCAATGAGCATTTTGGTTAAGAAGCTCTAAAAGACAAATTATATAAATTTGCGTTAATGACCGATGAAATTTGTTGAAAAAAGCTGAAAATAATTTGTTAAAACAAGCTGAACTGAAATTAGCAACAAAGCTAAAAGCTAGCATGAGCAAAAACCATTGCTAACCGCAAAAAATTAGCTACCTAAAAGCTAAAAGGAGCATAAGAAGACAAAAATAGAGGTTAAAGTATTTTTTTTCGTGGAACAATATTTTTTGAAAGAACTGGAGAGAGGTCTGTATTTCTATGGGATTTTATTTTTATTTTTATAAAGTTAAACGATTCAAAAAGCATAAAAGTCACAAATACTTAAAGTTGAACCACAATATTCCTGATCGAATTGAACATTTTTAAATATTAACGGTTTAAAACAAACATTTTGAAGAAACTATGAAGAGGAAAACAAAAAGTTTGTGCCGTTGTTGTCTCGATGCTGCATGAAATAAGATTACACCTTGATTACAGTTTTACTTTAAAAGAAAATAAAAATATAGTTGCGTTAATCAATATAGCTTTTCTTCAGCTTACAAGTGGAAAAAAAAATCTTGGTGTGATGTAAAATTTAAAAAAAGCCTTTTCAGCAGCAGAATTTCTTCGACGTGGACGAGTCGGCCTTTTCCATCGTTTTGAAAACCACGTTTCTTGTTCTCTGGGATTCCAGCACATTTAGCACGTTTTAGTTCTCCATCTTTTTTCTTCTTCTTCTGTCGTTTATGTGGCATAAAAATTAAGCTGGGAACAAATAAACTGCTTGGACTGAAACTGGTCTTCGCGGTTCGTTGATCGCAGACTCGCTCTATCGCGGTTTTTCAAAATAAGATTGGACATGACGCACTGATTGATGGATGAGCCGCACGATAGGCATGGAATTTTTATTTAAAATAAATCGTTTAAAATTATTTAGCACCTGCTGCACCTTTGTACAGCCCATACTGCAGGATAAACTTCCTGCTGCAGCTGATCAGCTGATATGCATGCAGAGTGGAGAAGTGGGCGTGGCCAAGAGCGCTTGCTATTTAATGGCATGCGAAGTATGTAAATGTGCCAAAGGGTGTGAGGAGAGCACATTCCAGTGCACGTGTCAAGGTCACGGCTCAACATTTAATCATTGCTGGCTGGAAATGTGAGCGGAGCGTCCGAGGATGGATCTTACGTCTTTAATAATGATCGTACCTCTCGTGCTTGTTAAGAAAAAGATCCCCGTGTACTCAAAACTGCCTCCTGTTCTCCTCGTGGAGGTCACTTTTAATGAAACCACAGTTGTTTACGTCTTTGTGGGAGATTTCATCAAGATCAAATTTGGTATCGGCAGGGGACATCTAGTCCGGCCAGTCGGATGCAATTTGACTAAGTGTTGAGAGGCAGAATGTGCCGCTCCGCTCAGTCGGTTATCCCAGCAGGCAACTGGAGACTCTGAAATGGCTGAAGGGATGCAGCCCACATGTGGTGTTACGAAACGAATGTCGTGCTTGTCTAATCGGGTCAGCAGGCCTGCATGCATGCTTTACATGAACTCCAACACCCGTTTAACGCGACCTCCCTCGTGCGCTGTTTTGCAGGTCGTGCTTGGCTTTGTGTGCGAGGCGGACTTCAAAATCGTGGCCAAGGCCATACGGGACAGAGTGACGGCCATCAAGAGGCAGAGGGAGAAGCTGAAGCGGCAGGCGGAGGAGCGGAGGAGGAAGCAGGCGCAGGAGGCGATAGAAGAAGAACCGGAGCCGCAGCCGCCCTCGCCCAAATTCAACGACGCGGTCCTGGCCGAGTCCCCCACCCCAACGCTGACACCCTTGGCTTCTATGTTGTCGCCCGTCACCAGTTCTGCAGACTCCGGGGTCGGCTCCAGCTACCCCGCGGAGCCAGAGGAACCGGAGGCGGATCAGCACTTCCACGTCCGCTACAACAGCCTGTCTTCTGCTAACTGTGAGCTTCCTAACGTTCCGTCTCGAACTGTGGAACGTGTCTGTCGGCAAACCGACTGAAACATCTCACAAAACATCTCACTGCACCCACATCAAACGGTCACTACAGACGGAGTCAGTGTTGGCATAAAACTATCACACGCCTCGGGTGATTCGACTGCAGGAAGTCGGCGCTGATTGATTGATTGATTGATCCTGCAGGTCTGATCGCCTCTGGATCAATCAGAACAAACTTCACACTATATTCCAGGGCTATTCAACTGGCGGCCCGGGGGCCAAACCAGGCCCAATGGTGAGCTCAATTGGGCCCAACAATGGGCTCATTTTAAAATTAAACTAGATTTTAAACTGTAAAACAAACTTAATGACTAACTGATGGATTTCTTGCCCTTGAGCAATTTAGTTGAATAGCCTTGCTATATTTCCAAAAGATAGGCTACCATTTGAAATAAAACTTCCTCGTTTTATTGTTTTAGTTTAGTTACATCAGCAGTATTTTCTAGCATCACCTTTAAAAAAAAAAAAACTGATGCGTGCACTTGAATTGTTTTGGATAATACAGTGGTCCCTCGTCTATCGCTGGGGAACCGTACCCTGAAGACCCGCGATAAGTGAAAAACCGCAAAGTACGAATAGTAGTGCAATTAGTAAGTAGTTTATTATATATATATATATACATATACATTTAAAACCTTTCCCACACTCTTGCAATATTCTAAACAATGTTTCTAAACGCTCCAAAAGAGCACAGAATGTCATGATTTCAGCTCTGCCTCCTCTACTCTTTGACACCTGCAAGTGCTCTTGGCCACGCCCACTTCTCAGCTCTGCACACAGAGCAGCTGAGCAGCTGCAGCAGGAAGTTTATCCTGCAGTATGGGCTGCACAAAGGTGCAGCAGATGCTAAACAATTTAAAATTAATTTTAAATTAAAATTCTATGCCGATCGTGCGGCTCATCCATCAATCAGCCATTTGTGCGTCATGTCCAATCTTATTTTGAAAAACCGCGATAGAGCAAGTCCGCGATAAACGAACCGCGAAGCAGCGAGGGACTACTGTGTTTGCACTTCTACGTTTATATAAACACTGAAGCGGCCTGATTTGAAGAAAAAACTTTACCTACTTTTTTCTGAAGTCTCTCAGCAAAAAGATGCATTTAATTACGTTTAACAAAGTTAGCGTGCGCAAAACTGGACCTGCTGTGATCCACTTTGTGCACAAGTTGTCGGGCTGTACAGAACCGAGCCGTTCAGATCACATCAGAGCGACCTAGGAATGTGATCCGGTGGATAAGTGAATTATTCAGCCCCTGTAGGTCGTGTCTCATGGTGCGTTCAAGGACTGTGCTGTAGTTGCAGAATATTTATCACTTTTTTAAAATTATCCTCATCTTAAACAGCTAAGACGATGATACTCCGGTCTGATCTGTCTCCCTTAGATGTGCGTACGGATCCTGCATGCTCGAGTTAAAACCGTGCAGTTTTTTTTCCGGTCACAGCTGGTTAATAGTTTGTGTCTTTGTTGAAACAGCTGACTGTGAGACTGACGGCGACCAGAGTTCCTCCGGGCTTCAGGATCCGCTGGACGCCAGCAGCTTTAACTCCCCAGCATCCCCTCCAAACACGCAAACCAGCAGCCCCGCAGGGAACGGTCTCCCCATCCCAGCCCTGCGCTTCCCTTCGGTGAGCTGCTTGTGGACCTGTGGAGGAACACGGGTCTTTACAGGACCACTTCTTTTTTTGGCATCTGTTCCTCAAAACACTGACATTTATGCTAGTTCTGAAGAGAGAGGATGGTTTTCCTCCTGATTTTTATATAAACTACAATTTATTTTACTTTGAAGGCCAAAGAGCGATCATGTCTTTGCCTGTCTGTGCGTTTGTTTGTCTGTTAGCAAAATATTTCTCAAACTACTGGTCAGATTTGAATAAAACTCAATGAATGTACTCTAAAACACTATCTTTTGGAGTAAACCCACTTTAAATTGGCTGTCACAGCTAATTGGACTTATCCAACACAAAACTGGCTCTAAATTTGCCAATTTTCTACGTAAGGAGCTCAGATTAGGTGTGGTAGTCGCTGAGGGTCATTCACAAGATGCATTGTGAGAGCTAACGGATCCCGCACAACAGTTTGACTAAAACGGCTCTGTCTGTTCTCAAGGCTTTTAATTACTTAATTGATGGTTTCTTATCTGCACCACAATAAATTAGTTTTCATTTGTTTCACTCAAGTTAGATCACATTCTTTATATTTATTTGCATTTTCTTGGAAGTAATTTCTAGTTTATGTACCATAGTTTGGTAAATAACTAGCTTTATTATAAACATACATAGCCTGTTACATGTAAATGTGTTAATATAATAATAACTAGAGAAATTGTGTTTTCTGCAACAATGCAGTGCGAATGCATATAGCAAAAGAACTTGTAGAGAAACTGCTGAAATTAGCTAAAAACATGCTGAAATGTAGCTGAAATGAAAGCGTAAGCCTAAATTAGCAGAAGAAAGCAGAAAGAAATGCATGTTTGCCCAATTAGGCTTAAAGAAGCAGAAATGAGCACAAAGAAGTAGATTGAGCTGAAAAAAGCTGAAAGTAGCAGAAAAAGACTGAAAAGAGCATAACAAGCTGAATTTAGCAGAAAGAAGGTAATAAGGCTGAAAGTTGCAGAAATTACCACGAAAAACTAAAATTCATCTGAAAACATGTTAAAAAATGCTAAAAAGCTAGCTGAAAATATAGAACAAGCTTAAATTAGCAGAAGAAAGCAGCAAGACATGTTTACCCAGTTAGGTTGAAAGAAGCAGAAATGAGCATAAAGAAGTGGAAATTATCTGAAAAAGCTGAAACTAGCAAAAAGCAGCTGAAAAGTAGCTAAAAAGCAGAAAGAAGCTTAAATTACAAGAAGGAAGTGTAGAGAGCACATTTTTGCTGAATTAGGCTGAAAAAAGTTGAAATGAGTGCAAAAAATGTGGAATTAGCTGAAAAGCTAATATTAGCATAAAAAAGCTGAAATAGTAGAAATAGCTGAAACTTACATAAATAAGGTGAAAGGAACATAACGAGCTGAAATTAGCAGAAAGAAGTCAGAAGAAGCACAAAAATGATGTAGAAAGATCCTGAAAGAAGCACAAAACAGCTGAAAGTAGCTGAAAAAAGTTTAAATTTGTACAAGGAAGCTGAAAGAAGCTGAAGCAGAACTAAATGTGAAAGGAGCAGTAAAAGGTTGTAAATAGATCTAAAGATCTGAAGGATGTAAAATGAGCTCAATTCATTTTCTATGAGAGAAAAATGTCAGAAAAGGCTAAAATATTTCAAAAAGCTGAAGTTGCACCAATACCAAAAGTCAAAGCACCCTTTTCCTGAACGAGCTGAACGTTTTGATTCATGATTTGTTGAAATGGAACAAAAATTGTTGAACAAGAAAGATGCGGAAGAAAAATCACAATAGTGTGAATTATTCATAAACATTCACACAATTATTTATTAGAATATGTTAGTTTTTACACAAACATGACTAAATTTATTTTAAAATGTAAATATTTGAGCTGCGTGTAGCTGATTGAGTCTGGACAGACGTGGCTGAACTGAATTTCTGTCCAAACAGAACCATCATCTTGGTCAGAAATCAACTTGGTGCCTAATTTGAAGTAAATAAAAAAAAACGTTGTAGGAAACAGTTCCTTTAGCTGATGTTCTTCTTTTTCCTTCATGTTTACTTAACCACGTCTCTCGTTTTGTCATTCTAGAGTATCGCAGTTCTCAGTAACACAGAGCTTGGACATTCAAGACCTGCGAGCGACTTCAGCTCACCTGTGGACAGGTACGGCTGCTCTTTATTTACCGCTCTTCTTGTTTTACGGAGCGGTGAAGCCGGACACCGTTCTCCAGTGGGACGAGGGGCCTGGAGGTGAATGTGACTCGAGGAAAGGCCTCTCCTCCACATCTGTGGGGCTGAAACAACAAGCTCAAGGCCCCCCAGCAAACTCTGCTGTTTTTATTGCAGCGAGGCGCACCGGACCCTCGCAGCTCTTCGTTCGGCTGCGACTCGTGCACATGCAGATGTTTAGCGATAGAGACTTTGCTCTCAGCGAGAGCTGACGTAGGCGAGAAAATGTTCACAGAATCCTCTGAGACTTTTAATTTTGATCATGTCGGTGCGTTTGCTTGTCTGTTTGTTAGCAAAATATCTAATGACCCACTGGAAGTGTTTTAATGGAACTCTAAAGTCACAGCCTTTAACATAAAAATGGCTACAGTGCAGTCGTACAGATGTTGAGCTGATTTGTTCTGGTAGTAGCTGAGAGTCATTCCAAACACACGCTCTGAGCTTTAACAGATCACACATACATGTCATTTTAAACACTTGACCGTAATGACTAAGACGTCGTCATTTTAAACTTAGTCAGTTCAAAACTCTAGTGAGTGATATGCATTCTTTCAAGGGATGCTAGGTCTTTAATTGTAGATGTTTTTTTATTATCATTTATTTTCTTATTAGACAAATAAAGTTTCATGTGAGTCGTCAAACAGCACTTTATTATCTCGACTCTTGTAGGTTTTGAGGGCTCCATTAAAACACTTCCAGTGGTTCATAACAACCTTTTACTGCTCCTTTCACATTTTGTTCCAGTTCAGCTTCTTTTAGCTTCCTTGTGCAAATTTTCAAAACAGTTCAGTTAATTTCTGCTGTTTTGTGCTCCTTTCAACTTGATCCTTCTAACTACAACATGTTTGTGCTTCTTCTAACTTCTTTCTGCTAATTTCCACTTTTTCTGCTCCTTTCAACTTATTTCTGCAAGTTTCAGCTATTTCTGTGATTTCAGCTACCTTTAGCTGTTTTTATGCCAATTTTAGCTTTTTCAGCTAACACATGTTTTGCACTCATTTGAACTTTTTTCAGCCTAATTCAGCAAAAATGTGCTCCCCTTCTGGTAATTTAAGCTTCTTTCTGCTTTTTTAGCTACTGTTCAACAGTTTTTTTTTTTTTTTTGCAAATTTCTGCTTTTCTCAGATAATTTCCACTTTTTTGTGATTATTTCTGCTTCTTTCAACCTACTTGGGCACACTTGTGCTCTTTCCATTTCCTCTGGTAATTTAAGCTTGTTTCTGCTTCTTTAGCTGCTACTTAGCTGTTTTTCTTTGCAAATTTCTGTATTTTTTTTCCCAGATAATTTCCACCTTTTTGTACTCTTTTAAACTTTTTTCAGCCTAATTCAGCACTATGTGCCGTCTCCATTTCATTCTGGTAATTTTAGCTTCTTCCTGCTTTTTTCAGCTACTATTCAGCTATTTTTGTTTTTTTTTTATGTGCAAACTTCTGCTTTTTTCCAGGTAATTCCACTTTTTTTTACTCATTTAAACTTTTTCAGCTTAATTCATTACAATGTGCTGTTTCCACTTCATTCTGGTAACTTTAGCTTTTGTCTACTTTTTTCAGCTACTATTCAGCAGTTTGTTTGTTTGTTTTTTGTCCAAATTTCTGCCTTTTTCAGATATCTTCCACTTTTTTGTGCTCATTTTTGCTTTATGCCTAATATTGTACTCTCCACTTTCTTCTGGTAATGTAAGCTTCTTCCTGCCTTTTCAGCTACTGTTTCTTTGCTAATTTCAGCTCTTTTTTGCTAATTTACTATTTTTGTGCTCATTTCTGCTTATTTAAATCATTTTTAGCAAATATGTGATTTTTCTGCTTTCATCTACTATCTTGGGCTTCAGCTACATTTCAGCATGTTTTTAGCTAATTTCAGCTGTTTTTCATCAAGTTCTTCAGCAATAAGCATTCACACTGCAGTTTTGCATGAAATGCATGTTCTCTAGTTTAGTTTCACATCTAGCTTGGAAAAACTTTCTTTAGTTTCTTTTGCACACGTTGGACTTTTTTACCCGTTCGTATGTAACGGCGTTCAGTTCGACCGAGAATCGTGTGCTGTGACTTTTAAACTTCAAAAGTATTAATCTTTATGTAAAATACAATTCTCACAGAACGACGCTGTTCTCTTTGAAATCTGCTACGTGCTCCGTTTTAACTTCTTATCCAACTTTTAGCTTTTTACTTACCATTTTTGTCCTTTTAGCTTTTAGGTACAGCTTCTTAATTGCAACTACTCTTTAATGATTTTAGCTTAGCATTTGTTTTGCCAGATTAACTACAGTTTTGCCGACATCAGCATCACCTATGCTTATTTAAACTTCTGCTTCAGCTAAAGCCGAGCTAAAGCATCAGTTTTGTTAGTTGTAGCTATTCTTTTTATTTTAGCACCTGTTTAGCTAATCTTAGTTTTGCCATCAATTTTGCAACTTTAGCTACTGTTTTGTTAACGTTAGCATCCTTTATTGCTAATTTTTACCGCTGTTTAGCTGTAGTATACACTTTGCTTATTTTAGCTTACTGATTTGCTGTTTTAAACATCTACTTGGTTAATTTTAGCTACTGTTTTAAATTTAGCTTTTGCATCTGTTTTTGCTACTTTTAGCAATAGTTTTGCTAACATTAGCATTGAATTTGCTAATTTAAGCTGCTGTTTTACCTGTATCTTTAGCATGAGTGCTACATTTAGCAACTGTTTTCATAATTTTAACATATTTTTATCAGTTTTAGCTTAATCATTTGTGTTGCAGTTTTTAGTTGCCGTTAAGCTACTTTTAACTAGCATGTAAGTGCAGCGGTTTAGCTAATCTTAGCATCTGTTGATTTACTTTTAGGGACTTTTTTGCTCATTTCAGTTAGTTTTGCTCATTTTAGCTGTTGCATTTGTTGAGCTACTTTTCGCTTGTATTTATTAACCTTTATTTAATTCCCAGTGAGATCACAGATCTCTTTAGCAACAGAGGCCTGAGCCTGAAGGCAGCCTAACTACCATGTTGCTGTTCTTCTGTTTTTCAACGTCCCACCTCAGTCGTCAGATAAATCTGTTGGGACTGAGCCGCCTCGCCGTGCGTCGTGTACAGGAAATGCGTTTTCTAGTTCTGTTCATCTTCTCTGGACTTGAAGGTGAAAACAGGCTTCACTTTGAACGGAAGCTGCGTGTGTTAAATAGAGACAGCCAGGCGGTCGCTGCCGAGCGGCAGGCTGTAAATGTTTGCAGCCTGCGTCAGGGAGGTGAGCGACGATTGTAACTACAGTGATGGAAAACGACCCAGGAGATGCAATTAGCCGAGCCGAAGGTGTTTTTTTTAAATAAAATAACGCTGAATGAACTCCAGTGAACGCTGAACGTGCTCGTCGTATGAACGATACACATACGATGAACATCAGGTTCTTCTGGACTGCTGATACTCCGTGGCACTTTAATGTGCTGTTTATTGTCGCCTGCCACCTAAAGGCCGAGGGTAATAATGTTTTTACCCCACCACTTTATAGACGATGAGCCGTTTAAGTTGTTAAACAAGTGAAATCAGTATCCACAAGGATCTCACATGGAGTCTGTGTTTGTGCAGCTACGCCTCCGACGTCACGTCGGGTCTGAGCGACGGTTACGAGGGCCTGTCTGAGAAGAGCGAGAAGTCTGCGGCGAGGCGAAACGCCGCCAAACTGTTCAGGAGGCGGGCACGCTCCAGGCTTCGCATCACTGAGGTACAATAAATTAAATCTTTTGTTTACAGCTTCAAACATGCATCACCCTCTCCACACACACAGATGAACAAATAAATCAGCCTCGGTCATGCCGATTAATTAGCGGAGGCATTTATTTGACAACTTCGTGGTCCCGCTCCGCCCTGGCTGCGTGACGTTGTCCGTGCTGTTTTTCTTTGACAATCGCACAATGGAGTGAACGTTCCATAAACATTCACACAGTTGTGATCCATTTTTCTTCCGTACGTTTTTCAGCGTCTTTCTCGTTCCACAATTTTGGCACCATTTCAACAAATCATAAATCAAAACATTCAGCTCGTTCAGGAGAACGGTGCTTTGACCTTTGGTATTGCTGCAACTTTAGCTTTTTTAAATGTTTAGCCTTTTCTGCCATTTTTTCCTCGTAGAAAATGAATTGAGCTCATTTTACATCCTTCACATCTTTAGGTCTGTTTACAGCCTTTTACTGCTCCTTTACATTTTGTTCTGCTTCAGCTTCCTTGTGCAGATATAAACTGTTTCTCAGCTTCTGTCAGCAGTTTTTTCAGCTGTTTTGTGCTCCTTTCAGATTCTTTCTGATAACTACAATATTTTTGTGCTTCTTTTAACTTCTTTCTGCTAATTTCAGCTACTATTTAGCTGCTTTTATGCTAACTTTAGCTTTTTCATCTAATTCCACATTTTTTGCACTCATTTAATCTTTTTTCAGCCTAATTCAGCCAAAATGTGCTCTCTACACTTCCTCCTTGTATTTTCAGCTTCTTTCTGCTGTTTTAGCTACTTTTCAGCTATTTTCTTAGCTAATTTTAGCTTATTAAAGATAATTTCCACTTTTTTGTGTTAATTTCTGCTTCTTTCTGCCTAACTAGGCAAACATGTTCTTTCTGCTTTTTTTCTGCTTATTATGTGTTAGCTTTTTTTTTTTTTAAGCTAATTTCAGCTCTTTCAGATAAATTCAAGTTTTTCATGTTGATTTCTACTTTCAGCCTAATTAACTTTGTGCTACTTTCAGCTTGTTTTGCTTTTTTCCTGCTAGTTTCAGCTTTTTCTATGCTAATTTTAGCTTTTTTTGCGTATTCCACACTTTTTTTTTTAGCTCATTTCAGTTAATTTGCTTCCTTCTAGTAGTTTAAGCTTCTTTTTGCCTTTTCATTTTTTTTTGTTGCTAATGTCAGGCTTTTTTGTTGTTGTTAATTTCCTAATTCTTGTGCTCATTTCTGCTTTCTTCTGCTAATTTAGGTTTGTTCTTCCATTTCAGCTACATTTCAGCAAGTTTTTAGCTAATTTCAGCTGTTTTCAGCAAGTTCTTCTGCACTGCATGTTTGCAGGAAATGCAGTTTCTCTAGTTATTCTTCAGATCTCCGTGGGTTTTATTTGAACGCCTGTTTTAACGGAGACATCTAACCACACGTGCTTACAGTGAGCGCAGAGACGGGTGTTGCAGAAAAGTCACGCTCCTCCTGCGTTGCTCAATGCGAGTCGTTACATTGATTCTTTTTGTTTTGTTTCGTCTGTGTAGCTCTCTGATAAAGTGGACCGAGTGGTGGAGTGTCAGCTGCAGACGCACAACGACAAGATGGTGACCTTCAAGTTCGATTTGGACGGAGACAACCCAGAAGACATTGCTGCTGTCATGGTGAGCTCACGTCGGCGCTGCTTCTTCACAAGACTCGCTTTAAATCGCAGTTCTCTTAAACGGTTCCAATGTAAATAATAAAACTTGTTTTGAAATGAAATTGAACTAAAGTAGATTCTACTGAGGTACAGCTGCTCTCGTGTCTGTTTTGTGTTAATTATTAAAACTCATCTCACATTTGCCACCGGAGCTCATCTATGTAACCTCAAAGTACTGATTTTAGATGAACTTTGACCTTTATCCTGCCGCTAAGACGAACGGCCACGATGTTTTTGCCAGCACGTTTTCATTTGTCTGCAGCGTTAGCAAAATATCTCCTGATCCTGTGGCTGCATTTTAATGAAACTCACAAAGTACAACTTGAAATGACATCTGCTAAATTTTAAATGACCACCTCATTAACTGATCTTATGACTCAGACAGGTTAACAGATGGTGGGGTAAAATTTAATGGTTGAGTCAAGCCAGTTGTAGTTAATCACCCAAGAAAGTGTGCGTCCTTTCAAACTTGCTGCTACTTTTGAGTTTTACAACACAAAACCACTGATTTTCTTTCATTTATTTTTTTTTTGCGCGTTTGCAAATTTAATGTTCTCCATTTAAAGTTTTAGCTCTGATGGTTTTCATTTGATCTTCCTTTCTGGCTCAAAAGCCAAGAAATTAAGATTTGGATGACATTTCTTCTGAGGCTTTAAAAGGAAATCTTACATTCAGACGATTTTTCTGTATTATCAAGGATTTTGAACGTAAACGGAAAAGAGATTTAAGGGTTAATAACGGAAATACCTTCCTAAAAGCTTCAACGCTTTGGTTAAAAAGTCAACAAATGAATTTGCCGTGTCAGCTCTTTACCAGATTGCTCTATCTACACGTATAACGATCATCCTAATCCAGTTATCTGCTTTTTGCCTGCCTATCATAACTCTGGCTGTTTCATCTAGTGTCAGGGAATTCTGCGACACGGGTAAGCTAATGCCTTTATTGCAGCAGAAAACAGACTGCGCACGTACACGAGCCTGAATGTGCACAAGGTGTGATGCAGCAGCAGGACATTTTGTTCGCAGAACGTGCCGTTGCCCTGACTCTTAAGTACAGTGGGCTTTTGTTTACTGGGTCTTGGCGCAGCAGGGGGAGGCTGGCATCACAACAGCTCCGCGGTTCCTCTCGGTAGCTGGACTTTAAATGAGTCATTCTGTAGTGAAAACACCCCCGCCCCCTTTTTTTTTTTTTCAAAAACAACAATTTACTACAGAAGAATAAAATCTCTGCTAAATGAATCCTGGGTTTAGGATTTTTATTTTAGATGTATTTTGTTAAGAATATATATTTTTTGTTTATTCTGGTTTTTTTTTATACCCCACTTTAATTATATAAAATATAGGTTGCCAATCTAAATTGTATAAAATGTTAAATAGGCTTATCGCGATAAACAATAAATCAATTAATCGCATGATAAATGAAAATCATCTACCTCATTTTCATTTATCGGCTTTATCGTTTCTTTTAGGGATTCACGATATTATCGGCATAGTATCGGTATCGGCCGATATTAGCGATAAAGTTGAATATCGGACATCGGCCATTCCATCAAAATAACTCAATGATATAGAAGGAGCTGTTTTTTTTTATTTTATAAATGTTATATATTTACTGTATATAGTGTTACATCATTGTCAGCTCCCTTTTTGGCATCTGTATTGGGTAGCAGGCCAAACTGACAAAGACCATGCAGAATAATGTAGTATTTTACTTTCATAGTAGATGTAGTCTCTGTAAGTAGGTCTAGAAATCCAATATCATGCATCCCTAGTTTCTTTGCGTCTCTCTTTCTACTGAAGACACTGGATGACAAAAGGTTCAACTCCGGTGCTCTTCACTGCACCCTCCCTTTCTCTTTTTTCTTTAAAATCCATTTTAACCGCCCCAAATCGCGTTTTTGGATCGTTAAAAGCAGCTAATCTGAGAAGCTAAGCTACGAGCTAAGCTAACAGGCTGACTTCGGGGACAAAACTTCCATCTTGTCGAAGCTCCAAAATTCACGGTTGAAACCCGTGCCTTTGTCTAAAAAGTAGTTTTTCTCTGCAAAAAGAAGCGGAGAACTTGTTTACTGATTTTTTTTTTTTATTAAAAGCTTTGTGTGAAAAATGTTATGCTAAAGAGCTCAAACCACACCGAGCATCCGCCATTTTGAGAACCGAAAAAAAAGGAAGGAGAGTTGGCCCATGTCACATCAAGTGGCCTCCCTCCCATTTTTCTTAAAGACACGCTGCTCGCTCCCTCACTATCCATCCTTCGGTTCAAACAGTCTTTTACTGCCATCTGGTGGTCACAAAAGGTACTACACTCAAAACAAACCAACATTTCTTCTTAAACTTGACAGTAATTACAAATTATTGTCAAATTTCAAACAATATTATTGTTTATCACAATAATTTCTGAAACAATTAATTGCCCAGCAAAATTTGTTATCGTGACCGGCCTAAAATTAAGTTTTTTTTTAGTAATTTCTGCAAAGTATCTTAAATTAAAGGTGCAAACTATAAAATCAGGCATAAAAAGTTGAATGTGAGCTATATCAAATGGTGCAGTTTGAAACTGTTTGTTTACTTCAGTAGTTTTCCAGATATATTTATAAAAAAAATCCAAATATGCGGGTACTTACTCGATGTAAACAAAACTTTTTTTATCTGCAGACTTTACTAAACAAAACTGAGCGTAAATATGTTTCAAAACATCATAACTGTCGAACCTCTCCATCCCAAACGGTTCACATACGTCATCATTGTTGACCTTTTCCACTCACTTCGGCTGTTTTTGTAGCTAAACAAACAGACGTGGTTGATGGCAGCCGTTCATAGATTTTTGCTTATGTAAAGACAAATTGATATGAGAACAAAAATGTGCAGATTTATTAATTTTTTACTGTATGATTTGGTGCCTCGTCAGCCGTAAACAGCCCAGAGCTAAATAATTTTATTTTAAATGGGGACATATTTTCCAAAAACGAGCATAGTTTTGTAAAAGAGAAGAAACAAAACATTTTATTTAAACTCTTGAATTAAATTAAAATCACTTTTTTCTGCTAACCAATTCGAACAGTTTGGGGGTTTCAGGAGGTTTAAAACTTATTAAAAGTAATAAAATCCTGCATGTATATTTATTAGACTTAAAGTGTTGATTTATAACAAGTTATGTAAAGACACTTTACAAAGTTCAACAAGCAATATGATACTAATCCAGACTACTAATCCAGCAACGTTCTATTGCAAAACAATCACAGTAAATTATAAAATGCAAATTAACAAGAGGTTGATAATCTGAGGAAACCAACAGGTTGCATCAGATCTTCACTTTGATGCAACCCTCCATCCAGAACATGTGACGGAGGCAACAATATGGAGAATAACTTCCTATTAACGGGAAGAAACCTCCAACAGAACCAGAACCAGAACTAGGATGGGCGTCCATCTTTATCGTTCAGTTGGGGATTGATACCTCCTGCAGTTAGACTAAAGGTTTTATGTTCCAGTGGCTCCAAACTGACAGAAAAATTAAAAAAAAAGTGTGGAGTTTTAATATTGAAATTGTTGTTTTGCATTTTATAATTGTTGTCTGCATCTAAACAATTTGTCTACCTGTTGACGTCCAGGTGCACAAAGAGTTCATCCTCCCGTCCGAGAAGGAGGGATTTATCCATCGCATGAGGGACATCATCAAACGTGCCGAGGCTCTGATGGCCAAAGAACCGCCAGTTCACCCCAGCACGCTCCGACTGGCCCAGCTGGCCTCCCACGGTGGAGTCAACTCCCTGTCCTCGTCGCAGGTCAGCGACTCAACTCATCCAGTAATTCATGTTACAGCTGTAGTAGCTGAAAAAACTACACCAGCTAGAGAAACTGCATTTCCTTTGAAAATGCTGTGTGAATGCTTATTGCAGAACTTGCTGAAATTAGTAAAGAAAAAAAAAAACATTCTGAAATGTAGCTGTTATGGAAAAACACATTAAGTTTAAATAGGCAGAAATGTGCACACACAAAAATGGAATTTAGCTATAAAAAGCTGAAATTGGGGGAAAAAAAATAGCTGAAAAGTCAGAAAGAAGCTTAAACTAACAGAAGGAAGTGGAACAATCTGAAATTAGCTGAAAATCTAAAACTAGCATAAAACAGCTAAATAGTAGCTCAAATGTCAGAAAAAGATGAAAGTAGCAGAAAATAGCTGAATGTAGCAAAACAAGCTGAAATTAGCATAAAGAATTTAATTAGGCTGAAAGTTGCAGAAATTACTGGGTACCATGAAAAACTTTGAATTTATCTGAAAACAGCCGAAATTAGCTAAAAACTGCTACAAAGGTAACTGAAAAGATAGAACAAGCTTAAATTTTCAGGTCTCTCTTGTAAATGAGTCTGTTAAATAAAAAAAAATAGCAGAAGAAAGTAGAAAGAACATGTTTGCCTAATTAGACTGAAAGAAGCAGAAGTGAGCACAAAGAAGTGGAAATTATCTGAAATTGGCAAAAAAAAAAAAAGCTGAAAAGTTGCGAAAAAGCAGAAAGAAGCTTAAATTACCAGAAGAAAGTGGAGAGCACATTTCTGCTGAAATGGGCTGAAAATGGTTGTAGCGAGTGCAAATAATGTTGGCTGAAAAAGCTAAAATTAGCATAAAATGGCTAAATAGTAGCTGAAATAGCAGAAAAAATTTGAAACTTTCAGCAATAAGCTGAAAGGAACCATAAAGAGCTGAAATTAGCAGAAAGAAATTTGAAGAAGCATAAAAATGGTGTAGTTCGCAGAACAAATCTAAAAGGAGCACAAAACAGCTGACATTAGCTGAACGTTGCTGAAAAACAGTTTAAATTTACACAAGGAAGCTGAAAGAAGCTGAACCAGAACAGAATGTGAAAGGAGCAGTAAAAGGCTGTAAACGGATCTAAAGATCTGAAGGATGTAAAATGTGCTCAATTTATTTTCTATGAGGCAAAAAAAAAGTCAGAAAAGGCTAAATATTTCAAAAAGCTAAAGTTGCACCAATACCAAAAGTCATAGCAGGATTTCTCTGAAAAAGCTGAACGTTTTAATTTATCATTTGTTGAAATAGCACAAAATTGTGTAACAAGAAAGATGCCAAAAAACATACGTAAGAAAACTGGATTACAACAGAGTGAAAGCTTCATAAACATTCACACAACAAGAAAGTTCCTGAAAAAATGCTGAATCAGCTGCGGACGAAAACACCAACATCAGTTTTGTCGTTTTCGAATAAAGGTCTATTTTTAAAGTAATTAAAAAAAGGACCTACATTTTGAAGTATTAACTGTTTAAGTATCCAAGCCTCGCTGTGGACTTATGGTTCTTGAGGGGGCTGGAGAGAAAACAAGTGCTATCCCTTTATTTTAAGATTTAATTTGTGTATTTATATGAAAACGATGTGGCAGTCGTTTGTTTTAAAAGTTCTTACGTTTTTAGACTTTAGAGTTCAGCTATTCGTGCAAAAAAAAAAAAAAAAAATCACAAAAATTAAACTGTGATTGCGTTAAAACTGTTGAAGATGTCAAAATGGCAGTCCGGACTCGTAAGGTCCGACTTTCTGTGACCCGTTTAAACGGATAACGATGTTTCTACCGTGGCGTCTGCCTGAGCTGTAGAGCTTTAATCACGTGTTTCAGCTAAGTCTGATTTATCAACATAGTTTTGTTTTAATATAATTATCCCTCATTGTTACGCAGTATACCTCTACTAGAAGCCATAAACTTCTGCTCCCCACTGAGCGGGTTAGGCATTCGTACGAGCTTTCGTTCTGAACGCGGCGTCACTGAAAGAACATTTGACGTAAAACCGTGCGCTTTACGGAAACATAACGTACGTCTCCATTTTCCTCATTAATTTGTTCCCACGAGCACCTTTCCTTTCCAGTCCGCAGATTGACTCATGTTCCAGCATGTCTGCCAGCAGTAAGTGGGTAAAATGGTTGATGCTCAGATGTATTACTTTCTTATGAATTAAGCTTCTGTGAAACTGTGAAGTCAGCTGCCAGAACAAGAAATAAAAAAAATAGAAACGGCTTTTCTATGTGAAACGCCAGCACAGTCTATGACCGAACGCCTTATCAGATCCAATGTGTCTGTCTGAGGAAAAGCAGCGCTCGTTCTGCCTCATCGTTCCACTTTGTGAGGCATAAGGAACATCTGCCCTCAAGAGAGAGAAAAGCCTCGGCTTCCATGTTCGATAAGTCAAACTAGAGCTGCAACGATGAAGAGCAGCTTTATTTACCTTCTTTACTTATTAGCCCCCCCATGCCTGCAGCCGAGCCAGCTTTCCTGTTTATAGTTTCAAACAAATTACTTCCATGTACTTTGTGCTGTTCTAATCATTTGTATATCAAAGCCTTCGGCTCGGTTAGGAATGGTGTGCTTTGACTTTTAGTATCTATGACTTGTATGCTCGTTAAATTATTTAACTTTACTTATATTTTCCCCCTCAGGTTGACAAGTTCAGGTTTTTTTAAATCTACTTAGCTGCTATCTTTTATATTTTCGCTTTTAGATAATATCTGGGTAATTTTAAGATTTTAGCTAGTACCTTGCTAATTTGAGTAGCAGTAAGTTTAGCTTTTTTAGGCATTCGTCTATGGTTTTGCTCATTTAGCTACAAGCTATAGTTTAGTTTATTTTAGCTTTTATCTACGTTTTTAATCATTTTAATTGTTAGCGACTATTTTCCTGATTTTAGCTTTATGCTACGTTTTTAATTATTTCAGCTTTTCGATAAAATTTAGCTGATTTGAACTTTTCGCTACTGTTTAGAATTTTTAGCTTTTTGTACAAATGTAGCTTATTTTAGTTTTTTAGCTGCTATGTTTGTGATTTGAGCAGTTTAGCTAATTTCGTTCTTATTTAGTTTGACTATTTCTAACATTCATCTATGGTTTTTGCTCATTTAGCTACGAGCCACAGTTTAGTTGATTTTAGCTTTTATCAACTGTTTGAATCATTTTAGTTGTTGGCTACCATTTTCCTGATTTTAGATTTAGGTTACGATTTTCATCATTTCAGCTTCAAGATAACATTTAGCTGATTTGAACTTTTAGCTGCTGTTTAGATTTTTAACTTTTAGTAAAACTTTAGATTTTAGTTTTTTTAGCTACAGTCACAATGATTTAAGCAGTTAAGCTAATTTAGTCCTTATTTACAGTTTTACTATTTTTAGCATTCGTTTAAGTTTTTGCTTTAGTTTTTAGCTAAAGTTTTGATTTTTAGCTTTTATATATTTTTCCTAAGTTTAGTTCTTAGCTACTGTTTTGCCAATTTTAGCTTCGAGTTTCTCTCAATCATAATAGTTTAGCTAATTTTACGTTTAATTATATTTAGCAACCGTTAGCTTTAAGCTATAGTTGTATTCTCATTTTAGTTTGTTGCTACAGTTGAGCTGATTTGAGCAATTTTAGCTTTTGCATACTTTTTAGCTATTTTAAACTTTTAGCTACCTTTTTGATAATAGCTTCTACCTAAAGTTTTGTTGATTTTTAGCTTTACCGAGTTTGGCTTTTAGGTAAGAATATGCTAATTTTAGCTTTTAGCTACTGTCTTAGTGGTTTGAGTAGGTATATTAGTTTCAGTAATGCAGCTTGCGTCAAAGTTCAAGAAATAACATTTTTAGATCTTCTCTGCAACTGAATTTGATTTTTGACGCACCTTTAGAAGTTTAATATTCTGTACATCCTGTAATAAAATAAAAATATAATTTATTACCATGGACATTTCTTATGAATCACTCTATCTGGTCTTAAACACTGCCTGTTCTCATCGAATATAAGATGATAAATCATAATTTTAGTCAATAATTAACAGAATTAAAGACTGATTTTTATCAAATGTGTTTTTTTACAGCCTAATCTGCACAGCCACACCATGCCTCGAACCCAGTCCTCGTCTTCTCTGCCCGGTAAGTCTCGTGTGTTTGAGCGACTTCATCCAAAAACTAACAGGAAATTAACCACTCAGCTTTGCTTCTTGTGCTTTTTAAAATTCTTAGACATCAAAACACCTTGTCCACATGGGAACACCCTCTACAACAAATAAAAACACTCTTTTTTTACTTGTCTCTAAAAGTGTTCGTTTTCATCCACATGGAAACAGAAACGACCCAGACAGGCTGTAATAGCTTGGCCAGGCCTGGGTGTGGCGCTGTGCTGCCGCCGTGAAAATACACCAAAAACAGGAAACGAGGCGTAGGCAGAGCACGAACCGAATCCTTTCTGTGGATTTTTTTGTAGACCACAAAGTGTAGGACAGTGTGGATGGCAGTCCAAATATTCAAATATACATAGGATGTGTACAGTATTGTATTTTTTCCCCCTCTGTTTGGTTTTTAGTGTTGTTGACGATAAACTGACTAAAACCTTCATGTCCTTGGATTATTTGTAACGGGTAAGATATTTATTTTAAAGGTACTCATTGCAAGTCATGAAATTCTGTAAAATAAAACCTTAAAGGAAAAAATCTGCACTTTTTTTCTTTCTCACATCTATGAATAATGTGTCCTTAAAATAAATAGTCTAAAATAGTGACCCTCTGCCAAACACCTCGTGTTTGTTTACATATGGGAACAACTGAAGTGCTGAAAATAGCTTACCGTACTCGCACCACCGTATCATTTACATCAGTCCAAATATGTCTAATAAAGTGGAAAAACACATAAATATGTTGCTTCGCCGTATAAGTCGCATCTATTATGCGCCACTTCTGACGCGTCGCGTTTGTTACGCGTCAACGCTGACAACCTGGAAATGTGGGCCGGTGTTGTGCCAAAAATCGATTGGCTGCTAAATGGTGGCCGTGGGAGCGTGCATGGGAGGACTTTAACAAGAATTTAACAAGACTAACACTGAAAAACAGTTATTTGTTTGCTCGAAATTATAGCAAAGGTGCGTCTCAGTTTAACTTTTCCTTACTTAATGCACTTTGACAGTCAAATCAGCTGCATTTCACCTGGGCGGTGCGGTGAAATGCAGCTGATTTGAGGTTTGCTTCAGGAGTTCTGGAAAAAGACAAAGATGGCTTTGTATGGCAAGCCAATGTCTCATTAATAGGCACTTTTACCTATTAATGAGACACTTGGCTTGCCATATTAGTCAAGGGCCCTCTAGTGGCTGTAAATGGTATTGTTCAATATTTTCCATGTCAGAATGAATGAAATCGTCACATCTCAGCCAAAAATTGGTTTATAAATATGTGGGAAAAAACATGAATATGTCGCTTCGCTGTATAAGTCGCAGAATGCTAATTTATGAAAAAAAAACTGAATTATACAGCGAAAAATAGGGTAAAAATGGTGATGTGTATGGAAGAGCTGTTTGGGATGGAGAGATCCCACAACTCTGTTTTGACGCACATGCGCTCAGGTTTGTTGAGCAAACCACACAGACGAAGAGAACGGTTAGATTGAAGCTGTAAACTTACCGTCCTAGAACAAATTTAGTAAACGCTTGATCGCCGACATTTATTCTTGAGTTTTCTTAGTTGATATTTCTCCTTTCTTTGGCGTTTAGCAGCAGATTCAATCTTTTATTTCCACCTAAACGTCTTCAAGAGTCTATGTTTATCAGACTTTGCCGTGCTTGCTTGGAGGCTCCGGCCAGCCAAATGTACGTCGATCACTGATGAGTCCACGTGGTTTTCGGCAGATTTGTTCTTTGTTTACATTTAAATTTTTCATCATTACATTTCAGAGTTAAGATCTTGAAAACTACTGGAGTAAACTTTAATGTGCACCGTTTGATATAGTTCAGGATAGAACTTTTTGCGTTCTATCTTTTGGGTTCAAGTGAATATCTTTTAAGGCAAAGTTATTGTTCTTCAGCCTTGTAGCTTCTTTTTCTCTTCGCTTCCACTCTGGAGCCCAGTTTCAAGAAATATCGTTTCTTAAAACGTTTCCATGTGGAAGAAATTATTAACTTCCATGTCCTGATGCTGCTCAGTAATCCAGGTAGATAAAACTGACAAGGTTGAGTCAGGTCCTCTGGATGAATTCTTCTTTATTGAAACGGTTCGTCTTTTATCCAAAGGACTTCTTCAGTGTGAGGAGCTGCAACAAACTCAGTTTTATAAGCAGCTCTTTCTCAAAGTGGATCAACCAGCCAGAACTAGCTGTTCACATACAAAAGGAGGACCATCAGCCTAACCACAGAGTTAGTTACAGCTCCTCAGACTGAAGAAGTCCTTAGGATAAAAGGTGAACCGTTTCAGTAAAGAAGAATCCATCCAGAGAACTTGACTCAACCTCGTTAGATGAACTTTCTTGTATCCACAAAATTTGTTCCCATGTAGACCATGTCTAATTCCTGTTTTTTAATTTTTAATTTTACAGCATGTCTGATTAACATTTCGTGTGTTTGATTCATCATGTGTTGATCATCGAGCGTGTGGTCATGAAGTCCACTCATGCATGTGTGTCTCATCTTAGACGACAGTGTGGCTAACGCGACTGTGGGGGTGCGTGGCTCTCCCTCGCGTCCTAACAGAGAGATCTTCGGTCCAGACATTACTCCACCGGGGCGACCTCTCTTACGCTCGCAGTCTTTCCAGTACGCCCCAGGTAAACAGCCCTCTGACCCCCCCACACTCGAAGAGGCTGAGGTTACGATCCTTTGGGCAAATAATACAACCAGAGCTCAGCTGCTTCATTAACGCCCTCACCCCTCGCCTCCCTGCTCCCAGTATTGTTCAGGCGCTCGCTTGGCGCCACCTGCCATCAAAGCTTCCGTGTCCGCTCTGCAGCAGGGCCTCCTGGGTAATTGCCTCACCTGAAGGGAGCTTTCTGGCTTTTGGAGAGCTGTGAATGCCGTCGCTGTGAAGCATGAGGTTTCTGCCGTGTTGTGATAGCCAGCAACATCTGTTTGCCAGCACAAACTCCTGCAGAGTTTCCACGAATGTTCTCTCCCCGACTCAAAGTCCCCCTCCTCCACCTCCTTCTCCTTCTGCAGCTTTGAAAGTCTGTTTAACATCACGGTTTCTCACTTCGCTGCCGCCTTGAACATCCTCATTATTCCTCGAAGGCTATATTGTCTGTGTCGGCAAAATATCTCTTGAACCAGTGGATGGATTTTAATGAAACTCTCAAACTCTTCTCTTCCACGTGGCTACCACAGATGATCGCACAGGAATGTCTCTAAGTCAGTTTTACAGACGTTGAGCTAAAATGTGGTCTGGTAGTAGCTGGGTCGTCCTCAACATATACTTCAAGCACCGACACACAGATTATATTAAAATAAATTGCACGTATCAAACGGTTATAACTCCGTCCCCTCAGCTAAAAATGATCGTCACTCTGACGTGAAAGACGGTGGGCGACATGCATTCCCTGTAGCGCTGCTAGCTCTTTAATCCACTCCTGTCCCGCGCATCCTCTCTGTTAGACGTCAGCTCGCTTTTGCAACTCTTCATGGCCGCGCTCCACTATTTACAGATCGTTGCCTAACTCCCGTTTCCGTCGGCGTGGAAAAAAAGCGAGGAGGCTGGTTTGGATCATCAGCAAGAGGAGCTGCGGTTCGTAACTGTGGAGCCATTGTTGAGACGTCTAAAACCATTCCCGCGGGGAGCGATTCACAAATCCTGACTTCTTTAATCAGACCCCCAAAGAAAAAAGAAAAAATAAGAGTTGTGTACACACACGTGTCTTCTATTTAAACCCCCTGAAATGTAAAAGGCTTCGCTGATCCCTCACAGCCATACGAGCTGTGGCGTACACATGCACTTACAGTCAGATGCTGCGTTAAACAAAACGTTTTTGTTCTCCATGGAAACCCCTTTTTTAAATAAAGGAAAGTTTTATGCTCTATATAATGTATCTCCTGGCAGTAAGCTAAAGGGGAGGATTAACAGAACCCTGATTGGTCTCTTAGGGTCAACCCTGTCTAATTTCCCTACTCCAGCTCTCCAAAAAACCAATAATTTGATGGACCAGTTAACCCAGTTAACCCTCCTGCTGCCCACGAGCTCTCAGTTTGGGCTTGTGGGTCATTTTGACCCCAGGGCAGCAGGAGGGTTAAAGGAGAACATGCATTGTATTTAGATATCTACGATGAAACTAGATGACATTTACAGTAGTCCCTCGCTAGTTCGCGGTTCGTTTATCGCGGACTCACTCTTATCGCGATTTTTCAAAATAAGATTGGACGTGACACACAGTTGGCTGATTCATGGATGAGCCGCACGATCGGCATGGAACACCTGTTGCACCTTTGTGCAGCCCATACTGCAGGAGAAACAACCTCCTCCTTCCTACCCCGTGATCTCCATTCTGCTGTGGAGAAGTGGGCGTGGCCGAGAGGAGGCAGAGCAGAAATCATGACATTCTGTGCTCGTTTAGAGCATTCAGAGTTTAGAAACATTGTTTAGAATATTGCAAGAGTGTGGGAAGGGTTTAAAACACCTTTATATATATATATATATATATATATATATATATATACACACACATACAAATAAACTGTATTTTTCAGCTTATAAGCCACACTTTTTTTTCCCATAATTTACATGCCCTGTGACTTATACGCTGAAGCAACGTATTTATGGATTTTTCCCAGATTTATAAACCGGTTTTTGACTGAGATACGACCGTTTTCATTCATTCTGACTGAAAATATTGAACACTACCATTTTCAGCCGCTAGATGGCACTCAAGTAGCCATTGTGTCATGTAATAGGTAAAAGTGGCTATTAATGACACAATCGGCTTGCCGTAGCCTGCCACCTTCGTGCAGCTCACCTGGAGCAAACGTTAAATCAGCTTCATTCGCTGCACCGCCCCGGCAGCTAATTTGATCAATGAAGTGCATTCATTAAGTAAAAGTTCAATTGAGACACACCTTTAATATAAAGTCGAGCAAACAAATAATTGTTTTTAGGTCTTTATCTTGTTAAATTTTTAAGAAATGCACAGCGAGTCGCCCTCCGCACGCTCCTGTTTCCGCGTATCGGCTTTTGAAATGCAGCTGATTTGACCGTCAAAGTGCATTTATTAAGGAAAAGTTAGACTGAGACACACATTTACTATAATTTCAAGCAAATTTGTCAATCTTGTTAATTCTTGTTAAAGTCCTCTCATGCACGTTCCCGTGGCCGCCATTTGGCAGCCAATCGATTTTTGGCACAACATTTTTGGGTTGTCAGCGGTGATGCATCATAGATGTGACTTATACAGCGAAGCCACGTATTTATGGATTTTTCCACTTTATTAGACGTATTTGGACTGATGCGACTTATAGAGCGGTGTGATGTGTATGGCAGAAAATATGGTACTACGTACTACTTGTACTATTCCTACTTCGCGTTTTTTCACGTATCGCGGGGCTTCAGGATACAGATCCACTGCGATAAATGAGGGACCGTCGTATTAATGGGCTCGTGTCAAACGAGCATCTTTCTTTGAATGAAGTGAGTTTGGAGAATAATGATGAAGTGGAAAAAATTACAATAAAAGTAAAATTGCTCGAGTAAATTACATATCGCCCGCCACCTTTACTGCTCGAATTTTGATCCGTAATTGTGTTATTATGCAGCCATTTTGGTAAATAGCAAAAGGCACATTGAAGCTCTGAGTATGTGTTGAGGATGACTTTCAGCTACTACCACACCAACTTTCAGCTCAACGTCTTTAAAACTGAATTAAAGCCCTTTTTTTTTTGTTGTTGCCTTGAATTGTATCGACTCCAAAAGTTAATCAGTTGTAAATGTTTAATCAGTGATTACTTTGAGATTTACTTTGGAAACCACTCACTGGTTCAAAAAACGTTCAATACAGAACTCACACTCACTGGTTCATGAGATATTTTGCTAACAGACATGCTTGTACTAACGTTCACCCATATAGATAAGCACAAACATGATCGCCCGCTTTTCAGTGACAGGACATTAGAGATGGCTCATGTGTGGCAGCATTTGAGCTGTAACGTCGGCTGTTTGGAGGATTTATGAGGCTTTATTTATTTATTTGTTAATTTTATTGAACTTAACAAACACAAGTTAAAACTGTTGTTGTTTTTGATCTCCAGGTTCTCCTCTCGCTCACCAGCAGCACAGCCGCACTTCCTCTCTGCTGTCCCATCATCAGCACTACCACGTGCCCTACCTGGGCCCAACTCACTTCCCTTTCCCGTATCCAGGCTCGCCTGGTTCCCCGAAGCCGCCAGGTTTCCACCCGCCCCTCACGCGGGTAGCCAGCAACCCCACCTTCCCATCTGTGCCCTCCCCGACCCCCAGCTCCCCCAGTCCGGTGAACGAGACCCCTAGCCCTACAAATGAGAGCGTCACCATGTCCTCGCATACGCCGCAGCACCCCAACATGTGGCCCGCTCACACGCAGCCGCTATTCTCTTTGGCGAACGTCATCTCCATGGCGATGAGCATGGCTCAGTCCTTCATCCCCCCCGGTAACCTCCCCACCCAGGCCATGCCCTCCTATCCAGTCTTCCACCCGCAGCTGCCAGCCCATTTAGCCCCTCAGTCAGGTTACCCCACCATGTACCCCAACCATTACCAGACTCCAGCGCCGCCAGTGGAGCTCCCCTACCCGTCGGTGGGCATCTACCCAACCCCGGAGCCCACCCCCTACATGGACGGAGTTCCTTTTTACCAGAACGTTCATCCTCACTGGCAACATCCCATGTCTCCCATGTCCTCCGTGCCTTCCACTCCTCTGCAGTCGGTTCTGGAGACGTTGCGACCCAACGGCTCCCCCAGTCCCACTAAAGACGGCTACACAGCGCCGCACTCAGCCCAGCTCCAGCCTAAAACTGGTTCACTAGGGTCCAGTTCATCAAACCTTTCCTCGTCGCCTCCCGTGAGCCCAAAAAACACTGTGAGTTAAACTTGTGTGATCTGTTAGCGCCTGGGTTCAGCTGCTTTCAGCTACTAACGCACCAAGTTTTATAGCTCGTCTGTAAAATTGAGATATTTATGTGTTAGTTTCTTCTTTAAATTCAAATGTTTACTTCGGTGCAGGAGAGAACGGATTCATTCTTATTTTTCACAAAATAAAGTGTTTTTCCCATCAATTGGTTGTATTTGTGTTTCATTTATTCTTCAGGTGTCCTCCGTCAACAGTCAGTTCCATCCAGCCGGACCTGAGACCAGCAGAGGTTCTCCGAAGCCGAAGTCTCCTCCTGCTGCGTCTGGTAAGAGTTTAGCAGGGAGACCTGGGAGACGACACACTTACAAAGTTTGTGTTTGCACCTAAAACAAACTGTGTGCACACAAGCTTAGGTTAGAGTGCAGTGTGAACATTCAGCTGAACTCAGCTAAAGAAGCTGAAACAGAGTTTTTAAAGGATAACAGAAGCTAAAAGAGGCAGAACAAAAGCTAATTTCCTACAAGCAACATCTAAAACTAAAATTTGCCACAACGCTAATTCTTAAAATCAGAGCAAGTGCTGGTAGATAAAAGTTAAAATGTGCTAATCAGTAGCTATAATTAGCTAAATAATAGCTTAAGTTCACCAAACATGCCAAATCTAAAATTAGGTGCCAATAGTTGGTTGCTAAATTTTGCATCTCTGTGGCTACAAGCTGAAGAGAGCAGAACAGTAGCTGAAAGCTAAAATAGTATAATTATAACTATTGTATCAGAATGGTAGCTAAAAGTAGCATTATGGTAGCTTTAAGCCAAAAGTAGCAGAACTGTAGGTAAAAGTGAAAAGTAGCAGAATAGTAGCTAAAAAAAAATCTAAACTGCAGCTTAAACCTGAAAGTAGCAGAACAATTGCTAAGAGATTAAAGAAGCAGAGCCGTGGCTAATGGGTAAAAGTAGCATTGCAGTAGCTAAAATGTAAAATTAGCAGATCAGCAGCTAAAACCTAAAAGTAGCAGAACGATTGCTAAAAGATTAAACAAGCAGAGCTTTAGCTAAAAGTTCAAAGTAGCTGAACAGTAGCTAATGGGTTAAAGAGCAGCGCAGTAGCTAAAAGGTAAAAGTAGCAGCGCAGTAGCTAAAAGGCAAAAGTAGCAGAACAGTAGCTAAAAATGATATATGGAGGGTTATAGTGGAAATAGTTTGAGGAAAGAACGTGCGGAAGAAACAACAGAGTGAATGCTGACTCAGCAGTCACAAAATAAACAAACGGTGACCTTTATTTTATTTACAACAAAAAAGTATCGGTTTCCCTAAAATAGTATTTTGTCTCGTTCAGGGTTCATTCCTGTTGAATATTCTTTTAATCCATCCTGTGTCTCACTGTTGACATCATTAGCGGAGTCGCAGGGGCAGTTGTGTAACCCCGAGTCTGAACGCAATGTTCCGTTCGGTGCGAACACAAACGTATGTGTGATGGCCGCCCAACCCACCGGCCCTCGACCAATCAGCAGGCAGCTGCGCTCGTTACAGGCCTCTCCTCCCACATCCACACCTGTTTGTGTTCATACCCTCCTCAGAGCGCCACTTTCAACAGAGCCCCTCTGTTCCAGCGGGCACAGACGCACAGTTGACTGTAAGGAGGACACTCGGTGGGGAAGCTGAGGCACTGCAGAGCTTTAAAACCCTTTAATGGGCTGCAGATGTGAGCAGACTCCGTTTGGATGCAGCCACGTCTTGTTGCGTGGTTTGCAGAGAACAACCGAGGATCTAAATGCTGTTTAACCAATCCATGACGACTAACCTCCATCTTGTCAAAGCTCCAAAATTCACAGTTGAAACCCGTGCTTTCGTCTAAAAAGTTGTTTTTCTCTGCAAAAAGAAGCTGAGAACCTGGTCACTGATTTTTTTTAATTAAACGCTTTGTGTGACAAATGCTCTGCTAAAGAGCTCAAACCACACTGAGCATCCGCCATTTTGAGAACCGAAAAACAGGAACAAGAGACAGCCCATGTCACGTCAAGGGGCCTCCCTCCCATTTTCCTTAGTTACGCTGCTCGCTCCCTCACTATCCATCCTTCAGTTCAGTCTTATACTGCCATCCAGTGGTCAAAAAAGGTACTATACACAAAAATTAACCAACATTTCTTCTTAAATTTGACAATAATTACTAATTATTGTCAAATTTCAAACAATATAATCGATTATCGCAATAATTTCCGAGACAATCACCCAGCAAAATTTGTTATCGTGACAGGCCTAACGGTGACTGAAAGAGGCACCACAAAATATGAGAAAAGATGAAAACACAGACTGTTGGGATTAAATATGGCGCACCACCTTACTTTGAAGAAACAACCCTTAAAATAACTCCTATCCTTTGAAAGAATTCTTGTCAGCGCTAAATATTAACTAGTTTTAATGTCTCATACCTGCGTTTGATTTTTGGTGTAATTTGTGAATAATTTTGGAAAACAAAAAATAAGTCTTAAAGGTTTTCAGCGCTCAAACTACTCGGTGAATTGAATTTTTAACATCCTAGATAAAAACTTTGATTTTAACGTGTTTGTTTCCAAACTGCAGACGTTCATCCGGTTCCGGTGACCGTCGGACGGTTCCAGGTGACGCCCAGCGTCGACATCCCCAAACCTGCCACGCCCGCTGCGCCTCAGCCGCCCGCCAACGCCAGCACCCAGTCCGAGAGCAGCACAGAGGAGCAGGGGGGGTCCGAAACCAGCATGGGCACCTCCCTCACCATGTCCCCTCCTCACCCGCACCCCAACAGAGGCACCGCGGGGGTCCTACAGGAGGCCGCCGGGCCGCCGGGGTGGGCTGTGAGCCAGGAGCTGCAGCAGCACGACAGAGGAGGTGAAGGAGAGGAAGGCGAAGACGAGGAGGATGAGGAGGAGGCGCTGGGGGAGAGATCGAGGGTGAGGAAGAGAGGACGGCGGAGGACGTGCAGCTTCAGCCTGATGGGGACGTCCGCGGACAGCGGGCTGTCGGTGACGGCCGCCGACACCGAGGGCAGGCTGTGGGACGGAGCGGCGGGGAGTCCTCAGTACGGTAACGCTCTTCATCACCTGTGGATGACGACGTACAACCGGAACGCCCCCTTCCTGAGCAGCGACGACTCGGACAGCAACGGAGAGGAGATGCTGGAGGAGCTGCGGGAACTCCGAGAGAAGTAGGCGGCCAGATTCTTTTGTACTTTTACTTTTAATGAAGAACGTTTGCTTCATTGGGAACTTTCATTTCTCACGGAAGTCTAAACCCTTTTTATTTATAGTTCCGATTAAAGAAAATAATCTGTGTGCATATATACGTTTCTAAAAGCAAACATTAAGGTAACGTTTAATCAAGAAATATATTTATTAGCTTTATTTCCTGTTAGTAATAGTCCTCAAAAATGTACAAGCTTCCTACATTTGATTAGATTTGTCGGATATTAAATTTAGTTTATCTGTTTACCTCATTTTAACACCTTTAACAAATGAAATCATTAAGTGAATCGTGACGTTTTACATTTTCGTGTTTATTTTTACGCCAACATTCAAGTGACTGTTTCCAAACAGCGGCTCATCTTGTTTTCTGTGTGTCTCTCAGACATCTGTCGGAGGTCCTGGCTCTGCAGGCGGCCCAGAAGAGAGAGATTGAGGAGCTCTATGAGAGCGTGGGGAAGGTCCCCCCTCCAGGCATCGTCTGCCCTGCAGCCATGCTGTCCAGTCGGCAGCGCCGCCTCTCCAAAGGGAGCGGTTTCTCCTCGTCTCGCAGGAACAGTCTGCAGCGGGTGGACATGCTGCCTCTCCAAGGTGACGACTTTAGAATATCGCCCGCAGTTGAAGGAGCACGAAACTTTATGAAACACTCGTAAAGTAACCGCTGGACGCACCTCTACGCCTGATAAACATGTGGAGTCAATCAAAATGTTAAGATGTCAAGATGGCCGCCACAGCTAATTGACATAAACACAAAAATGGGCCAGACTCGGATGATGTTAGATATTATACCAAACACGGTCAAAACGTCTTCGCTTAAAGGTTACTGTCAACCCTGTCTGTTACCAAAATATCTCCTGAACAATTGGACATAGGCCGGTCACGATAACAAATTTTGCTGGGCAATTAATTGTCCCAGAAATTATTGTGATAAACAATAATATTGTTTGAAATTTGACAATAAGTGGTAATAATGGTCAAAGCTGAGAAGAAATGGTGGTAATTTTTTACTTTTTTGACCACCCGATGGCAGTATAAGACTATTTGAACTGAAGGATGGATAGTGAGGGAGCGAGCAGTGCGTCTCTTAAGAAAAATGGGAGGGAGGCCCCTTGACGTGACATGGGCTGTCTCGCCTTCCTTTTTTTCGGTTCTCAAAATTGTGGACGCTCTTTGAGCTGTTTAGCGTAGCATTTTTCACACAAAGCTTTTAATAAAGAATCTGTAAACAAGTTCTTTTTGCAGAGAAAAACAACTTTTTAGACGAAGGCACGGGTTTCAACCGTGAATTTTGGAGCTTTAAGACAGAGGTTTATTCCAGAGGTCGGCCTGTTGGCTTAGCTCGTAGCTTAGATCCAAAAACGTGATTTTGGACGGTTAAAACTAATTTTAAAGGGAAAGGGAGGAGTCAGTGAAGAACACCGCAGTTGAGCCTTTTGTCATCCAGTGTCTTCAGTAGAAAGAGAGAGACTCGAAGAAACGATAAAGCCGATAAATGAAAATGAGGTAGATAATTTTCATTTATCATGCGATTAATTGATTTATTGTTTATCGCCACAGGCCTAACGGGACAGATTTTAATGAATCTCTCAGAACTTTTACAGCTGCAGGACTTGAGATGTTCACCACAGTAAACTTTACCAAACACAAAACTAGCTATAATTCAGCCACTTTAATGAACATTTAGCTCATCTTTTATGTGGTAGTAGCCGAGAGTCATTCCCTACACCTTCAGTGCGCTAACACTTATATCGGCTCTTTCCCATCGTTACACGATCTTAGTTTAAAACGTCATAAGTTAAATTAAGCTGGACTTTCATTATTCCTGCATTGGTTTGACTCCGTCTCTGCTCCAGCAGGCATCATCAGGAGAAACTCTCTGGGAGGCAGCAGCAGCGGCTCGCAGGATAAACCCAGCAAAGGCGTCACCTTCGCCAAAGACTTGAGCAGAATGGTGAGTAAAGAAAGCAAGAAGCAGAACTTTCTAATGAAACGCCGTTTAACTAACCTGCTCTGTTTTCTAGTAAGAAGCATGCTGCGAGTCTGGACTACCTCATCTGAAGTGGGACTGCAAGAGGTCACGAGTCTTCAACCCGTTCCACCGACGCGCCGATCAACCGCTTCCCTCCGTCACGATCACTTACCTCAAACTGACAGAAACTGTTACGGATGAAGCTGGAACATCCGGTTCTCACATCTGCAGACGCTGTTGCAGCTCAACCGGTCTGCTCCGTGTTAAAAGTGACATTTTCTTCCCCCCTCCGCTCTCGCTCGGTAAATAAACAGTCGGACCCCAACGGTTCGGACGTGACGAATTCGTTTGCTCTGACGCAGTCCAGTGATGGTACGAAGAGCTGCACGGATGTGCCGTGGAACGGACCCAGACCGACAGGAAGCTGGCGTCTTCACTTTTCTCATCAGTTCCTATGGAAATAAAAAAAAACTGGGATTCCTGGAGGACTGAGTATCACCCGCCGCCTTCACGCCTGAGCTTTAAACTTCATGTTGTGTTGAGAAATGGAGCTACAGCCATTTTGGTCAAACCGTAAAATATTTTGTGAAATCTCACGTGAACGACTTTGCTACTACCACACCAACATTTAGCTTCGTGGCTGTAAAACCAAGACATTTTTGTGTTTAAGCCCGCTTTGCTGCGGAGGCCATCTTGAATTGGGGTATGAACGTGACAGTAACTGTATAATCTGACGTCGCATTGTGAAGCCGTGCTCAGACACTTTATAAAAACATGAAGCTTCTAAGAAACAAAACATTAAAGATGAAAAGAACTGGTTATAAACTAGATTCAAATAAAAAACAGGTAGAGAAATGTCAAACATTAACAGTCTGTAACTGGTTTGAAATGCGGGAAAATCCGTTAGTTGTGAAAATCCACTTTTGTAACTACTGTCTTCCCTGTTGACTGTACATGTGTAAAGAACTGATTTTATAGTTTGTTTACAAGTTTAAATATTTCTGCTTTAAAAATAAATTGTTGCTTGTTCCATAAATCAAGCACCTTGTGCACTTTAGCAAATGTTCTTTCAGTTCTCAGTCATTTAACATATTTGTGGTATGAACTGTTTTTGCCTGTAATGGAGGCAGAACGTCTTCTTCCCCTTCATTGTACTGAAAGGTATTTAAGATGTGAATCTGTAGCTGTGGCCTTATAAAATATTCACCTGGCAGTCAATCATATATTTAAAAGCAAGTTACAAATCAGAGTTTTGAATGTTTTTATATAGAATTGTTGCTTCCTGAAGCTGCTGTCCTGCCAAGCTGAATCTGTGCCTTTCTCTAATGTCTTACTTTATATTTTCATTCAAGATCCTGTTGCTAGATCAAATGTTAAATTCGAAACAAATAAAAGCAATTGTAAATACTTTGGCTCCTTTGTCATTAACAGACACTTTACTCTTAAAGATGGTGCCAGAAGGTCGAGTTTGTTTAATAAAAATTCACAATGCAACATAAATAACAGGACCAGAGGTGGCAACGCTACGGTCCGAGCCTCCTGTGGAGCATCGAGCCGTGCTCAGGTCAGCGGTTCAGTCCCTTCCACTCAAAGGAAATCAAATAAAGATCAAGACGCGTCAAATTTTAAAGTCAACAAAAACTTCCGTCATTTCTCTCCGAGACAGAACAAAGTCCAGTTCAGGCAGAGAACACAAATCGGTGTCGTCTGTTCTGGTTAAGCGCAGGGCGAGCACGGACCCAACATCTGCCTCAGTTGGCTCCAGTCTTTGGTCTCTGAAGCCTCTTGGCCTCCTCGTCGATCTCATCCATGATCCGTTCCTGGGACACTGAAAACATCGTGTAGCCGTCTGACGTGGGAGCAAACGGTCAAGGCAAATGTTTAAAACGTGGAGGAAATACTATACGACATAAAATATTTACCAAGTTTAACAGATGCGTTGGGGAATAAAAGGGGTTAAGTCAGTCCTGAAATATGTAGTAATTGTTACACTGAAGCCAAATACTGTCTTTTAGAAAATACGATTCAATCAGTATACTTGGGACATTACATAACCTGTCTGAAGATGGGGACATTCACAGGTAGTGTTGTATGCAATGTGTCGTACAAGCTAATACGCTTCAGAAGTTCTCTGCTCAGTATCTGTAAAAACTGCAGGCTTTAAAGTATATTGTACTACTGCCCACCTGTGGCAGCATTACAGAAAAAGCAGTATGCATAAACTTCAGGTGGAGTACAATGATGGCATGATGCTGCTGCTTAAGGTGCTGCGATGGAGTAGCACCAGTCAGATGTTTGTAAATGCCAACATACCAACTTGTGCTGCTGTGCTTCGAAAGCTTATGCTTTTTTCAGATGTATGTGTAGGCTAACAGACTGTAAATAAATAGCATCATTTATACTCTGATCAACCCCGTACACAGCTCGGTTAGAGTCTCTTCTAGTCTGTGGAATCACTGGCGCCTTAATTTATATGGCAATAGATGAACATTCTATTTTTATTGTGTGGCGTTTGCCTGTTATTTACTATGGACCATGTATGTGTCTGAAATACAAGTTTTGATTGACTGAGTATATTCATGTAAACTCTAAATCAACAGGTAAAAAAAACCACCTCCAACGTCTGCTTGTGTGTTTTGTTTGTAGTTTTACAGTAAATTGGGAAACAAATGAAGTCCAGTTATAATATGTGGAGGAAATCAAACATCGACCCCATTAAAAAAAAACTAACAAACGTGCAAATCTACACAAAATACAAGAACTAAGTTTAAGATAAAAATGTCACTTCTCTAAACTTGCAGACGCTAATCATATTTGGGCTTTTTGTAGCATTATAGGTTCATGCATTGTCTTACTTAAACCATACCTTATGTTGCTCTAATTGACATTAATTGAATGCAGGTATATAAACACACATTCTATAAACCGGCTGGCTTTCTGAGTTCTGGTAACAGTTACTAATTTTAGAGATTACAATTTTAATGTTTTGATTTGTCAGCCCAAGCGGCAGTTTTCCACAAAAACTTGGTACATTTTAAATAAACTCGTGTTCAGATTTAAACAAAGTTTCTAGATTAAGGTGAATAAACACTATTATTTGCTTAATAAGCAAAAAGCAAACAAGTTTGTTAAATCTATGTAGTGATCAAAGTGTGATGCGTTCAGGAAACCTCGAAAACCTTAACACCAGGAAGCAATTTCATTCTCTTGCAACCCCACTTACCAACTTCTGCGAATTGAAACAAGAAACAGGTTGATTATCTTTCGACAAAATAATTGTAAGGCACACTGTTCTTATCATGTGTGATATTAACTAGGAAAATGTCACTTGTACAGACATAACCCTCAGCCGGTACTTTAGCTAGTCGGTGGTTGCTAGCTAGCCAACCTTGATATCATCAGATAAGAGTCAAACATATTTAAGATTAAAGCGAACAACTCATTCAGTCAATGATTCAAACTTTATGAATGTGTTCCATAACATGTGGCGTGATAAACACTACACACGACACGAGTCAGAGTAACTTTAGCATGCTAAGCTAACGTTACGTGGTTCACCTTGCGTGAACGTAAAGCGCTTCCCAAGGATACAGACTCCCAGCACGACCGCTCCAATGGCGAGTCCTGTCACAATATTTCGCGTACGAAGCTTAGATGATTTCTTCTTCCACTGCTCGAGTTCTACTTGTCTGATAAAGTGCATTTGTTCGCGAGATAGATTGTCTTTAGTCGGGTCTATCCTGCTTGCAAAAGGAGCGTCGGACTCAGGAAGTTTCTTGTCAGCCATGTCTGCAGTCAAGTACGACAGTGGGAGAACACGTCACTGACTTTTAAATCATCTACGACGCTGGCGGAGTCTAATTGCGCGCAGCGTGGCCCATCACTAAATTGTCAGATCTGTGGTTACGTAACCGGCGCAATGTGCAAATGGAATAAAAGCCCGTGGTGGCTACTTTGGTTCCTACTAGAAAAGGTCCTAGGTAGAAAATCTTGTTAACAGCGCCATCTTTTGACAAATATAATTAGTAGATTTCCGATTTACAATATTTTAACAGAACACAATTCGGGTTTAATTTGTAATATACGAAGGATAAGGGTAAAAAGGTAGCATAATGGCGAAGCGAATACTTTGTTCTCCTCGCCAAATTGTAGGTTTAAAGTTTCGCAAAACTTCTTTTGACATTCTCAACGATTTACTCGTCAATTTCAACAAAGCAAACAAATACGAGCTGAATAATTTAGGAAAAGGCAGCGGAAGCTTCAAACAGAAAAAGCCAATCGGTATGTATTTATTTATTTTTAATTAGCTTAATTACATCTTCGCATTTTGACACAAACGAAAAAAAGTTTTTACTCTTAACTCTTTCCAACAGGATTTACGTTACTAACCGTTTTATTCTGTACATAAATAACAGTTTTTAATGCTGCAAACCTCGTTTTCATTAAGCTAAGCATAGTTTTCTTATCTCACACAGCTGGAACTAATCAGTTAATTATATTAAAGTGGTGGCTGAAGCCAAAATATTCAATTACAGATAAAAAAATAAAACATTAGTGGATAATGTGTTGTACTTTATTTTCTAGTAGTTGTGATGATAAAGTTTATGATGATTTTAAATAATCAATAGGTCTGCTATAGTTTTATGTTCTTATGTCACTGACAGACTTAACAAAACAAAACAACAAAAAAATCTGCTTATTGTAACTGTTGCTGTTGATCATAATTGCACAATTAAAGCCATAACAGCTGTCAAAATAATGTAATTTTTCACAATTGTTAATTTAATTTTAATTTTTATCCTTCTAACGCTACACCGTTATAGGAAAACATGCCAAAAACTTGCATGACCTTCAAGCCGAGGCCTTGAAAAAGATCTGTGGGATTTGCCTGGTTAAGTAAAGGTTAATAATAATAATAGGATTGTTTGAGAATTAATGGAAATCAAACTCATTAGCATAGAAAGCAGTAATCTTTGTTTACAACTATATTAAGACATGGAAATTCTACCAAAAGCATTTGAAATATCTCAGTATCCGCCTCGATCTCTGTCATGACATTAACCCCAACTTTTGCTTTAACGCTCTCCACGTCTGTCAACATTTCTTTTCAGAACAAGACGAGAACTTTACCTTTTCTCTTTGGACCTGGCGTCTCTGGTTTCACTGTTCTCCCTCTTGACTGTTTACAGCTGGAGATTATTTTATCCACTCGGGTTACCAAGGCTGTCCCAAGTTTACTGATCGACGCTGTAAACAAACAACTCGTAATTGTTGGCAACAGATCACGACTGCTGATTTAATTGATCATTTATTACATATTATGCTATAAACCTTTGGTAGTGCATGATGCACATTTAGTGGTTATTTATTATTATTATAGATCAGGGCCATTCAGTTAAATTGCTCAGGGGGTCACAGTTACTGAAAGCCAAGCGCTCAGGGGCTGGAAATCCAGCAGTTATTGTCATTAATTAAGCTTGTTTTATGATTTAAAATCTAGTTTTATTTAAAAATGGATCCATTGGTGTGCTGAACTGAGCTCACCAGTTGGCCTGATTTGGCCCCTGTGCCGCCAGTTGAATAGCCCCGTTATAAATTATACAAATGTACAAAAATTTAAATAAAAAAGCATTGAAAAATCACATTTTGACAGCTTATATGACTTTAATGCACCAATTGTGAATATAACAAGGGACACTAATAAAATATTCAGCAAGTTGAATGGACTCGAACTGCAGTTTCAACATCAGTAACTGAGACAATAAAACAGAAGAAAAGTGTTGATCTGAAAGAAGAGAAAGAGAGGTGCGTTCCTGATGTCCTGCAGCTCTATTATTGTTGTTCTTGTGCTACCATTCATCTTGTGTTTCTTAGAATACATCTTCCTGATTACTCAAGAGCTGGGGCTCGACCCGCTGGTTGGATACCACGCAGTTGAACTGCTGCAAAGGTGAACAGCTCGGCACGTTCTGCTTCCTCTGCCTGTCACGTTATATATGCGTAACTAGCCTTCTATGTCTACAGGTTCATGGCCAAACACCTTTTGGATTTGCTCGCCGTGCCACCCGAAGGCGCGACTGCTGTTGAGCCGACGAGTTATGAGGATGTGATTTTTGACCAACTGAAAGACAAGTTTTCCCTCATCATCTTCGCCTGTGTGCAGCTGGCGAACAAGCAGTTTTTGTACAGTCATGTAAGTTTCACTATGCCGGTTTAAATGTCTGCAGTTCCATCATCATCAACTTTATTTATAAAGTGCTTTAACACCAGCCACAGCTGAGACAAAGTGCTGAACATCAGTAATAAACAAGATAAAAGAAAGCATAAAAATAAAGAGACATAGCTAAGCACACAATAATGAATTAAAAGCTCAATTTAAAACACAATAAAACAACCAGTAAAACAGATAAAATCAATACCGTATTTTCCAGCGTATAAGTCACAGTTTTTTGCATAAATTAGCCTGCGACTTATACATAAAAGCAACATATTTATGTTTTTTTCCCATATTTATAAACCAAGTTTTGGCTGAGATCTGATGATTTCATTCATTCTGACATGGAAAATATCGAACACTACCATTTTCAGCCACTAGAGGGCACTCAAGTAATATGGCATGCCAAGTGTCTCATTAATAGGTAAAAGTGGCTATTAATGAGACACTTGGCTTGCCATACACCTTCATCTCCTCCGGAACTCCTGGAGCAAACGTGAGATCAGCTGCACCGCCCAGGTGAAATGCAGCTGATCTGACTATCAAAGTGCATTCATTAAGGAAACGTTCAACTGAGACACACCTTTGCTATGATTTTGAGCAAACAAATAATTGTTTTTAGGCGTTAATCTTGTTAGATTCTTGTTAAAGTCCTCCCGTGCACGCTCCCCAAGCCGCCTTTTGGCAGCCAATCGATTTTTGGCACAACACCGGCCCACGTTTCCAGGTTGTCAGTGGTGACACATAACAAACACGACGCATCAGCGGTGATGCATAATAGATGCGACTTATGCGGCGAAGTGACGTATTTATGCGTTTTTACACTTTATTAGACATATTTGGACTGATGCGATGTGTACGGCGGAAAGTTCAGTACCAATAAAAATTAAGTAAAATCAAGTCTCAGTTGGGTTGAAGGCCAATTAGTAAAAATAAGTTTTCAGACGGGTTTCAAAAACAGACAGTGAAGTTCCAAGTAAATAACCTTCATGGTTCCTTTTTTTTTTTCTAGATGATTGACATCAATGCTGCTGTACGCTTCCTGCATTCGATTGGTGTCAGCGCTTCCAAACAAACGGTCCTGGAATTTGAGCTGATGGTCTTTAAAGGCCTTGAATTCAATCTGACGGTCCTTAACCCTCTGACATATGTGGAAATACTTCTGGAGGTGCTCGGTAAGAAGTTTCGTAGACGCACACAAAAACAGGGACAAATTTCAAAAGGACTTTATGTAATTTTTAGAAATGTTTACCAAAGATTGCGACTTTTAATCTGTTGCTCTGTAGGTCACAACGAGCCGAGCGTCCCTATAGAGCACCTGTACCAGCTGTGCCGCCACGTTCTCCAGTTCATCACCCTGCAGAGGACCGCCATCTATGACAGCTTGTTAAGAATCACCACTCAGTGCGCCAACCCGTCCAGGGAACAGAGGTACTACAGCTGGTCTCTGTAACAGTCCTGCTTAAAACAACTAAGCCGACAACCAGATGAAAACTGTTTGGACTTGTAGCTCTCACAGCCAAACCAGGAACAGCTGATTTATTCCATGTTGAAGCAGAAGGAAAAATAAAACTCATAACATTTTTATTCTGTCAATTTGAGACATATTTTAGCCAGATGTGTTCACAGCCCATTCATGGATCATTAGTAACATTTATAAGAAGGCTGTGTTTATGTTATAGCTGTTAATATTCACACTGTTCAGAGCTCCTTTTTTTTCAAGGTTCAAAAGAAGCGTCTACCTTTTATAATAGCTTTAAGTTTTGTCTACGTTCCTGTGTGTTTATTAGCTGTTGGCGTATTTCGTGTCATCAAATATATGACATTTCTAAGATTTGAAACAAAGCAACTCTTATTTTTTTCTTTCTTGAAGATGTTTCACGTTTTATCTAAACGGCTTTTTTTCTGAACCAACCAACCATCAGGATCAAAGCAGTCTTGGAGAAAAAGTAAAAACATCTGTAAGAAATGAAACGTCCAGTTGCCTTTTTTAACTCTTTTATTTTGAAGCTTAAAATGCGTCTCTTAGAGATTCTTCCACTTGGATCTGCTGCTGTGGAAGCAAAGAGCGTTCTTTGTAGCATACCACTCGTTGCTTTTATAAGAAATAACAATAAAACATGGTTATTTATCTTTAATTTAAACCGATCACGTGGTAAACCAGAGAGAAGTTTGTGACGGTGACTGAAGACTGCATGCTTCTTGGCGTTGGTGTCATTGCCGTGGCAACGTTCATCTTTCACTTTAAAAAGTGGAAACAGGTGAGATACGGTTTATTTAAATATTTACCTTTTTAAAAGCATTACATTTCAACATGGCATGTATTTAATTGTATTATTTCCCACACAGAGTGTGAGTTGTTGCACGTCCTTAAATATGTTGCAGGTGGTCGGAGAACTGAGCCACATCACAGCAATCTCCAGGAGGAGCATTACTGATTTTGCTCGTGTGGCGTTAATGCACATCGTTGGCACCAGTTCCTCTGAAGTGTAAACTTTAACTTTTGACTTTGTTTGTATGAAACACTTCTTCATACTGGTTCCATTTAAAGTTCGGTTTATAAACTACAACCATTTTGTGTTTCTTCTGACTTCTCTCTGTTAAGCTCATTTCAGCTTTTTCTACCATTTCAGCTACTATTTCGCAGTTTTATGCTAATGTAACTTTTTCAGCTAGTTCCACATTTTTTGCACAAATTTAAACTTTTTTCGACCCAAGTCATCAAAAATGTACTCTTCTGTTATTTTAAGTTTTTTCTGCCCTTTTTTTTTTTTTTAGTTACTTTTCACCTTTTTTTGTTGTTGCCAATTTCAGCTTTTTTCAGATAATTGCACTTTTTTGTGCTCATTTCTTTTTTCAGCCTAACTGGGCGAACATTTGCTCTTTCTGCATTCTTCTGCTAATTTTAGCTTGTTCCACCTTTTTAGCATTTTTTAAGCTAATTTTGGCTGTTTTCTGATTAATTCTAGTTTGGTGGTAATTTCTTCTACGTTCAGCCTAATTAACTTCTTTATGCTCCTTTCAGCTTGTTATGCTCCTTTCAGCCTTATTATGCTAGTCTCAGCCATTTCTGCAACTATTTAGCTGTTTTATGCTAATTTAACTTTTTCTATAATTTCATTTATTTTTAGCTCATTTCAGCTCTTTCTGCTTCTTTCTGGTAGTTTAAGCTTCTTTCTGCTTTTCGGCTACTTTTCAGCCATTTTTGTTGCTAATTTCAGCCTTTATTTAGCTACTTTCCTCCATTTTGTTTTTGCTAATTTCTGCTTGTTTAAATCTATTTGAGCAAAATATGTGCTCTTTATGCTTCTAATTTAGGCTTGCTCTTCCATTTCAGCTACATTTCAGATTTTTTTTTGTTAATTTCAGCTGTTTTTCTGCAATTTATTCAGCAATAAGCATTCACACTGCATTTTTGCAGGAAATGTAATTTCTGTGTTATTTGTTAATTTTTTACATACGTTTATAACTTTTCTCCCATCTTGGATCAACTTGAGTCTGGAATTAATTCTTGCGTTTCACAAACAGTACGAGCCTTTGTCTCTCCTCTCTGACCACGCTCGGCCAGCTGCAACACATAAAAGCACAAACGGTGACGTCTTTATGTCCCATATTAGCACAACATCTGGAGAAGCGGAGCAACTGGAGCTCCAGTAGATTAGCAGAAGATCCAGGTCTGACTGAGTCACCTTCCCGGCTCCCCTAGATGGTCTTGTTTTAGCCCCCCCTGTTAATCTCCCCCTCACCTCTCCTGCAGTCTGTTAAAGGGACACTCAGCCTCCCTGTCCTCGTCCTTTATATTCACAAACACCAGAGGATGAGAAAGCTCTTGCTGGGTTTGATTCAAAGCCAGAGGAAGCGTGTGTGTTTCCAGAGGTGAGTGGGGGCTTAAGCACTCGGCCATCTTTGACCACTTCATCCATCACTCCTGCAGACAAACACTTACACACACTTGGTCTGAAAACCTGCACGTAAAGACCGTTTCCAGGGTCCTCTGTTGAGGCATTTCTCATTTGTAAAGCAGGAACCTTTTAAGGTGCAGATCCATCATTTGTCCACCACATTATTGGATCCTGAGTCACACGTAACCGTCGGGCCTTGATTACAAAACGTGTCAAACGTGGTCAAACAAGATTATCTTAAATAAGTTATTTAGAGTTATCAAAGCAGTGAAATATGTACTTATTTAAACAGCTAGGAGAGGATTTCTCCTCTTAAAAACAAAGACAATTTTTATGTAAATAAAACTGTAAAAACACGCTTGTTTAACTTTAAACTTCTTATCGCCCAATGCCTCTCACGCCAGAGTTTTAGAGTAAAATGTAGAAAAATGATGGAGGTGTAGCCGTTTTGGTCACAACATGAAAATAACGCGTTACTCAGAGTGTGTGTTGTGAATGACTCGCAGCTACAACCATCTCAGCTAAATACCTCTAAGTTATAGCCATTTTTGTGGTTTCTAGGTTCAGGTGGATGTGACGGCCATCTTGAATTGGATTGGCTCCAAAAGTCGATCAGCTGTAGAGTTACCGCACTTTCCGCCGTATAAGTCGCATCAGTCCAAATACGTCTAATAAAGTGGAAAAATTCATCAATACGTCGTTTCGTCATATAAGTCGCATCTATTATGCGTCACCGCTGACAACCTGGTAACGTGGGCCGGTGTTGTGCCAAAAATCGATTGGCTGCCAAATGGCGGCTGCGGGAGCGTACACGGGGGGACCTTATCAAGAATTTAACAAGCTTAACACTTAAAAACAATTATTTGTTTGCTTGACGTTATAGTAAAGGTGTGTCTCAGTCTAACTTTTCCTTAATAAATGCACTTTAATGGTCAAAACATGGTGAAATGAAGCGGCTTTAACAGATACGCCTACTGGTAGTTGTCGAAAGCCTAGAGGGCCGTCTCGTGGCTCTAGCGCCTCTAGTGGCTACAAATGGTAGTGTTCAATATTTTCCATGTCAGAATGAATGAAAGTGTCAAATGTCAGACAAAAACTGACAAATATAAATATAAGGGAAAAGCATATCTTAGTCACTTCGGTGTATAAGTCGCAGGATTTGCAAATTTATGCAAAAAGGTGCGACTTATACTCCGGAAACAACGGTACATCCAAAGATTATTGTCCTCCATGGTGGAGCATAAAGTGGGAGTTGGAAATACTATTCGTCTATCCGTCTGTGCATGTTGTGAGCACGATAACTTGAAAAATAAGTGAGGTACCAACTTACGTTTTGGTGTGTGGCTGCGTCTAGACCTAAGAAAGTTTCCTATCGAAAATTGGGTTGCCATATAAATTTAAACATTATGATCTGGATAGGTTGAAACATAAGCAACAGGCTAACTTCCTTTTTGATGTGTCGCTGCATCTAAACAGAAAATGTTTGGAAAGCTGTGTTGACATTATGGCCACCACCACATTTATATGTAAACTGGACGCCCCTATCATTTCAAGGCATGCTTTCTACTTTTCATATTGCTTAAAAATATAATATCTTCAAATAAGTGGGTGGCTGAAAATAAATCTAAGGTGGCTAAGGACACCATTAGCCACCCACTAGCTCCGCCGTTGCACCTGGTGGATAAAATTGCTTCCTTTGCTCACCAGGATCGGTCTGTGCCACTTAGGAAAAGTAAAAAAAAACAAAAAAAACTCTATTCTTGTACCTTTTAAACAATATAACTCCTACCCACTTGATTAACATTAAGGTTTACTTGCATTCCCTGTTCAATTCCAGTCCAGAAAAAACATTCATAACAAAACTACAAACATTCACTTTTCAAATCCTTCAGCGAAGGGAGACAGAGTACTGCTCGTTTACTGCATGTTTCATTGAAATCCGTCCCGTAGTTCCTGAGATATTTTGCTAACAGACACGGTTTACTTCACATAGTTAATGCAGGTTTTAGAGCTTATTGATCCGTATCTACTACGACAAACTTTAGGTTTTTATCTACAAAACTGTCCTTTTAAAGTGAGTTGGCCATGGCTGCTATTTTGGTTCATGCTGACTTCAGAAGTTAATCAGTTCTAGATGTGCATGCAATGATTACTTTCTGCAAGTTTAAATAAAATCCATTTAATGGTTAATGAGATATTATGCTAACAGACAGAGGAAAGCACACACAAACCCGAATAATGGGAGAAAGCAGCTCCTCGCTTCATATCTGAAACTGATTTGATCACAAGGTGGGAGAATATGTAAATGGCATCTAATTCCAGATAGACACACAGACATTTATTTCATAATCAGCCGAAATCTGCGCTCATCTGGTGGTGGAGAAATAAGTAATTAAAATTTACTCGCGGATATAGTCAACTCCCAGATCATCGTTTTGATGCTTTATAATAACGACTTTGATTAAGATAAGATGAAAAACAATAAAAAAATCAAGCTGTCCATATAGCTATTGAATTTCGCTCTTAATAGTGATTTGCATTCTGTCAGACAGGCCGATATTTATTTATTTTCTCACTGATTGAACAGGGGACCAAGACGATCTCTGACACGCACCAACATCTCTTCCATTTACATCCTTTCCAACGTCAACGAACGCAATCTGCAGGGAGAGGAATTGAATTTTGATTGACATCGACCTTGTTTCTCCATAATAATTATGAATGATTTAGGTATTAGTGCCTGCTTTCATCATAAATAATTCATCAAAGCTGCCTCCCCGCACCCCCACCCCAATTGAACGTCTGCTTAAGTGCTGCGCCGGCACGCCTTGAAATTCACCGTCGATAAGCTAAAACATACAGCCGACGTACAAACCTTTGAATATACATTAAACGAATTGTTCCGGTGTTTGGAGGTGAGTCTCCGTGGAAAGGTTGTGAACAATTAATGTTTGACTTGTGTGAACTATTGATTTCTTGTGTTATTTGTGTAATTTTTCCATTTATTTGCAATCTAACTACCTCTTCAGACTTTAGTGTTTTTTTTTTTTTTTTGCCATTCAAACATTCAAATGTTCAGCTCCTTCGGGTGATGGGTGCTATATTATTATTGGGTGTTTGTAACTTTTATACTTTAAAAAAATATTGAAATTTTATTTGTAAATATTTTCTCCCTATATAAAAAAGTGCCATGTGTTGTCATCGTTGTATGTTCCCAATGATTACATTATTTCTCTGCATTTAACCCATCACATATGAGATGCACCCAGGTGGAGCAGTGGGCAGCTATGTGGGCGCCTGGGGAGCATTAGGGATTGGGTCTTGTTTAGGGACACCACGGCATGTGGGCATGGCGGGGAGTTGAGCCTGCGACTTTCTGGTCCCAGGTCAGCTACCCAACCTCTACGTCATCTTGGCCCCTTATTTATTCAAGGATCTTTATTTGTCATACGCACCACATGTGGTACATGAGGTGGAACGAAATTGCAGGGTCCCAGTTACATCCAACAAAAGTATAAAATGTAAAAGAAAAACAGAAACAAGATCTAATAATTTTATCCACCAGGTGCAACGGCGGAGCTAATGGGTGGCTAATGGTGCCCTTGACCACCTTAGATTTATTTTCGGCCACCCACTCATTTGAAGATATTATATTTTTAAGCAAGAAGAAAAGTAGAAAGTGTCCAGTTTACATATAAATGTGGTGGTGACACAGAGACCTTTTCTATGTCTAGATGCAGCGACGCAACAAAAAGGAAGTTCGCCTGTTGCTTATTTTTCAAGTTATCCAGATCATAATGTTTACATTTACATGGCAGCGGCCATCTTAGGTTTTGACGTAGCAACCCCATTTTTGATAGATCAAAGGTTCTCTTTGAAATCTGCATCAAATATCTGCTGTTTTTGTCTTCTTACGCTCCTTTTAGCTTTTAGCCTGCTTTTTGCTACTTATAACAACATATCTAGCTTTTTGCTACTTTTAACTTTACATAGCCCTTTGTTTGAGCTTTTAGCTATAGTTATGTCACATTTAGTGAAGAGCCAACCTTGACTACATTTAACTTCTTGCAAACTTTTATCTACCGGCACATTAAGCTTTCCTACTATTTTTAGTTTGGCTAAAATTGTTTTACGTACATGGGGCAGCTGTGGCTGAGTGGTTAGCAGCCACCCTCCAATGGGAGAGCTGCGGGTTCGACTCCAACAACAGTCACATGTTGAAGGCATCGAACCCCTCATTGCCTCTGATGCGTGTCCCATGGGTGTAGAATGTGATCTAAAGCATTGATTAGTCTCTATAGATTCAGATTAGCTTTGTATAGATCTAGTAGAGTGCTGTGTGAATGAGGGCGCAGGTTGCAGTGTAAAGTACTTTGAGTATCTTGACCAGATAGAAAGGCGCTATAGAAAGTCCATTTACCATTTACATTGTAGCTAAACTTTTCCTGCATTTAGCTAAACTTTAGCTACTAAGTTAGCTTTGGTTATTTTCAGCTAGTCATTTGCTACTTTTAGCTTATTGCTAATCTTTTACTACATTTAGCCCTTGACTAGTTTTTTACAACTTTAGTCTTTGATTACTTTTAGCTACTTTTGTCCACCTTTTAACTTATGGCTAGCCTTTTGCTCCTTTTATCTACCTAGAAATTACCACAATTAGCTCTAGACTGAGGAGCAGCTTCTACCCTGAAGCTGCTAGACTCATAAATCCCTAACCGGAAAAAATCACAGTAATGCCACTTTAATTGGTGATTTGTCACTTTATCTGTGCTGCTGATTATCCATGCTGCTGATTTCTTGCCTTTAAGCTGCCCATTTGCTCAAAACAGACTCATGTTCAGGCTGCTGTTTAATACACCGTATTGTATTACATTATTATTGTTTAGTGTATATCTTAGATCCTTGTATACTGTTTCATTTTTAATACTTTATATTTTTGCAATTTTTGGGCGTAACCTTGAGTACACAATTTCGTTCCACCTCGTGTACCATGCAAATGACAATAAAGAACCTTGAGTAGATACTGTTTTGCCACATACAATTAACCCGCTGTTACTTTCAGCTCATAGATAGATTTTAGCTGCTTTTAGTTTTTAGCTAGCATTTTGTTCTTTGCCTCTTAGCTTGTGATTTGCTTCTTTTAGCTTTAAGCTAATAAACCTATTTCTTTAACTCGGTTTTAGCTCCTTCAGCACTCGGCAATGCTTTTTCACAGAAAGTACGGATTCTGTAGTTGTAGGTGGCTTTCTCGATTAGGAGAAGCACTGATTAGTTTTAACTGAAGGGCTAACGGCTAATCAAAGCAAATGAACCGTCGCCATCTTGAAAACTTTAACCCCATTTTATTTTGAAAGTCGCCACCGGAAGTGCTGTTGTTTGGCTTGACCCAGAGTTATCCGCCGAGCTCCATCCATGTTGCGGCGCTGCGTGGCACTGAAGGTTCCGCCGCTGGCTGCCCGGCTCAAGAGTGGCTTAAACCCGTGAATGGGCCCCCGGTTCTGGGCACATCCTGCGGCCGAGAAGCAGCCGTCAGTCCCGAGCGGCGTCACGGCAGCTTCCTGCGGCAGATAGAGCGACTTCCCTCGGCGTCCAGCACCCAGCGGGGGTCGCTACTGTAACCGGTGTCTGCGCTGCTTCGGGGGCTGTTCGTCTCTTTGGTATCGGCGCACTCGTTCCCATTGAGTCAACTCGCTGCTTTTCGTTGCGATTGGAAAGCTTTTTTTATTTTTATTTTTTTTATTTTGGGACACTGACGGAACCGGAGCAACAGACAGAACCACGGACGTGATGCCGAAGCAGGGCAGAAACACAAAGGTTCAAGCGTAGAGAAGGTAAAAAAACAAACAAACTGCCTTTCTGTTCAGCTTCTGTCGTTTTATTCGAGTGGGAAGTTAAAAACAAATGTTTGCAATGTGGAGCTCAAACAGCTCATAGACAAACCCCGTCCAGCCGGGTTAAGCCAATAAACAGCCCCAGTCGTGTTTAATGAGATGGACTTAGCTGCTCCTTTGAAAACAATAAGCAGCATTTTTTCTGTTCACTGCAACGAACTGCAAATGTTTGCCTTTCAGCTCACTGCTGGATTTATTTGACACAAATCTAGTTTTTTGTTGTTGTTTAAATCTACCTTCAACAGACTCTGTAAAGGGGGTTTTGCCCACCCAGACCACAAGCTGCCCATAAAATGAAGAGGTTTATATGGAGGAAGCTGTTCCTACTTGCTCAGTAGCTCCAGGCCAGCATCTACCTATTATCAGACATCTGGTCCTTCTTTTGACAGAGACTTATGTGGTAATGGTATGTTTCTGCAAAGGCACTTAATCTGTGTAATCCCTGTTGTCTGGAAGGGGAAAACACTTATTTCCCCCCTTGATTGTTCTTTATATAGACCGATTCTTAAGTAGATTTGGATGTCGGTTGCATTTGCAGCAGCAGATGTCTGTTGTCTCAGTGTTTGTTTGTCTGTCATGTTAGCTAAATATCTTACAAACTACTGAATGGATTTGAATGAAACTCACAAAGTAAACGCTGGACATGCAGTACATCTACAACTCTTTTTAGATCTACCCCATTCAATGTGGCCTTCATGGAGTAGCAACCCGTTCAAACACGAAAATGTGTATAAATCAGCCAGTTTTACAGCCATTGCGCTAACATTCGGCGCGGTAGTAGCTGAGCGTAATCACCAGCACATACTTTGAGCTTTAACCCATCTCAAGAGCTCTCACAATATGAGGTGATGCTTAATGTCATTTGCAATGTTGTACCAAAAACGGTAGGGATGCACGATATTATCGGCGCGGTATCGGTATCGGCCGATGTTAGCGATAAAGTGAAATATCGGCAATTCCATCAAAATAACACAGATATAAAATACACTGTTTTTTAAAAATGTGTATTATTTATTTATATAGTGTTGCATCATTTTCAGCCCCTTTTTTTTGGCATCGTCATTTGGTAGCAGGACAAACTGACAAAGTCCACGCAGAATAATTTGTTTTAATTCCACAGCAGAGAAAGCTATGTAGTCTCTGTAAGTAGGTCTAGGGGGAAAATATTGGTATCTGTTATTGGCCAAATAAGGTTTAACCTATTGGCGTGTCGGATGTCGGCCGTGCATCCCTAAAAAAATGGCTATATATATTTTTTCATTCAATCTTTATTTATACAGGTTAATCCCATTGAGCCTCGGGGACTCATTTACAAGAGACACCTGAACTCTATAACTCTGTCCCTTCTTAGAATAAGACGATTTCAGTTTAAAACTTGTGCACAAAGGGTTGCGGGCGATGTGCATTCCTTTTAAGTAGCATTAAACCTTTAAATTACCAATGGATTTAGAAACAAATTTAGTTCCTCTGGACTGTAGTATTCACGTTTTTGTTTCGGTTTCTGTACAATTTCCTTAAAGTTCTTGGTTGTCAGATGAAAGACTCGTCCTCAAAGCGTTCTCTCATCACACCGCTGACATGTGCTACATCTGCTTCTCTTGTAACCCCTCTCCTGACACACATCTGTGTGTAACTTTTCCACAATGAGATCACAAAGTCTTTCTCTTTTTTTTTTCTGTCCAGGCATAAACTTTTTGTCTCCCGGTGCTTATCTCACCCTGCTCAGAGGGGGTAGGGACAAGGCCTTGTTTTCCACATTTTGAGCCAACACAGTCCCTTCTTTCTTTCACGCTTGCCCACAGGCCAAAGGTCTAAACAAAAAGGTTCTGGTGCAGAAAACGGGTGAAGGATTTCTTACAAATCTGAGCTGACGCTAAACAGCCCTCAGTCTTTCACTGTATTCGATGAATAAAACATGATTGTTCACATTGTTGAATCTAAGCTCTCCGTGTCCGTGCTGAGTGGGTCAAATGTAACTGCTATGGTCGATTATACAGTTCTCATAGACGCCACACTTTCACCAAACGAGAAATCTGAATCAGTGGAGAATGTTATTTATTTTGATTTTTTTTGTCTTACTCCGTCATCAAAATATCTCACGAACCACTGGATGTATTTTAATGCAACTTTAAAGAAATAATCATTAATGTGCCTCTACAACTGATTAATCTTTAGAGCCAAACCAGTTCAGTATGACTGCCACAGCTAACTTACCTGAGAAAACACCCAGTTCAGTCTGCGTTACAGATATGGAGCTAAAGCTTGGTGTGGTAGTAACCGAGAATCATTCAAGACGCATACTGAGAGTGACATCCAGCAATTTCATATGAAACTTTACAGAACAGCATTTTCAAGGTTTTACCAAAATGGCTACAATTCCATCATTTATAGTCAAACACGCTGGCTTGCAAGGCAGCAGACAATCTGTGTTATTTGAAGAAATGCTGGGCTTTTATTTATTTACTTTTAATACAAAGATACAACCAGTTCTTCGTATAGCAGACACGCCACCTGTCTTTGTGCATTGCTAATTTTTCCATTTGTCTGTCAATCCATCGTCTGCTGCTTGTTCCAGAGCTGGGTCCCAGGGTCAGCAGTGGGAGTAAGGGAGGCCCAGACATCTCTTTCCACAGCCAACCCTTCCAGCTTTTTTTTTTTTTTTTTGAAGGACCTCAAGACGTTCCCAGTAGGGGTGCACCAATTGCAGTTTTCTGACCGATTTCTAAAAAGCCTGACCTTCCGATACCGATTTTGTTTTATTAGCGACACTGTCAGGTGTTAGGCCACAATGCACCTTCAATTTTCCCATATTATTGTATTGAAAAATAGACCATTGAACAATATCCTAGAAACAATACAAACTTGTTTTAACTGGCCACAAGGTAGTGCTCTGAAATATAAATGAAGTTCAGACAGTTGTTAAAACAAACAAACAAAAAATCTGTAATATCGGTTTCTCGTGCAAGTATCGGCCGATTTCCGATTTCCCATAATTAAGGAAATCGGGGCCGATTTATCAATGCACCCCTAGTTCCCAGGCCAGCCAAGAAACAGTCCTTTCAGTGTGTCCTGGGTCTTTCTGGGGGTCTCCTTCCAGGTCCTGGAACACCACCCTAAGGAGTCTTTCAGGTGGCATCCTTACCACATGCCTGACCCACATCAGCAGGCTCCTCCATGGGATGGAGCAGTGGTTCTATTCCGAGTCTCAAACAACTGAACATATCACTCTGTCTTTAAGGGAGAGTCCTGCTACCCTGCAGAGCTAACTCATTTCAACCACTTGTATACGTAGCTTGTTCTTTTGGTCACCCAGAGATCGTGACCGTAGGTAAGGGTAGAAAACGTAGACTGGCCAGTATACAGAGAGCTTCGTCTTGCAGCACAGCTCCGTCTTCACCATAATCGACCTGCACAGAGTACGCAACACTGCGGGAGCTGCCATCCATCTGTTGATCCCACGCTCGTTCTTCCATCACTCCTGAACAAAACCCCCAAAGATACTTGAACTCCTCCTCTTAAGGTGGCATCCCACTCCCAACCCAGAGAGGGAGGTCTGTCCTTTCCTGCTTGAAGACCATATAGGCTCAAATTTGGAGAAGCTGATCCTTATTCTAGCTGTTTTACACAGCTGGAGATCATGGCACGATTGCACCTTACTGGGGGGTGCTCTATGAGTATGGGATTGGGGGTCTGTTGCTATGTGCCACTCAATCTCTATACAAACGGTGTAAGAGTGGTTTGCATTGCCGACTGTAAGTAACGTCTTTTATTTGAGGAAAAGTTTTAACATACCAGGTTTTATACGAGAGGAATTTTAAAGCAGACATTGTTTTTTATTTTTAAGAGCCTGGATTCATAGAAATGTATGAAACAAAATTACAGTGTCCTTTACACTGAGTCACATTGCAAAGTAAATGCCATGTGTTAAATGACATCTGTTTGATGGAAAGCAACAAGCCTCCCTTTTATTCACCATAAGGAGGTTACGTTCACTTCACGTGTCGGTGAGAAATGCCAGCTTGTTTACCAGGGCGATGACGAGGCTTACCCTTGGCAGAGGTGACCCCACCACTATTTCTGTGAAAAGATTAATTTACATCATTCTGAATATCTGTTCTTTCTTTTGTTAAAACAACCCCAAAACAAAAGTCCATCCAGACAACAGCTGAAATAAGTGCAGCGTTTAAAGGGAAGCTAAAGTTTGAAAACCGATGCGCTCGTTTTCTTGCATGTGCATGGCAGGAAGCAAACAACCAACAATGAACAAGACACTAAAGAATAGAATCAACACATTATTAACCAGTTAAGAAGCTTACCCCAAGGCAAGACAGCAGTTTTTGGTGAAACTACTTTATAATTTTATCCAAGACTCTTCCCGATCCGACACGCTGAAAAGCATATGCGAGGACGACCTAACGCTGACCAAACATTGATTAAGTTGATATTTGTGATGATTGATTGAATATCTTGGTTTGTTCATCAGGGTCGTTGAAGACCTACATACCACTAGAAATCTAGCAAGTGTGTAGTCTTGATTTTACAAGTCTCGCTTTTGTCATGCATCATAAAATTGCTACATTTGAATGAATTTTCACGACATTTCATGGACGAAGTTTACAGGTAAATGGAATACTTTTATAGTAGGGGTGCACCGATTTATCGGCCACGATTTCCTTAATTTTGGGAAATCGGCCGATACTTGCACGAGAAACCGATTTTACAGATTTTTAGTTTTAACAACAATTGTCTGAACTTCATTTATATTTCAGAGCCCGACCTCAAGGCCAGTTAAAACAAGTTTTTGTTGTTTCTAGGATATTGCTCAAGGGTATGTTTTTCAACAAAATAATATTGGAAAATTTAACACTGACAGTGTCACTTATAAAACAAATGGTGAATGGACTGTACTTGTATAGCGCCTTTCTATCTTATTTAAAGATACTCAAAGCTCTTTACAACACAATCTGTGCCTCATTTACCCGTTCATACAGCACTCTACTAGATCTCTACAAAGATATTTGAACAAACCATTCTAAAGAGACTAATCAGAGCTTTATCGCATTCGTACACCGATGGGACACACATCAGAGGCTATGAGGGGTTCATTGTCTTGTCCAGGGACACTTCGGCATGCGATTGCTGCTGGATTCGAACCCCCAACTCTTGCATTGGAGGACAACCGCTCTAACCACTCAGCCACAGCCGCCAAACTCAGTATCGGCCGAAATCGGAATCGGCAAGTCAGACTTTTTAGAAATCGGTGATCGGCCAGAAAATAGTAATTGGTGCACCCCGATTTTATAGTATTAAAATAAAACTTTTTGTTTAGAAACAATGGAATAGTAACAAAACAATTGTCGTGTGGATTTTTTTTTTTCTTTCAATAAGTGCATAAAATTATTACCCAAGAACAAATATAACATTTTTTTCAGGTAACGTTCAAAAGCTACAATACAGAGATTAAACACAAGTTCTCCCTTTGCTCAGGGGAGAAACCAAAACAAAAGTCTTAGTCTTATTACACAGATATTGGTCAATACAAACTGGCATCAATATGATCAATGTTTGGATCCATCAGCCCACCCTGTATAGATTTATTGGCATGGAATGTGCTGACTCGTCCCAGGTCACAGTTGCGATAAAGAGAGATTAAACCTTCTCCATTAAAGCTCCCATTGATCGATTTTAAATCATTACCCGTCTTTAAATTCAACTTTTGCGTTTAAAAGCCTTTAACATCTGACATTTGTTGTTATGGTCAATGTCTAACTGTTTACTTTATTAAAAGAATGCTGCACATATATTACTTTACCGTTGAAATTAGTGTAGGTTGTTGCTTCTATTTCATTTTATTTCTCCTGAAAGTTTGGAGCTGATCTGAATCAGGTTTTTTTAAAATGGTGAAATACCTCAGATTGTGTTCTTTCTATGCCAGTTCTTAAAGTTCTTTCTCATGTTTTAGAACGGATATCGATCTTTTCAGCTAATCCACTGCTGAAGTCTTTAGGCATGCCTGGATTTCTTGGGGTTGCTGAAAGCTGCAGCCTTGGAAATGTGGAGGATCATTGATTAAATGAGCCAGGGGGACTGACCGAGGCGCTGAAGACGATCAAATGGTGCCTCATACAATTAGGGGTTATTCTTGTTTAGGGATGCTCTGTCAAACTGTGAACTGAAATTATACAGTTTTGCTTTGTTCTGCTAAAAACCTGAGAATGTTTAATAAAAAGGTTATTTAGCACTGAGTGTTGCTTTCTGACTCGTATCAACTATGAAAACGTGAAATTGTTTCCTGTATGGATAATAAAAGTATCATCTGCTAGAATGTTTTGATTAATTTCTCACTTAGTTTTTTTTTTTTTTAAATAGGGAAAATAGTTAAAAAAACAGGATAATCCACTGGTAAATGATGGTGCAAATGCACTCTATAGGAGCATAATAATCAGTTTAGCAAAAGCATGGCGTGAAGGGAATTATAATTGATATTTTGGCCATAATTTATTTTTCTTCTTGGCCAGTAACTCAATTTATGCCCCAAGAGTAGTCGAAGCAATCACTGGATCATTTTATCGTTGGTCTGTTATAGCGAAAGACGAGTTCTACTATTTACCATATCGTTCATGTATATTCACAGTTTAAGAATAATCAACACTTTTAAAGGAGAATTTTTTAATTTAAAGCTTTATTGGTAAAACCGAGTTAGATCACGCCATCAGTGGCTCCGACGTGTAGAGAAATCTGCGGGATCAAGATATTTCCAGATCGCTGTGAAACACTGAAATTGCCTCATTTGGAAGAAATGGTGGTGCATGAACTCCTAATGAGAGACAGATTCTCCTCAGGCATGTCTCTCTCTTTTTTCTTTCTCGGGCTTTTTATGTACGGACGAAGATTAGGAGGCGTTTTCTTAGCACTTCCTTCTTGGTAGTGACCCAACTTTGAGGGAAGCAGGATTGTTTCATCTCGGTCTTTCTGCTTCTGTGTGAGGAAAAATGATGTTTTTCTTTTCTCTCTTCCTCTGCTGGGAGTCGTGACGTTCACCGAGTGCCGATGAGTTCAGTTTCTCACCCCTTTCCCTCGACTTTGATAAAGATTTTGAATTACAAACCTGCCTTTGCTGTGACAGTTAGTGTTGTTTACAGCACCGTTTGTCACAAACGACCATAAATAACTGGTATTGCATGAAAGTATTCATATCGCGTGGCTCCTTGCTTGCCAACGTTTTAAACAAAAATCTCAAGTGATCTGTTAGTTCTCAGAGCATGTGTTGGAGATGACTCTCTGCTACTACCACTCTGAATTTTGGCTTGAAATCTACAAGAGTTGGAGCTTCTTATTGTTTTGAATTTTATTTTTTTTCGATGTGTCGTTTTGCAGTCCTGCAACTTTTAGATGCGTCTCTGACGCCACACAGCCGAATCATATGACTGAATTAGCTTCTCAGTGCAGTCAAGTTCTCCAAAGTCCTGCTAATGGTTCAGCTGTGTGGCGTCAGAGACGCGTCTAAAAGTTGCAGGACTCCGGCCCTCGAGGCCTGGAGTTTGACACCTGTGATTTAGACCATGCGATCTACTTCTCTTCTTTTAAAATCCAAAGTCACTACTGAGTACAGCCACAATTTGAATTCATATTCAAACCATCTGCATCTTTGTAGCCAAAAAGGCTCTCCGATCACCAACGCACCAATTACCTATGACGTAAAGGACAACTCCGTAGAGCAGAGTCATTTATGGACCGAGGGTTTGGAGAAAGAGCCAAAATGAAGACAGAGGACAACGCTGTCAACAGAGACAGTGGTGAGGTAAAGACTGAGGACGAGCGCCCGTGGCCGTACCTGAAGGGATTTTTCACGTACAGAGGTCGAAAAGGAGACGGCGTCCAGATGCAAACTTTGTTTGATCTCTACGGCGATAGCATCTTACAAGACTTTTGCATCTAATCTCAAAAAACATGTTGCGGTATACGAGGTTTTACCTGTACGATATTGCTTTGTATTGTTTGTATGTGTTATTAGTTTGGCTAAGTATGCAAAGTTCTTGGATGTTGTCACTGCCATCGGTTTGCCTGGTACCAAAATAAAGACGGAGCGTCTGAGAAATGTTCTTTGAAAGTAGCTGTTATTATACACAGTAAATCAAACTGATTGCCTTCTATTGACAACGCAATACATCAGTTGGTTAAAAAAATAATTAATACCCTGAGTAGTTTTGAAAAGAGTACTTTGTACTTTTACTTAAGTATTTTTATCACACCAGCACTTTTACTTGTAATTGAATACAATCGAAGCAATGTAGCAGTACTTGTACTTGAGTACACGTTTTCAGTACTCTTTCCACCTCTGCTAAACATGTATACTTCTGTGTTTATTTATGTAAAACAAACTGTAGTCAGTTGAATGTAAAGATGCTCGATATGCAGCCATCTTGAAAAGCAGTGAAGTTTAAATGTTATTGAGTTAAAGATGTACATCCAAATATTACTTTGTGACCGTTTCATTTAAATCTGTCTAGAGTTTCATGAGATATTTTACTGACAGACAAACGGGGCTGACTCCATCGTTTTAAATCAAGATCTCATGTAATTTGTTAGCACTCGGAGTATGTGTTGGGAAGGACTCTCTACTACTATCGCACCAAAGTTATTTTTCGTGTTTGCCCATGGTGATTGGTTTCAGACTGAGCTGACTCCAAAAGTTAATGTTGTGGAAATCAAACCAATGATTACTTTCTGGGAGTTTAATTAAAATCGATACAGGGGTTTATGAATTATTTTGCCGACAGACAAACCAAAGAACGGACACATATCCCCTACTTTTCATCCTGGCAGTTGATGTATGATTTTACAGGAGTACAACCAAACCACAACAGTGGTGTGGCAATGTTTTTGGAAAATATATATTTTTTGTTTGAAGAGTGTCTATGGATTCAAAACAGAGATAATTTAAAGAAAGGTGCTGGTGAAACTGTTGTTTAGTAGCCTAAACTACATCACCAGATCAAAGAACAGTGTTTTGATCTACTGCAACAGAAGGTATCATGACACCGTTGGTGTTTTATTAAAATAAATTGGACCACAGCGTCGGTATATCTGATGTTCATACCTCCTCGATGGACTGAAAAATACACCTGCGCTAAAAGCACGGACTCGCTCACGATGAGTCATTAATTGCACATTCTTATTACTCTCAGAAGTGAAGGGGCGTGACACAATCTGCTGCTTCAAACTAAAATAGACCAAGTGTAAATTAACTGTTTCTGGAGAACGCAAACCTTTCCCTGCTGTTTACGTCAAATTTGAGCCGAGATAAGTTTGCAAGGATTGTTTGGGAAAATTATGAACAGCCATTAAGAAATCTGATTACATTTACAAGTGAGTAACCTTTTGGAGTTAATTCAAGATAGCTGCTAATTGAAAATTACCACTACTAAAATGGTTATACCTCAGTCAATTTAGCAGATATTGAGCTAAATGACATCTTGCAGTATTGGCCATTGTCTAAAGCTGGATTTATACTTCAAGAAGAGAAAATAATCTGCTCTATCGTAGTTGCGAGTAGGTCTGTCGCGATAAACAATAAATCAATGAATCGCATGATAAATGAAAATTATCGGCCTCATTTTCATTTATCGGCTTTGTCGTTTCTCCGTGTCTCTCTCTTCCTACTGAAGACACTGGATGACAAAAGGCTCAACTCTGGTGCTCTTCACTGACCCCTCCCTTTCGCTTTAAAATCTGATTTAATCGTCCAAAATCGCGTTTTTGGATCATTAACAGCAGCTAAGCTACGAGCTAAGCTAACAGGCCGACCTCGGGGGGATAAAAAACCTTCGTCTTGTCGAAGCTCCAAAACGCCTCCTTCCCATTTTCTTAAAGAGACACGCTGCTCACTCCCTCACTATCCATCCTTCGGTTCAAACAATCTTTTACTGCCATCCGGTGGTCGACAACAGGTACTACACGCAAAACAAATTTAGATAAGATGGAAAACATTTCTGGGCAGCACGGTGGCGCAACTGGTAGAGCTGCTGCCTCTCAGTGAGCAGGTCCCTGGTTCAAACCCCGGTCCAGGGGCCTTTCTGGGTGGAGTTTGCATGTTCTCTCCGTGCATGCGTGGGTTTTCTCCGGGTACTCCGGTTTCCTCCCACAGACCAAAAACATGCATGTTAGGCTGATTGGTAACTCTAAATTGCCCCTAGGTGTGAGTGAGAGAGTGAATGGTTGTTTGTCTCGTTTGTCTCTATGTGTCTCTGTGATGGACTTGCGACCCGTCCAGGGTGTACCCCGCCCCTCGCACAGTGATTGCTGGATATGGGCACCAGCGACCCCCATGACCCAAAATGGAATAAGCGGGTAAAGATAATGGATGGATGGAAAACATTTCTTAAATTTGACAATAATTACTAATTATTGTCAAATTTCAAACAATATTAGTTTATCGCAATAATTTCTGAGACAATTAATCGCCCAGCAAAATTTGTTATCGTGACAGGCCTAGGCGCAAGACCAAAATCATGTCATTTTGTTCTCATTGGAGTGTTGAGAATCCATTTTCGTACGGTGAGCTTCTCGGCAACTATTGTGGTCTCGGTCACGCTAACAGTATTAGCTGCTGGGAGCTACCATTGGGTTCTTGAATTCAGTATTTCTAGTATCACAGCTAATCTCTTGTGGACAGCGGTCAGCATGCTGTGTGTGGGTGCTGATTGGACGGCAGAACTTGATGGTTGTCAAAATGAAGGTCAGCATTCTGAAATATGTTCTCCTTCTCCATCAACTGAAAAGTTCCATCTCTGCTATTGTCATATTATTGTAACAACACAAATCAAACGTAGTCCTGACTCAGTCTTGTTATAATACACTGTTTTACTCAAAAACCTTACCAATGCATCACATTTGTTTTACATTTATGTTTTTATTAAACATTTCATCTTCATTAATCAAAACTAACACAAAGAGTTAACATCACGGTGTCATTCAGAGTTCAGTAAGTGCTCTAACAGCCATTTAGAGTGATTTGTTTCACTAACGAACCCGACACCTGACGAATGCGCCCTACCGTGCACACAGTCCGGAACACAACCAAAACACAAGAACAACAGATGTTCTGTAATGATCTGATGTTCTCAACAGCTGACTGACAGCTTGGTGCGTCTCCCTTTTAAACAAACAGCTTGTGTAATGGAAACGGCTGCAAACAAAGACAAAATATTCTCAAAGCTGATCTGTAGGACTGATTGAAAACATTCAGTTTGAGTTGTTGCTGCAGAAGTAGGTCACCGAACATGCAGTCACAGGTGAACGAAAGTTTACCCTCTTTCAGTTCCAGGAATGTACATATCAGGACATAAATCATATCTGTTTTTTTTTTACCACCATCTAAAATTATTTAATATTAATTCCACAAAAACTCAGATTCTACCACTTTTTTTTTTTTTTTTTAACGAAAGCAAAATAGAGAAGCTGTGTGGAACAAAGTCCACAAGACTTTTGGAACAATCTCCTTTGGACAGATGAGACTAAACTAGAATTGTCTGACTGTAAAGCACACCATATTTGGTACAAACCAACAGCCTAGCTCATACCAGTTGTCAAGCACAGTGGTAGAGGGGAGATGATTTGGGCTTATTTTGCATGCACATCACCTGGGTACCCTGCAATCCTTAAGTCAGCCATGAACTCGTCCGTAGGATGAAGGATTTTAGACTCCATATATGTTCAAATACGAGTCCATCTATCAGACAACTGAAGGTTATTCTAACCAATTTACTGGGTTTCTTAATTTCAAAGTCTAGGTTCAGGAAGAGCCCAACACCATACTGGATACTATTGACCACAGAGATATATATAACTTGGTTATAGGGCCTTTCAGTTACAGAAAAAAATCCAAGGTGTTCAAAAGTTAGGATCCATAACTTTGCATCAGGTCCACAGTTCCTACCAACTCAGCAGACGGGGGTAGTTCTTCACAAAGAGGTTCTTGTGTCAAGGGTAGCTCGCCATCAGAGATTCCACAGAAATATGAAATCATCCCAAAAAAATCTGACCTATAGAGGTAAAAAAAACATTAAACGTTCATTTGGTTGTACAACACTTCAATTTAGATTACCAAAGCAAATGTTTGGTTACCTTTAGCTATAGCTTCAATCTTGGTTTTAAAAGGGAAGCCCACAACAATAAATATACTGATGCAATGATTTGTTTCCATCTTAATACATAAAAAACAATCATTAAACAGTAGGGATGCACAATATTATCGGCATGGTATCGGTATCGGACGATATTAGCGATAAAGTCAAATATCGGACATCGGCCATTCCATCAAAAAAACTCGCTGATATAAAAGGCTTCTGTTTTAAGTTAATTTTTTAATTTAAGAAATTGTCAAGTATATCTATTAATGCACTACTACTTATGCATCGCAGCTGCGTTGTCGCTTGTGAACAAGTTGTGCTTAGATTTGTGAAAATTTACAAACTTGCACTGAGTGTTGTCACTGTGTTAGAGAGTAAATATCATGAATACATTAAACATAATCCAAGTTGAAGTGTTACATCATTTTCAGCCCCCTTTTTGGCATCTGCATTTAGTAGCAGCCAAATTAATGAAGACTATGCAGACTAATGTAGTATTTTAATTCCACAGCAGAAAGAACTGTAGTCTCTGTAAGTAGGTCTAGGGGAAAAAATATCTGTATTGGAATCGATTATCGGGTAAATACGTTTTAATATATCGGCATATCGGATATCGGCCAAAAATCCAATATCGTGCATCTCTATTAAACAGTACAAACCTTGGTTTTCAAAGTGTAAATGGGTCCAAAGCTTGTGTTCTGGTGGGCATCTGGTGTGGTTGGTAGCGCTGAACTAACAGATTTAGCTTTATAACTGGCAGCAAAAGGAGATTTTGGAAAATGACTTTGTAAACTTGGTTAAATAATAAGAGGCTTTATTAACAACTGCTGAACACAATGAACTCTCTGCTGATTGTGTATAGAAAGCTTTGAAAGTCCAAAGAGCCTTTCAAACAGGTCTCTCAGTCTGCCAGAGGAAGTGAGGAACCAGGAAGTGACATGACATGCTGTCACTCTTTATGTGCACTACCAGAGAGCAACAACAATGCAATTTGGTAACCAGGTGCAGCTGCTGAACCCTGGATTAAATCATACAACAGGAAAAAGATTCCAAACACAACAGAACATTTTATGAAACCGTAAGTGAATGAAAAGCTGGCAAACCTCATTGGACCTCAGCAGCTTTGCAGAGAAGAGTGAGACAAACGTCCTCTACAACCATGTGACAGACTGATTAAACCCTACAGAACACAACTACTGAGAGTTATTCCTGCTTACCGTAGTATCTCACTTGGCTGGGAATGCTGGTAACCAAGTGGCGAACATATTTTGTGCAGGAGTCTCCAGGATGTCTTGCAGCGTTCTTGGGGGTTCTTAATCAAGAATATTAGAGCTGTATTTTGACCCCTGCCTAAGAGCTCTCCTTTGACATAAAACATGTTCAAGTCTAACCAAGACGATTTAAAAGCGGGTTCAAATCTACCAGGCTTCATTTCTAAAATGTGCTCCACTGGATTAAATTATAAATGTGGGTATAATGTGAACGGAGGTCGGCAACCAGATAAAAGGCAAGTGCGCGGCTCGCTTGTCTTTTGGTTGCAAATACTCAGAATTCAACGAGGCTGCAATTGAAAATCTACTTATTTTATGCAATTTTGATTCAAGTTTGCGTTGCCAAGTCTCTAACAGTCAGCCCAGTGAGATACTACCTTTTTTAGGTGGTTTACAAGCTATTGGATAATGGGACATACTTGCCGTATTTTCCGCTGTACACGTCGCATCAGCCCAAATATGTATATTAAAGTGGAGAAATCCATAAATACGTTGCTTCGCTGTATAAGTCGCATCTATTATGCGTCACCGCTGACAACCCGGAAATGTGGGCCGTTGTTGTGCCAAAAATTTATTGGTTGCCAAATGGTGGCCGCGGGAGCATGCATGGGAGGACTTTAACAAGAATTTAACAAGATTGAAACTTAAAAACAATTATTTGTTTGCTCAAAATTATAGTAAATATGTGTCTCAGTTTAACTTTTGCTTAATAAATGCACTTCGATGGTCAAATCAGCTGCATTTCAAAAGCCGATACGCAGAAGTTTCTAGCGCAGAGGGACGAGTCGCTGCACATTTCTTCGAAGATAACCACCTAAAAACATTTATTGGTTTGCTCAACTTTATAGTAAAGGTGTGTCTCACTTTAATTTTCCTTAATAAATGCACTTTGACAGTCAAATCATCTGTATTTCAAAAGTATTTGCTGCCTCGGTGCTCCGGGAGCATGCAGATACGGAGGAAATCAGGAAGCAGGAACGCTGCACATTAAATTTAACAAGATAACCACCTAAAACAATTATTTGTTTGCTCGACTTTATAGTAAAGATGTGTCTCAGTTGAACTTTTACTTAATAAATGCACTTCAATGGTCTAGCTGCATTTTGCTGGTTTGGTCCAGTGAAATGAAGTTGATTTGACGGTTGCTCCATGCGAGCTGGATGAAGGTGGCAGACTATGACAAGCCGATTGTGTCATTAATAGCCACTTTGACATATTACACGACACAGCGGCATGCCATACAGTTCGAGTGTCATCTAGCAGCTGAAAATGGTAGTGTTCAATATTTTCAGTCGGTATGAATGAAAACGGTCATATCTCAGACAAAAATTGGTTTATAAATATGTAAAAAAAATGCATAAATATGTCGCTTCCTTGTATAAGTCACAGGGCATGTAAATTATGCAAAAAACTGCGACATATAGGCCGAAAATTACGGTAGTTTGTACTCATTTTATTTCTTGTTTAAAACATGTAACAATTTAGTAATAAAATTATAAATAAAGTGAAAACATTTTGAAAAGTCAACGGAGGTTTCAGCTCTACCAGATAAAGTGTCGGAGGTGCATGTGAGCAGATCTCAGACGTTTCAGGAAACGTGATCATAAAGGAAATAGGCTTGTGGTGTTTTCCACAGGAACTACGAGGAAGTCATTGGAAAACATGTTGATGGTTTCTGTTCTTGTTTTGTTTTTGGTTCCTTAGTGTGCAGTTGGAATCGTGCGTGCGCCCCTGAAACACGCTGACTCGTAACCGCTTGTTCAAAGTGATGCATTAGTGCGAACATGTGATAAAACCACATGTCTGTGTCATTGAGGCTCAGGAGTGTGGGAAATCATTTCCACCACTCCTCCCCCAACCTCTCGTTTGCACAGATATATATTATATTGGCAGTTACTGCTTTGGCTGGACCTTTAGAGCTTACACGGCAGCTTTAATGGAATCAAGTTTGCAGTTTGTCTTCAGACAAGCAGGAGTATTCCACGCATTCTTTTATGTCTGCTACCTCTTAGATTACACCTGATAGCCAAGCTTTCAGATAACAGTTACTCCACAGCTGCAGCCTGTCATTCTGCCACTCAAACTTCGTCTTGGGAGCCAAAGATCCCTGTTAGATACCCTGCGTGAGCCGGCCCCAGCTGTTGTTGGCAGATGATTGGCAGAATATTTATTAGGTCTGAAAGATTTGCCTCATTGCGGCAGCTACACAAACTTTGCATTGTGGTTGAGAGCAGTCCCTGAACTTTGCCCCTTCACCTCTGCTGATTAAAGTGTCTGGTTTTACACCTAACAGATAGTTTATTTACTGTTTTCTTCTGTGTGCACACAATAAAGAAGACCTAATCATCCAAGGGCTGTTGGTCTCATGTCAAACATCTGGTGTCATTGTTAGCAGTCCACTGGGGTCCTTGTTTGCCATTGTGAAAGCTGTGCAGGTAGGGTTGGTACAAGATAAACATGGTTACTACACTGTGGTTGATGCGTGAAGTTTGTAATGTTGCATCTGAATTGTGTTACTGCTAATTCCTCTGAGTGGTGAGCAGCAGAAAATAGACTGATATCTAAATAAAGTAGCATTAATGGATTAACTTCATTGCAGTCGTCCACACATTCATTTGTCTGCAAAGCACAGCAGAGTTGTTGTTGTCAGGACAGATGCTCAGTGTTTGTGTGAAAACTTGGTGCGGGAGTAAAGAAAAGAGGGTTTGTTGAAAAGAAACATGGCTTTGTCCGTGTGTCTGCTCTCACTTCTCCATGAAACTCTTTGTGTTGAACAACTAGGGTAAATAAATGACTATAAAACAACAAAAATAGGGAAACGATTTAGGAGAAACAAGGAACTTGAACTCTCTTTTAGAAGTGCACTCGATGTACAATTTCGCTGTTTGTTGCTGTCTTTAACTGCTTTCCTAAAAAAAAAAAGTAAATTCATAATAGGCCTGTCGCGATAAACAATAAATCAATTAATCGCACGATAAATTAAAATGACGTCGATAATTTTCATTTATCGGCTTTATCGTTTCTTCGTGTCTCTCTTTCTACTGAAGACACTGGACGAGAAAAAGCTCCACTCCGGTGATCTTCACTGACCCCTCCCTTTCTCTTTAAATTCTGTTTTACCCATCCAAAATCACACGTTTGGATTGTTTAAAGCAGTTAAGCTGAGAAGCTAAGCTACGAGCTAAGCTAACAGACCGACCTCGGGAGGGAAAAAACCTCCGTCTTGTCGAAGCTCAAAAATTCATGGTTGAAACTCGTGCCTTCGTCTAAAAAGTTGTTTTTCTCTACAAAAAGAAGCTGAGAACTTGTTTACTGATTTTTTTTAATTAAAAACTTTGTGTGACAAATGCTATGCTAATGAGCTCAAACCACACCGAGCGTCCGCCATTTTGAGAATCGAAAAACAGAAAGGAGAGACAGCCCATGTCACGTCAAGGGGCCTCCCTCCCATTAGAGACACGCTGCTCGCTCCCTCACTATCCATCCTTCCGTTCAGACAGTCTTATACTGCCATCAGGTGGTCAAACAAAGGTACTACACACAAAAAATTAATAACATCTCTTCTTAAATTTGACAATAGTTACTAATTATTGTCAAATTTCAAACAATAGTATCGTTTATTGCAGTAATTTCCGAGACAGTTAATCGCCCAGCAAAACGTGTTATCGTGACAGGCCTAGTTCATAAACCTTTATTCTAAAATGTGCCATCAGATTTTGAATTTTTTGTCCTAAAAGTAAAACACAACTATGCTGTACCCTGACCTCAATGGGCCCAAGCAGACAGTTTATACGAGTTATTTAAAAAATGCCAGATTTCTGTGATTTTAGTTTCTTATTAGTTGTTTGTATTTTTTTTGTTTTTGTTTATAGTTATGTTTATGAAAATTAATCAAATCTTCATTATTTAATGGTTTTCTATCTGACGTTACAAAATGTCCCACATTTTTAGTTTGTTTGGACTTTTGGAGCCATGTTACACAGTCTAAATACTTAAGTAAAAATTATTACTAATTAATGACAAACTAATGATCCGTGTCTTCAGTTTTATATTAATTTATATAGCAGTAAAATAGGTTTGTCATTTTTCTTAGTACAATGTAAAGCTGCATCTGTAAAGTAGAAATTCAACACAGATTTGTATTTATTTGTCGGTTAAACATGAATAAAAGTGCAGTGTAGGTTTTCAGTTCTGTCCAAACTGTGCTTGAGTGAACATTAATGAATATAGTGCCCAAAAGCAACAAACTACGAGTGAATGGAAGTGAAGTGGTGCTTCCTCTGCTGCTCTGTAAGGATGGTTCTTTTTTTGTGCGACTGTTTTTAAACCCACTTCTGTATTTTCCTCAGGGCCAAGATGGCTGTCAGTGGCCAGGCAACATAAATCTCAGAAGAAAAGTACACGTTGATCATAAAGATAATTTCTTAGTTCAACCAAATGTCAAATTTCTGACCACAGTTTCTGATGTTTTGTCTCCGCTCTGACTTCTCTGTGGCATCTTGGTCGTCTTAAAGAAATCTACGTTAATTTTCTGCACAGAATGTAACAAACGAGTCTGATTTTAACGTCGTAAATAGATAAATGACCTCGTTGACGGCTTGAAGCTTTACTCGGCTGTTTTTCTTTAATTGCTGTTTGTTTTCAAGGTGGAGGAGCGGTCTGCCGCTTCAGGCTTCACTCACAAAAGTACGTCCTTGCTCAGACACGAGAGTTCATTGTGGTAGTTGTTAGGACACAGAGTCCTCTCTGAGGCCGTCTAAAAATACTTCATACCATCTCTGACCTGAAACACCAAGGGGCATAAATATAGAGAAGCGGCATGAAGCACAAAAATAACAGCGGAGAGCAAAATCTCCTTCTCTAAAATAAACTAAACAGAATGAGTTAGCTGTTAAATCTCGATGATTCTTTAGGGTATTAAATGAGGAATGTGATAACTCATAAAAATGTAGTGTGGGTAGCAGATATTTTCTATAAAAATGCAACAAATGCTACTTATCCTGCTGTTTACTGTAATGTGTGAGGCAGTAAAGTACACAACAGTAGGTAATACTGCTTTTACCATTCAAAAGAAGGTTCTGAGCTTTAAAATTGGGTTCCACGAAAAGGTAATAAACTATAAATATCTGAACAATTGCAGATTGAGAAAGTTTAATTCTGGACCGATGAGCCAACAAGACGACCAAACTTTGCTTTTCTGAGCTCATCGCTGATGTTTATCCCTGGTAACCCACACCTGGACGCTCCAGAGCGGCAAACGGCCAAAATATCTACTTTAATAGAGGAACTCGTTCCTGCAGATGCTCAATTAATCAATGCGTTTGATTAGCAGCAGCTGAAAGCCACTTACCGGTACTCTCTTCTTAATTCCTATCGAAGGAGCAAGAACAAAATGAGTTTTTCCACGCTCTGCTTCTGCGTTTTCAACTTAGTAGTTCATTATTTCACTTAATGTTAATTTTAGGTAGTATTTACCTGTTGCATTAAAATAATCTATAACTCGGATGTTTAAATTTGCCAAGCTGATTTTTGTCAGATCTGTAAACTTGTATTTTACCTCGTTACTATGCTGTTTTATTTAAGTACAGCCTGTTTTCCAGAAGAAGTTGTGAGAGAACCATGACTAACACATGAGCTCCGTAAGCTCGTCGTCTCTCCAGGCGGAAGAGACGGAGAGCACCAGCCTTTTCTCAAGGTTAGGGTCAGCCACTTTCACAGCAGGCAACAGGAAGCCAGGGGGACTCCGGTCTCTAAACACCTAATGAGCCTCTAATTGATATCCAGCTGAAAACCCCCACAGAGCATTAATGCCACTTCCATGGAAACTATATTATGTCCTCTCTCCGTTTAGCTAACAAGACTCAGAATGCCCTGGAGCATGCATTTTTAACATGGAGCCACAGTCGTGACACAGCAGTTGTTTTGTGAAATCATTTTTCGTCGGTTCTCGCACACGATCACCAGTTTGTTCACATTTATGGGTTTATTTTCATGTTAGGCAGGGCAGAAAGTCACCAGTGACGACACACTTTCATTACCATGTACTTCTTTAAGACACAGTTTTAATGTCTCCTCCGGCTGATGTCTAAATGTTGTCTAAATATATGTAAAAAAAAAAAAAGAAACTTGTACCATTTCTACTGTAGCAGTAGTATGGACAAAAAATCTTAGACTTTTATGAGATAAAACTGCTGTTAGATGTTTTTAGGAATCAAGTACTGCAAATGTTTATTGCTCGCCTGTGCCCGTGTCCATGTTTTAAATAGATTTAACAAAATACCTCCTAGATTTTAATGTAACTCAGATATCACTCATTGGATTTTGGAGCTACAACTAAGAAAGGCTTGCCGTCGTCATAATTCAAGATGGCCTCCACACTTGAGCAACCTTACCAGACACCAAACTGCCTAGACAAATTTAGAGAGATGGAGCAACAACTTGGTGTGGTAGTAGCTGAGAGTCATCCTCAGCTCCAAATAGTGTTGTGGTCAAGACCACCTAACCCGAGACCAAGACAAGTCAAGACCAGAGTGTACCGAGACCGAGACAAGACCAAGACTTTTAAAGTCCGAGACCAAGACAAGACCAAGACCCAGGGAGGGCGAGACCAATTCGAGACCAAATCCACAAATAAAATAAAAAAATAAATAAAATGTTATTATAAAATATTTTTATAAAGTTATGAGCCTTTTTAATGTGTCAAAACTGATGATTTTACCAGACAGTACTGTTTTTACGTTTTTAAACAGTGTTGTTTGTGAAATGAATTTTGTACTGCAATGTCTTTTGTACACAACTTGTGCATGCTTACTTTAATTTATTTAAACTCTAATTTAAGTGACCCATTTTGATCCTAATAAAACAAAACTCAAGATGCATTTACCTCCTTTTGGTCTCTTGAAGTCAACATGAAATACTGGGCAGTATAAATGCAGTCTTTAGGATTAAATTGGAAACTTGAAGTCAGTTACTTTCTAAAATTGTTTAATTTTCATTTAGACTTGTGTATTTGCTTGGGGATCTTCCATTGTATGATCCAAGGCACATTAAGAAAAAAAACACAGTATCATAAAAATCACCCAAGAAAACTTAGTAGCTTATTCATATTCATAAAGTTTCAGAGAAATAACTGCACTGCAGGCAGCCAGGAATGTGAACAAAAACTACTACAGAAAGAAAACCACGAGGCTAATCAATTTCAACGTTGCAGCTATACAAAGCAACACAAAGTTTGCCCGATGCATAACTACTTAAAAAAAATCCCACTTTGGCTGTGGCTGCATTTTGGAAGGAGTCGACGGGGGAGAGGACAGCCCCCGGACGGCAAAACGTCAGTCTTTCCACAAAAAAAAAAAAAAAAAAAACTGTCCAGATGACTAACTGATTATTGGAGTTTAAAGAAGTGTTTCATTGCATTTAAGAAATATGAGTGATTGCAACATTCTGTGGCCTAAACGTGCACGATGGGGTCTCATTTGATTTTGATGATTTTGTTCATTCTCGTCCTAAGCAATTCACTGCATTGTTGTCGACCTTGTGTTGATTTTGCATATGACAAATAAACCATACTTGATAAAACGTTCTGTTTGTATTGTTCTTGGAAGAGAGGCAGATTGATAACGTTAACTAGCTAGCTTTACTAGCATCACTTACACAAAGCTGCGGCGCTTACCTTTCTTTGTGCTTCCTTTCCAGGTGTCGATAAAAGTTGGATGTAGTCCCGACAGTCTCCGAAAGTGAAGCGCTGCAGAACTTGCATTGCGCCGTGTGCTTTTTTTTTCAAGAGTTGTTTTGCAAACATACTCTTTGTGACTCAAATAGCCAAACTTTATAACAGCAGATTTAGAAGACATCTTCTCTTGTTCTAAACACAAACAAGTCTAACTTTTCTTCCCTGACGCTTGCGAGTGAAAGGAGGTGGGCTCGGTGTTGCCAGATAGAGTCGAGATTTTCCAGCAAAAAATCGGTTAAAAACCGCAACATCACACAAAAACCTGCACAATCTATATTTGTTACAGTATATTTACTTTTTGAACACAAACCCACATCAGTACAAGCCAAGGTAATTTAACAATATGTGGCAAAACGGAACAGTCCAACAAAAATCTTCCCAGAGTTCCCAGCAAAATCAGAACGAAAACTGGCCAATTGGCAGTAAACCACCCAATCTGGCAACACTGGAGTGGTAACAAAAACATGTAGCTAGCTGCTATGAGTCACGTTATCGCTTGAATTTGAATCGGTATGTTTTGCATCCAGTAAAAGCAAAGATGTTAACAAATAAACTGGACAATATTCTGGCAATTTAGTGATATTTTCACAGTTGTGGTCTTGACTGGTCTTGAAAAAAAATCCCGAGTCCTCAATGTCCGAGACCGTGACAAGACCGAGACCAAATGCGGTCGAGATCGAGACGAGACCGAGACCGTCAAAAAAGAGACCAAGACCGGTCTTGAGTACTACAACACTAGCTCCAAACACTAACTGATTGCACAGGATGCGTTTTCAAATCGTTGCCTTATACTATTGAAGTTAACTCAATATGTCTGTTAGAATATTTCATGAACCGCGTGATAGTTTTAAATGAAAAACTCAGAAAGTAACCATTAGGTGTACATCTGCAGCTAATTATTTTTGGGAATCAAGCACATTCAAGATGGCTGCCACAGATAAGCAATCTGGGCCAATGCAAAAATAGCAATAACTTAGTCAGCATTACAGGCGTTGAGCTAACAATAGGTGTGGTTGTGGCTGGGCATCACCCCCAACATATACTTTGAGCACTTCACGTTGCATAATGTTTACACTTAACATTTGGCAATGACCATTGGCGCCGTCAACTTTGTCTATTAGCAAAATATCTCATGAACCACTGGATGGATTTTAGTGACATTTTACTTTTCATTGGATGCACATTTACAGCTGATTAACTTTAGTCACCCCTATTCATGATGGCCACCACAGCTTCTCAACCTTAGCCAACACCAAAATGGCTGTAACGTAGCCAGCTCCACAGATACTGAGCTAAATTTGAATACTTTGGTACTTTTCATATTAAGATGGCTCTAAAACTGACATGAAAGGCATGTGCGATATGCATTCCTTTGAGCAATGCAAGACCTTTATTTATGTATGTCAGAATATACAGGAAACTAACATGTGTTTAAGATTTACTTTGTTTCTACCTGATTCCTGTTAGTTCAGTGTGTCATCTGCCACTTGAAGCACATTCACTTGCCATGCTCTATTTCTGTGTCCGTCAGTCAACTCTCTGGATCTAGTAGTGGCGTTTTTTAAAATTCATATTATATGATAGCAAAAGGACACCCTATGCTTTTTAAAAAATTCCCATTAAGTTTTATACCCAAAACATATCGCGGTATATATCGTTATCGCCACCCTTCACAATACATATCGTGATATGAATTTTATGCCATATTGCACATTCCTAACTGATACTAGTGTAAATTTTACATCTTATTCCCACATTTCTGTCCCTTGTGTGCTATCCAAAATCTTTTTGTTTTGAGCAAGAGACCGAAATTCTCTGCCTCGTTGTGTTGGCTCACCACATGCCAACATGGCCATCATGTTTTAATGGGATGTGTTGTTTTGAAGAGGCACTGCATTGTATTGAAAAGTAAATGAAAAGGCAGTTCAGCCATAATTTAAGTGAATCCCATTTCACCTCTACCAATTAATCCACTTTGTTTAGATGTTCACACCATGGGCTAGGGGTGGCAGTTTTTTTGTAAAGTAAAATGTAGGTAAAGGGAAACTATAGGGCCATCTGGCTCTGTTGGGAGGCTTTTGCAGTGTTGGCTAGCAAAAAAACAACAAAAGTAATCATTTAAAAATATGTAAACATGTTATGGTCACAACAGCCTATAGAAATTGTAGTTTGAGGTACGGCTGTGTTCTACACCACATTATAAGTATTTATACATTCAATGCAAAAGGGAGACACTTAATTGGAATTAGGTTGCGTCTTCCTTTTTGAAGACGCTCGGTGCAACAAAAGAGGCATGTAACAGGAAACATGTTCAGCTTTGAGTCTGTCCGGTCAAAATTCAACTTTGTTTCTCCAAACCAAAGCCATTCAAAGCACTATCTGCAACAGGTAAGAGTAGAGATTGTTTAACTTTCCACAGAACCCCACTGGAAAATATCCAACCTTTTGCTCATGAGTATATTCACATAATCATGTATACCTATGTTTCCACTTCCAGACCTTTTGGCAAATATAAACCACTGTCATGAGAGAAAGACCTTATGTTCTGAGGTTTTGGGCCAGTTTCCACATGATGCTTCAGTCTTTAAACAAAAGGACTGAAAGAAACCTTAAATCTCATGGTCCTCCAGGAGGAGATGAGAGGAAAAGCCCAAATGCCTCAATCGTCCCTTATTAGGTGACTTGTAGCATCGGACACATAATTTGTTTGATTTTGACATTTCCACTTAATAAAACAAACACCCGTTAGACAAATGAGAGTCATGCAATGTGATTCAGAGTTTCATTGGATGAGATTTCTGTGCATGTTTTTTAAAACGTGCCCAAGTTTTCAGCTAAAACAGTAACGCGTCTGACAAATACTGGAGGGAGTTCTGACCTTTCTCCTCTAATCATCGTCTCTTTGTGGAGCTACAGCTGCTTTACCAATTTGACCTTTCTGGTTTCAAGTGACAAGAAAAGTGTCTTTCTGGAGCCTATGCCATTTTCTTTAACCCTAAACCTTTTATCTTTCTATCTAAACTTTTTAAAGACTATTTAACTTACCACATCTAGGCATCAAGTGTGCTAATTCTGATTCACAGAGAACTGTTTAATATTATCGTTTCCTCAATTTTTTAGAGGTTTCTATATATTTTTGCAGCCTAATTCTAAATACTTTGTGCTACTTATACCGATATATTCAAAGTTCAGCTCATTCGATGGGTGTTCTAACTTTTGGTTGTTTCTTTTTTTGTAGGGTGGATACAAATTTTTTTTTTCTGAATATTTAAATTAATTGGAAAACCACATCCTCATTGAAAAGCATTGGGATTTTGCACATCTTTTAGAAACATTATTCTTTTAATTTGCTTCAGCACACCTGATCTATTTTTCTCTTATGATACTCTTAGTCTTTAGCTATTCTACTTCTACTTTTGACTTTTTTCCGCCATCGTTCATCCTTTATTTATACAGATAAATCACATTTAGCCTCAAAGACTAATTTACAAGTGAGACCTTCAGTTAGCCTTTTACTGCTTTTTTAGCTTTTAGCTAATATTTAGCTGCTTTTAGCAAACCTTTTACTGCTTTTAGTGTCTGGCTACCATCTACTTTTCACTTTCTAACAAGCATTTAGCTTATTTTAGCTTTTATCTGGTATTTGCTGCTTTCAGCTTTTAGTTGGTTATTTACAGCTTTTTGCTACTTTTAGCTTTTGGCACCTTTGTTACGTTAAACTTTTTTCCAAGCTGTAGATTTGTGCTACTTTTAGCTTTTGCATAGCATTTTAATATTTTTTGCTATTGTTGGGCCTTTTACTATTTTTAGCTTCTAGCTATCGTTTAGGTACTTTTAACTTTTAGTACCGGTATTTTGTTTATCTTAGCTCTTAGCTAGCGTTGTGCTTCTTTTAGCTTTAACAACTCCGATTCAGCGCGTTTAGGATATTTTAACAGTTCTGCATTTTTGCCCCAAATTAAAAATTTCCTGTTGAAAATTAAATATGCGAACATGTTAAGATATCACAAACATTTAATGTTATTTTCCTGGGATTTGAGTTTTCATTTGTTTCTGTAAAGCCATTTGAGAATGAAGGAGACGTGATTTGTCTTTCTGCTCCTCGTCCTTAATTCTGCCTCCCGGTTTAAATAATGTGTTGGTGGTTCTGTGCAGGATTCGGATTAAGTTCTACAAAATCACCCCTACTAAAAGAACCAAACTATATTATATTATTATATATTATATTATATGCAAACTATATTAGAAAATGGGGGTTTGTAGTGAGAAACACTCGAGGAAACTTGATTATAACGTTGCAACTTTCTTTTTTCTAAAGACATCTGCTGGGAACAAATTACTTTGTTTTCAATATTTGCATTTTACAGTTGTCCTCTTTGATCAGTAAATAATTACCGTTGAAGGATTTATCAGAGGGAGACGTGAACGGGAGGTTTATGAAGCGTGGATGAGTTTGTTGTTTTGGTGAGAAATGACGCAACACCTGGAGCACTCCGTTCATATTCTGCAGTAAACTGTGTAAGGAGACATGGCAACCCGCCCCTGTTCGGAGCTCCACAGCTCAGGTAGACGTCGCACTCGAAGAACCATGCAAAGTTTAAGCGGGTCACAAAGTATGACTTTACATGTCTAAACTGGCGTTTTGATATCTTATGATTTAGTTTTTTTTTTCCACAATTACAGTTTAATGTTATTTGTACACATTTTTACGCAGAATGTTTATATGTCAGTTCTATTCTAACTTTAGAATTGTCTAAAATATCCTCTATTTTTGCAAACGGACTCTTCGTACTCCTGTAATTTTTGGGACATGGACAAAAGCCCAGTAGAGAATAGGATGCGCCCAGTGTGTCTCACTTCTATAGGACTTATGGATTTATGCTTAATCCACCAGAATAGTTGTTTTAATCTGCGCCTTTGTCTACCTCTGATTAGCTTGGCGGTCAGGGAGTGAAAGACGCAGCTGTGCGGTTACCATGGTGACCATACCACGCGACAGGCGGCAGCATTAGCATTTATTTTGATTTTTTGTTTTCTTCATACTTCCTGTACAGCTTAGACATCAAAATGTCGGCATTGTTTTTAGCTTAAAATGTATCAAGTTATGTATTTTTTTGCACGGTACCTGCCTTGGCACCCTTGAAGCTTTCTTCAGAAAGTTTGTTTACAAAATAAAGTCGGAGAATGCGAGACACGACTGTTGATTCTGGAAGCTCACGCGTGCATTTTCATAAGGAAAGCCTCCCAGTTTCAGATCTGGGTTCTAACTCGTTTCAGTGTTTCCAGCTCGACTGCGTACGTCTCCCACACAGATATTTGAGCCCCCCACTCCTGCCCATAACTGGCCATCTAATGACATAATGATACATTTAGTCAAAGTGCCTGGAAGCCGTGCATCACAACTCTGAAAGCGGTGTTTTATTTCTAATCCACCCACTGAAGAATGCAACAACAGTCCCAGTCTTTCCTGTGACAACAAGTCCTTGTTGTCCCAAGCGCTGCGCGTTCCTCTGAATTTTCTGCCGCCGCTTGAAGCTTCTGCAGCAGCGAGCACGGTGACGGGTCGCAGTCTCGCACCGCCTCCGAGCTGGATGTCAAACTGTTTCCGCTGCGTGTCACTTTCACCTGAAGTTAAACTTGTTTCATCTGGTTGCCTTTGTAGAGATCTGCCGAGCGTCTCTGCCGGAGAGGAACCGGTGAAATGTCCCGCCTCGCTGCTCTCAAAGCCGGATTTGTTGTCGTCTGAAGGTGAGTACCGGCTCAGGTTTCCTTTCACGTGAAACTTAAGTGTAGAAAAACAACTTTACAGTTTAACCGCGGCGCCACACTGAGATCCTCGCACAAAGAGGCACAACAATAACCATTTTGTTAAAGTTTGAGCTTTAAGCTACAAACAAGACAAGAAAACTTGTTGGAGATCAAACAATAGAAGTAGTTCTGGTTTAAAACCACGTTTGTTATGAAGAATTAATGATAAATACAGGACTGACATATATTTTATTGATTACTGCTGACATTTGTACATTAGCAATAATGCATATTTGACAATAAATTGGAAACAAACAAAAAAAAATGTAAATAATTTTATACACATTAAATACTCATCATCAGGGTGTTTTATTTTGTAAAACGACACTTCCATTTGGACTTCCTTCCCCTGTCATTTTTTTATGTCCTAGCAAACACGAGTGAAAACGTAACATTTTTTCCCCCGACAAATTAAGAACACTACCTATTTTATGTTATTGTTTAAAAATAAGACCCTGTTCACATGGTTGGAGTGAAGATTTGTGGTGAAAATAAGTTTATTTACCTTGAGTCGTACTGCTGGAAAACTTGAAACAGGTTTGCAACGCTATTGCTAATTCTGCTAGCCAGGGTACTTACTGTGTAAAACCACAGTGGCAGAAAGTTGTAGGATCGTATTTAAGGTAAGGGTTGTAATTATAAGGCACCTCACAACTTGATTCTGCCATGTGATTATTAAACAATTATTCTTGTATATTGATTATCTTCAAGACGAACACCTGAACTGGCACCAGTTGTGTTACGGTTGATTTAAATAAAAAGCTTTGTAGATTCTTCACATGGTTTTACATTAAAATAACACATTTTACCACATAGTACCACATAAAATTGTAACTTAATATTTGGTATTTTCATTTATATTATTTTGCGATTTATGTAATATTCATTCAACCTTTATTTAGACAGGTTAATCCAATTGAGCCTCGAGGCCTCGTTATACCGGTAATGTTTTATCAAAGCCACTAAACACGATGCTCTCGGTGCAGACACATTCAACGACGTCGCGGCCTTTAATAAGTTTTTCTTGTTCACTTTTTTCCTTTCAAAAATAGTTCTAAATGATCCACGGCCTGGTACTGGTCCGAGGCCCGCTTGTTGGGGCCTCCTGCTGCAAAATGTTAAAACAGCAAACTGTTGAGGGCTTAAAATAATATTGTTTATTGTACACAAATAGACTTATTTACATATTTTCATGCCAGATATGCACATGGACATGTCAAAACACCCTATGCTGACCAACAGTTAGCATAGATGCTATATTAGCATAAAAAAACTCATTGTTTTAATAACTTGAATATGATGCACAAAACATTCATTTTATAGTTACTACTAAAGACAGCCATTCTATAAATTCAAATTTTATTTATAGACGTCCACATGAAATTTAACGAAGCAAAAATGAAATTTGTAGTTGGATTACATTTTTTGATTACAGCTACCTTGTTGTTCTTTTAGCAGCGTGCCACTACCAGGTGCCAGTGGAAACAACAACAACAAAACAACCGCTCAATAATAAAAATTCACACTTTTTAAAAACGTATCCATTTGAGTGACCCTTTTAATCATAATGTAAATATAGCTTGTAAAACTAGCTTTGCCTTAAGTAAAGCAAGACGTGTCTAAAATATATTGCAGCAGTTTTCATATTTTACAAATAATCAAACAAGAAATATTTAGGCCTGATGGACAAAAAAAGACAAGAACTAACTGATAAACAACATTTCTTATATATTGTATTTAAGAAAAAGTTGCGAACATACAGTTATGTGACTTCTTTCCCGTTTCTTTTGGAATATAAAACGTGTGTGTAGTAAGAGTGCTGTCGTTTCAAGCACCTGTCAGTCAAAAATCCACGCCCACGGCTGATAGATGTGTCATCCTGCGGCCGCTTCAATTACTCCACGCCTGGCTGGCCATGAGATAGTTGTTTGGTTCTGAAATTGATCCAAAGTCAGAGCGAAGCCGCTTTATGTTGCCATCTCAGAGATAGATAATATAATGTTGTTGGTAATCGTTCTAAAGGATTTTTGAAAAGTGCGTAAATAAGTTTTGATTGATATTTCTACTGTGATGTTTGGCTGAGTCATGGAGCTCCAAAGCAGACTGGGCTTCCATGCATTTCACTAAAATCACATCGATCCTTGCTTCTTCTTCTGGTGCACTTTCCTTTAAATTTGCTCCAAGTGATATAGAAAGTTACAGTACGTATAAATATCTACACTCCATGCTTGATTCCAAAGCTTTTGCAAAGAGGTGCAGGAGAAAAGCATGAACGTCGTCTCACCCACGCACGTGATCGTTTAATTTCCAACGCGCAGACGAACGACTTCTGTCAGCTGTTCCAGGGAGGGTGGCTCCCAGGCTGCAGAGAGGTATGCAGAGTGACACTCGCTGCATCGCATGGGCACATCTGTGGCGCTGAAGATGCAAGCTGGCAAATGGAGTGGAAGAGTAGCCCCATTAAACCCTAGCTCTCCTCTGAGAAAGAGGCCAACCGCTCTGAACGCTGGCCTCTTGCTCCCTGGCAGAAAGTGCTGACACAATTTTCTTTCCTTTTTTATTTGTTAGAGTAAAATGCCTTGTGACCGCATGACACTGCCTCTTTCTCATGAGATCCCCCCCCCCCCCCCGGCTGTAAAGCTGGCGCTACACAAAGGAGACGCAGTGTGCGACTCCTGTTTAGGAGGTGGCATAAATTATAATCAAGCCATAAAATGGTGCAAAGGTCTGCATTACTCACTTTTTAGATGGCGAACAAGGAATTCCTTTGTCTGAGGAGTTAATTGGGTTTAACCCGTCTCATTCTTTAGTCACTGCATGGAAGACACTCGGGGAAACAAACATTTTTACCTGTTTTCCACATAAATTAAAACGGTCTCACGTCTGCTCGGATGCACAAATCGTGCCTGAGAAAAGCTGCCTCAGCCCCTTTGCTTGCGGTGCAGAGCTGCCAGTTTGTGATGACCTGCAGCGGCGGCTCCCGTGCTGGTCAGCGGTGCAGAGAAGCAGAAATATTACATCGTCTCCAGGCGCGTGAAATATCGTCTTCCACGGTGATGGAAGTTTGACCTCGACACACCTTCCCCTCAGCGAGAAGCTGTAGTTGCTTCTCTGTACAGTATGTGTCATGCATTGACCAACCAGATGCTGCAGACTGTAAATCTCTGCTCGGCGCTGCAGGGACCGATGATGAGAACGGTTTGCGTTGTCGAGGCGCTGAAGGGGATGTGAAGGAGATGGTTGTTCCCCAGTGGGGAGTGTGGGTGGTGAGCTGCGGCCCACAGCCTCTGAAAGGGGACTGTGTTAAATCGGACACACTCAAACCCACAAACTCCGACAGCCAGTTGTGACGAAAACCTATTTAGGTGGCATGATAAATCTTGTTCCAGCTGTGGGGGTGCTGCTCTCTTCCTGGGTCTTGTTTCTTCAGTTTAAAGGTCCTCCTTGTAGTCGGGGAGGACTTAAAGTCAGAAAGACCGGCAGCCTCCGAGAAGATGAGACAAAAGTTCATTTTTATATATTTTTTGCACCATGACTCTAATCCTCTCCTGTAGTGATGTCATCAAAAAAATTTCAGCCCAATATTAAAAAAGGGTAATCCCTCAGCTTCATAATGCAAATGCATTTATACTTTATATGAAGGGATTTCCCAGTGCTACAACAGCCAGCAGAGAGAAAAAAAAAGGTCAATTTCAAAGGGAGTTCAAAGGTTTATTTCTCAAAACACAGCATAGGATTGGCTGTGCTCTTTTGGTTACTGGAATTGTTAGATTGTTGTCTTAACGGGCCCATTTTAACGCAAATTTCAATTACGGCAGAAATCAATATTTTCACGTTGTCGTCGTTTTTTTTTTTTTTTTTACAGCCTGTGCTCATTCCAGCTAATTTTGCCAGCATGGTGTTGATCTGGGAAAAAAAATAGTTTGACACATTCTAATGTAATATGATGGTATCATTGTCGGTTATTCTCAGAAAGCATAACAAATATCAAAAATACAGCTGTAACTCTCAATAAAAAGTATTTTATTTTCTAAACGAATACTGTAATGTCCAGTATGAGGTGAGTTGATGCATCATGGATGAATAAAGATTTGATTTTATACTTTAGAAACTTTCTAGCTGCTCCAGTTGGCTGATGTGTTATATTTATTTTTGCTGTTGTCATTTTCAAATAAATAAATAACTATATAGTAATGAAATGTATATGTAAAACCCTCGGATGGACCTTATCTGGATGCAAACGTTGCCCATAAAAACCAGGTCTCAGCTCTGAGTCCAACTATTCTTAGTTTAGTCATGGATGCTAGCTAACAATGTTGCTAGTTAAGTGGGAGCTTAGGGGTTGTTTTATTGTCACTGCACAACTAAACGTGACACAGATTCTGCAGGAGGGTGAGCAGCATGAACATGCAGAATAACCTCAACTTCCCCTTGAAGTGCCTTGTTGGCAGAAGAGGAGTGGATCATATTCGCCCAGGGGACTGAAAAACAAACAACCTGCTCCACAGTTCAGCGTGTCGTCTGTGCTGCTGCTTTAAAAGCAAGCGCTCCACGGTGTTTACTGACTTGTATGTTTACAGCTACAAGCACGATCTAATTGTCATGCAGCTCATTAAAACATTTTAGGCTGTGGGCTTTGAAGCCGAGCACGTCCGGAGTTGCATGCTCGAGTCGAGATGCAGCTGGGGAAATATTAGTAAAGATTTCTGTCGGTTTTGTTTCGTTACGTTCAATGGGAATTTCTGGATTTGTCGTTTTATTTGTTACAGTAATCCTCAAACTGTGGCGTGACACGAGTAGGTTAGATGTTTACTCCTGTTTACCTCTGAAGGTGAAGTGTGCGTGTTTAACTGTAGCGTTGGCAACATTTCTCATGAACCAGTGGATGGCTTTTACTGGATCTCAAAGTACATTTACAACTGGTTACCTTTTAGATGCCACAGTTAAGTGACATTAGCAAACATAAAAATAGCTACAACTAAACCAGTTGTACAAGTTTTGACCTCCGTTGTGGTGGTGTAGTAGCTGAGCATCATCTCCATCACACACTCCGAGTGCTACATATTGCACTGTTTTTGTTTACGACTTTGTCCATAACTGTTGACATCAGCCCTCTCTGTCTGTTAGAACAATGTCTCTTGAACCACTGGTCAGATTTCACCGAAACTCATAATATAATTGTATAACTACCGTACTTGCTGCCGTACACGTCACATCAGTCCAAATATGTCTAATAAAGTGGAATAAAACATAAATACGTTGCTTCGCCGTATAGGTCGCCTCTATTATGCGTCATCGCTGACAACCTGGGAAGCGTGGGCTGGTGTTGTGCCAAAAATTGATTAGCTGCCAAGTGGCAGCCGTGGGAGGGTGCACGGGAGGACTTTTAACAATAATTTAACAAGACAAACACCAAAAACCAATAATTTATTTGCTCCAAATTACAGCAGAGGTGTGTCTCAGTTGCACTTTTCCTTAATAAATGCACTTCATTCATTTTGCTCCAGGAGTTCCGGAGCGAGACGAAGGTGACTTGGTATGGCAAGCCAAGTGTGCCATTAATAGCCACTTTTATCTATTAATGGCACACTTGGCTTGCCATTTTAATTGAGGTCCCTCTAGTGGCTGAAAGTGGTAGTGTTCAATATTTTCCATGTCAGAAAGAATTAAATTGTTAGATCTCAGCCAAAAATTGGGTTATAAATATGAAAAAAAAACCAAATATGTCGCTTAGTTGTATAAGTCACAGGCTAATTTATGCAAAAAATGGTGACTTATACAGCAAAAAGTACGTTACTGCCTTTATCTCTAAACTCTTAACATTTGGTCAACTAGTCCAAGAAGGCCATCTTAAAATTCAGCATAACGTCATTTATGAGTTTTGTCCAAAAATGCTGTAACTCCATTCCCTCTCAGTGTTGGATGTTTTTAGTTTAAAACTTTGCAAGGCAGCCCCTCCAAGTGTTAGTTTTTGGCTTGTTAGATTTAAGCTGCATTAAAAATGTAGGTGCAACTCATAAACGGACCTAAAATGTCACAACTTGGACACGTTGGTGTTGCCATACTGCACCAGTTTTATTTATAGAGCACTTCAAGCAACCATAGGACCAAAGTGCCCTACAGTAGCAGTCAATAAAACCCAACAGCGGTCAATTTATTTAATTAAAAATCCTTTAAATTAAACTAAAAATTAACATCACAAATGGTGTTAAAAGCTAAGCAGAAGAGATGTGTTTGAAGAAGTGATTTTGTTACACCACAAACAAACCCTTCTTTTATGGTTATTAGATGGAGTGAGACAAAACCCCCCCACATTTTAGAGAAACAGGAAAAAGACCATGCACTGATGCGTCTGATCACAAGTGGAAGCCTCTCGTGTCGTGTGAAACAAATGGATGGTGCGCTTTCATCTACGAGTGCTGTCCTTAAGTGAAACCATGATTTTTAATTTATGGGCTCTGCCATGTTTTGTTTGTGGGTCTGTACAGGGAGCAGGGACGACTGAAAGTATCTCCTACTCCCCCTTCACATAGTAATTAGTGTTAAACTAATTACAGTTTAACATTGGAAAAATATTGGAAACATACAGCAGCAAGGTAAAAATGTGACTCAACAAAAGTCACCTCCTGAAATGTCCATATGTTCTTGTCCATATTTTTTGGTAACCTGAGTGGAAACCCATCTTGGGCCACATAAGTCCGTCCGCCTGTCCGTCCGTCCTCTTTACCTGCTTTTTCCTTTTCGGGTCACGGGGGTCACTTGCGCCCATATTCAGCCATCACTGTGTGAGAGGTGTGTCCATGGAGACAAAGAAGACAATCATTCACTTTCTCACTCAGACCTAGGGACAATTTAGTTACCAATCAGACTAACATGCATGTTTTTGGTCTGTGGGAGGAAACTGGAGTACCCGGAGAAAACCCACGCATGCACGGAGAGAACATACAACATGCACTTCACCACTTGCTCTTATCAAGGGCGGATACTTTCCCCTCCTCTCCTTCTTGTGCTTTGCTTTGCTGCTCTGTCCCGTCTGTGAAACTGCTTTGCCCCCCCTCCCTCCCACCAAGGAAGTCCACGGATCAACCAGTGGGAACCAGTTGAATAAACATTGTCATCATTTGGGGAGTGGTGGCGCAGAGGTTAGAGAGGTGGGCTTGTGATCCGAAGATCGCCGGTTCACGCCCCGGCCCCGACAACATCAGAAATTGTGGGTGGGGTAGGTGAAACACCCACACTTGCCCCCACCCTCATTCGCCCCACTCTGGGCCCATGAGCAAGGCCCTTAACCCCCACCATGTGCTCCCTAAACAGGTCTCTCTTGAAAATGAGTTCTCGTGGCTCAATGAGACTAACCTGGATAAATAAAGGCTAAATGAAATGAAAAAAATTTCAGGACTCTTGGATTCTCACCGGCGTTGTCCTTGGCCATTTCCCGACACCCCCTCGAGAATGTTTACGGATCTCACCGGAGGGAACTGCTGATTATTCCATCGCTATCAGGACTCTTACAGTGCCTCCGGGAGCGTCCTTGGACACGCTCACCGCCCTTGTCTTTCACGTTCACTACTTTTTGTCTGTCTAAACAGGACTCACTTGTAAACGAGTCTTCGAGGCTCAATGGGATTTATCTGTCTAAATAAATACAAACTCCACCCAGAAAGGTCCCAGACTGGGATTTGATCTGGTGACCGTCTTGGTGAGAGGCGGGAGCTCCAGCAACTGTGCCACCATGCCGCGGACCACAGTCCCTTAACAACAAATTTTAGTGACATGATTCCCCTCAATCTGCAAAGTTACCATCTTATATAAAATGTTAAGCTTGATCCGTTTGAGTGTAGTCTTGTTAATATGTACATTTTTAGCAGCTAGTATACAATTTACAACATGTTGTAGGTGACGTGTACCTAAATATTGGATATTAGTCCTCTTGCGGATGCTTAAATAGCAACAATATTAACAAAATTAAAAATGGGTTTGCATGTTTCCTTTCAAAGCTATCGAGGAAGAAACTATGCAAACATGTTGGGAAAAAAACTTTTTAATTCTGTAAAAACTAGACTCATTTTCACTACTAAATATTTGAGGCTTATGATTCGTAAGATATTCAGTCCATGGCCCGACTGTGTTTCAGTCTGCTCTGTGTAATTTGTTGTTTGGACCCGATGCAACAAGCCCACAGTTCACGTGCGTCTCTTATAAATTGGTCTTTCGGGGCGGCGTGAAGAGACCCGAGTCTTTGACAGCCATTTATAAACTGTGCAAATGTCATTCTGCCAAACCTGTTGTCGATTTTTTTTAAATTTCATCAGAACATTTAGCAAAATTCATGACCGCCAATAAACCTCAAACACAAAGATGAAGAGAAGCCTCCAGTTATCTCTTTAGAGTTTCCTTTGGGACCACGCTTGCACAAGTTTGGTAAAAACGAGTTCCTCCCCTTCCATCGACGCCAGCCGGCGCCGACAGCTGGACCCAACTAACAGCTGCTGCCCCTCCCCCACAGTCCAACACACTAAAAACAAAAAGACCAGGCTGCAGCCGAGTTTTGTTGGAGAGCAAATTATCTCGTTACTGCGCAGTAAACGTGTGTGGTCTTCCTTGAACAAGGTCTCAAACGGTAGATTCATCTTCTAACTCGTTGAAACGATCTACGAAGGAGGAGCTTGTGTGTAAATAATGATTTGAGCTTTTTCTGGTTTTGATGGAATGAATGAAAACAACAGGATTTTTTTTGTTTTGCTTAGGTTTGCTAAGTTTGTGTTTAGATGTAACAGACACTGATGTCGTTCACGTGCCACCCACAGACATCAGTCGTACATCTGGCTGCCACTGCCAATTACTTTGTGTGCAAACGCCTGGTAGGCTGCTTTAAAGGTTCAAAGGTACATTTAAACAGAGTTTATAGTGTATTTAGTTTTTATTTCAGTCGTTTTGGTCAGGGTTTCTTTGCCATATTTTATTTAGATGGTTTGGTTTAATTGATGTCATTGTTAAATTGTGTAAAACAAACAGCAAGTAGAAAATACTTCATTTGGCCTCCATTCCTTTGGTTCGTGCATGACTGAACAGTTACTTTCTTTAATTGATTCAACGGAGTCATCAAGAGATATTTAGTTAATTACTTCTTCTTACTCGTCCCATCCCATCTCCGCAATCCATTTTATGGTATTTGATGTGCAGATATCCTAAATGCGTATTGTACTCACAGTTTAACAAAGTAAACATGTTAAACATTTAAACAAAAAAAATGTAAAAAAACAAAAAACACAAAGGTCATTTTGGATTTTTATGGCAAAAACATTTTTAAAAAGTGGGACGGGACGACAAAAGGCGGTGATAATAAGTGGTGTTAAGTGATTTTGGATGATAAAATATTTAGAAAAGCACAACCATGGGATGTAGATTTTTTTTAGAATTAAAAGTAAACGTTTTTTGGAGTAAATGCCTTTGGGGTTTCAGTTGGATTGCATTTGATGGTACTTCTTCTGCTTCACTTTTGATCAGACAGCTATCTTTTTTTAATTATTTCTGTGTAAGGCTGAAACTTCTCTCCATAAGGTAAAACATAAAAAAGTCCCCCCCCCCAAGTTCAGATAGCTTAATGCAGGGGTGTCCACTCCTGGTCCTCGAGGGCCTCTATCTAACCTGTTTTAGAGGTTTCTCTGCTCCAGCACACCTGATTGAATCCTGCAGAACATGAAGAGGTCATTTAACTGTTTATCAGGTGTGGTGGAGCAGGGAAACCTCTAAAACATGCAGGATGCTGGTTCAGGAAGGACCAGGTTTAGACACTTCTGGTATAACGCATCATGAAAGACTCAACAATCAGTAGCGTGGGAACATCTGCAAAAGACAAGTATTACATTTGACACAGTGTTTTAATCCCTCAGCCAGGGTATTAGTGGTTTTTAATAAACAACGCAGGGCGTTAGCTGCATTCACACCTCCGTTTTATGTTCCTAAACTCTTCTTAAAGATGCACGGTGGCTACGTTCAGCTGCTCACCCAAAGGAGGATGCTGCGTTCCTGTCAACAATAAATTACCTTATTAAAACTGATAATAAAAGCGTACTAAACTAAGCAAAGCTGCTCTTTGTCGTGTGCAGTAGTTTTCACAAAACAGCTTTGTCAACTCAACACTCTGAATCCAGGATGAACAATGAAAACATTTAAAATAAGTAAAGTTAAGTAATGTACTGAAATGACTTGTGAGTATTTTGGGACTTAAATGTGTCCCAACGTCTTTGTCTTAAAGTAAAAATAGCACGGAGGGTTTGATGTCGACCATCATTTCTTTTTCTCTTTGATACTTGTACAGAATGCAGGAGTAACTGCAGCCACGTTATTCTGAGCACTCGGGTTGACGCTCGATGCCACGGCAGCTCTTATTTAACTGACGTCTATTGGTCAGCATCAAACTTCCTCCAGAGGTCGGCTGTTTAACTAACGCGCTAATTGGGTCTTTTTCCTCCGGTCTCGCCTTCGCTTTCATTCAGCCGTCAGTCCAGTGTGACAGCTGTCTGTTAGTGGGCTGAACTGGCAGAGCAGTCCATTTAAGATGTCTTATCTTCTTCCTACACCTCCCTACCGTCCTGTGAATACTCTGCAGGTCTGGGCTCATCATTACAAATCTCTTGAAAGCTCGCTACCCCCCCCCCCCCCCCCTTATTTATTTTTATTTTTTGCAAACTATATCTTTCACCACTGGTTGGATTTTAATGAAAATAATTACTGGATATACAACTGACTCACACTCGTACTCAACCAGTCAAGATGGCCGCTACAGCTTAGCCTCTTTATGAAACACAAAAATGACCATAATGCAGTAAATTTTACAGATATTTGGCAACAATTTGGTGCACTAGCTGAGTAAAACACTACACATACTGCCAAGGCTACAAATTGAGTGACATCTTTATAATAATAATAATGTCATCACAATGTCAGCACTGCATGTTTCCATACAATGGCGAAATTAGTCTCTGCATTTAACCCATCCACCACCAGGTGGTGCAGTGGGCAGCTATTGAAAGCGCCCGGGGGGCATTTTGGGGATGAGGTGTGCTGCCCAGAGACGCCACGTGATGTGCAGTGACTGGGGATCGAACCTGGGACTTTCGGGTCCCAAGCCGGCTGCCCTGCCTCTACACCATCTCGGCCCCCACATTATAAATGTGTCATCAACTATTGAATCAACTCTGTTAGCAAAATAAAATCACAAACTACTGGACAAATTTTAAATAAACTCCTAAGAAGTAATGGCTGAGTATTCATCTATAACTGAGTCAGTGTTGGAGTTAACTCAACCAGAGCTTGTGTTTTGTAAGGATGTCACAATTTGAGCTAGCGTCTGTGGTACTAGATCGTCATTTACAACACGTAGTCCAAGTGCTCATACAGTACATCTTGCAAGATGTTACAAGGTCACACACAGTTATTTACTAGGTTTGACCAAAACACAAAAATAAATATAAGGAATGCTAAAAAGGAGATGCATGGACCCAGTTAGAAAGGACATGGAGGTAGTTGGAGTGAGAACAGAGGACAGAGTGAGATGGAGGAGGAGGACTCGCTGGGGCGACCCCTGAAAGAAGCCGAACGATAACAAGGCCCAAACAGCTGTAACTTTGTCCCTTGGCTTTATAAATTAATCCTAGTCTATACTGAGGCATGAGATGTGGAGGGTGGTATGCATCAGTTTATTCAACGATCTTCCTCAAATCCTCATCACACATGGACTTTTAAACTGGTGATAACGAACCATAACAAATAAAAACAGTTTAATTATTGACGGTGAAGAAGTCATTGCTCCACAGGAGGATTTAATCTGAGGATGCATCAACATCTTTTCTTGGAACAGTTTTCCAAAGTGTTCCAAAGAGTTCAGGCCGAAAACAAACTGAAATTGTAAGAAATGGGCAGAAAGTAGAGAGAAATTTGAAATTATTCAAAAGAAATCACAACAAGTGGAAATCAGCAGACAACATTGCTAAAAATTGGCAAAAAAAAAATGTCTACAAGAAGTAGCTGGAAAAACAGAAACAAGCTGAATTTAGTAGAAAGAATCTAAAATGAGCATAAAAAGCTGAATTAACTCGAAAGAAGCTGAAAAACGCTGAACCGGGACAGAAGCTGAAATGAGCAGTAAGTCAAAGTGTTCGAAGGATGTGAAGAGCTCCTTTCATTTTCAATGAGAAAAACATGGCCGACAAAGCTATTTCAAAAGTAAAAAATGCCAAAAGTCACATCTGGAATGTCCTGAATGAGCTGAACGTTTTGATATATGAATTATTGAATTAGCACAAAAACTGCCAAACGTACAGAAGAAAAATGGATCTCAAAAGTGTGAATGTTTTATTCTCCATTAAACTGCATTCCTGCATTTTTTTTCTTAATAAAATATCTAATACCTTTAAATTTAATTAAAATAATTGACAAATCATGGGAACTATATTTCCACAGTACAGTAGTCCCTCGTTTATTGCTGGTGATCGTACCTTGAAACCCCATAATAAGTGAAAAACCGCTAAGTAGGAGTAGTAATACAAGTATTAAGTAGTAATTTATTTTAATATTTATATATTAAGGTGCATTAAACCCTTCCCACACTTTTGCAATATTCTAAACAATGTTTTTAAACTCTAAACGCTCTAAAGAGCACAGAATGTTATGATCTCTGCTCTCTGGCTCGGCTGCTCTCGGCCACGCCCACTTCTCTGTGGCAGAGCAGAGATCAGCTGATCAGCTGCAAGAGGGAGCACTGGAGCTGTGGGCTGCACAAGGGTGCAGGAGGTGCTAAATAATTAAAAATAATTTATTTAAAATAAAAATTCCATGCCGCTCGTGCGTCTCATCCGTCAATCAGCCGATTGTGTGCCATGTCCAACCTTACTTTGAAAAACCGCGATAGAGCGAGTCCGCGAAAATCGAACCGCGAAGCAGCGAGGGACTACTGTACTAATGTTCCGTTTTCTTTTCTTTTTCCACATCACTTTCAAGTTTGAGTACACAGATATTAAAGTCCAGTTTTATTGTTCCTGGAACCTGTCACTGCATTCTAAAATCTGTATCTCATTTGCATGCTGAAGGCGCGCACGTCGTCTTTACAAGCTGTCTGTGGACGAGATGAAAGAAGATGATAAAGGTTTGCCGCTAATTCACAGTGGACAAAGAAGTTCTGGAGAGAATCAGTGAACATGGCGGTGGTGTTCGTACAGAAGTGGAACAATGCATAATTCATCAGGAAACGGATTCATCGCCTGTCCCAGTCCGTGCACTTCTGCTTCATTGAAAGCAGGTTATGTCTGTGCCAGTGTAATGTGCACACTTATTTCCCCTGACGTGAACAGAACAGAGCCTGTTGTCAACAATCACTTTTGACGATTGAACCCGTTTTCTGACTGATGTAAGTGGGCGAGCTCGGCTGTTGGCAGAAACTAAATTTTCCAGCACCAAATGTCATCCCGAGCACCCGTTTAACGTACCTCCAGTCTCTTTCAATCTCTCTCCCACTGTGTGGTTGGATGGTGGTACTTTATTGATCTGTTCTATTCTGGGCTCGTGGTTTGAAACCAAACACCCGGAATCTGTGAAAACATGACATGTTGGCTTCATAGATGGTGTTTTTGTGGGTTTTCTTGTCAAAAACTATAGTTATTTTTAGAAATCATGAAAATATTAGCAGATTCATTAAAGTAGCATGTTTTTATTCCACTTCAGATAGCCGCTTTTGTTTTACACTGTTTAGATAACAAAGATTATACAGCATAAATGATGTTACTCAACCTTGTAGCCACTAAAACTGAATGCACTTAATGCGGGTTACATTTTATTCCCAGATTAATTGTTCATTATTGCACATTGTTATAAAAGTGTGTGTACAAGTACATAACCTGTGTCATTGTGCTTCTGAGTTTATTTGTCTGTCAGCAAAATATCTCATTAACCACTGCATGGAGTTGGGGTTAGGGTTTCTGAGAAAAATCTGAGTGATAATTGGATCCATGACAAAAAAAAGAGAATTGGAGTCAACCTGATGCAAAATGTCTGCCACAGCTAGCTCAAGGTAGCAATTACAAAAATGGCTATAACTTGGTCAGTTGTACAGATATGAAGCTAAAATTTGGTGTGGCGGTAGCTGAGACCTCTTAAGAGTCATTTAATGCTGCACCTGAAGCCAAACAGTCCGCTTGCTTTCATGTGGTTGTTAAGGCTCCCGGGCGTACTTCAGTCCGCGGAGGTCCCCGCGTACCGGATTAGCGTCGAAGCAGACGCCCGCAGGGCATGTCCGTGCAAAGCTCAATTTTTACGACCGTGTACTCCGTGCACCTTGTACTCAGTGTCACACAATAAACTGCCCAGGGACGGACTGTTTTGTATGCAATACCAATCTGTTAAATTCCCCGTCTTCATCCGTGGTCTGGTTTATTGGCCTTTTGTTTTGTTTTGTTTTTTTCCGAGTGATCTCTTCCTCCGCCGTTGACGCCATGACTGAAATGGTGGGAAATGAAGGAATTTGTCACGAGCGAATTAAAATCAGGTCAAGTGGCTGCGAGAGGGTCTGGAGATTTCCTCGTGGGCTGGTCTAATGTGTGGGCTGCAGGGCCAGTGCTCTTTGTTTTTTTATTTTTATTTATTTTTTAGAACTTTTTATTAACAACATATAAACACAGAACACCACTGCGGCTGGAGCTGCCAGCTCTTTTTTTTTTTGGGCGACCTGTCAATCAATCCAGCAGGCGTGCCAGCAAGTGACAAATCGGCAAACTCAATTTGTCCTGAAGGTAAATGCCCCTTGCCTGTGGAGCTGGTCTGCAGCTGCTCGGGGTGGACGCTCGAGTACGAAGTCTCAACCCTCTGCGGGCAGTGCGTGTCGAGTCTGCGTGGAAAACGTGACTATACTGGAGCCTTTAGTCGTTAATTTTACACACATTTTTCATAGTCCACAAGACACATGGTGCAGAGCTCCTGGGAAACCCTTCTTCCGCTCCAGTGTACATAATGGTACAGGTTCCTTCCTGCCACCTTCCTGCATCCGCCATTTAGCCACAAATCTGTCATGAAGAAAGTGCCACACTTTTCGGCTGCGAGACTCATGTACAATGTTTGTGCAATCTCCGTCCAGGAACTTTTAACCATTTATCTTTAAAGTGCGTCTTGAAGAATCGTACGTATGGATTTAGTTTCTGGTTGCTTCGGCCAACTGCTCCTCAGAACTGTCCTTGTTGCTTACTAGCATGACATTCGACTTCTGGAAGGAGGAGTGGGTGAAGCAAACTCGTGAATTTCTGACCAATCTCACAATACTTCGTTCATACTCCTGTGAGAAAAAGTTTGGCCAGGGCCTAGTGTCAAGAAGAACAAAATTAAACACTATTTTTGTCACGCAACTACATCAGAGATACATTTCTTAGCTCTGGATAGAGTATGAAACACTCTTAACACAAACACCGAGGGTTAACGGAGCACATGAGAGCTATTATTTTATTAACTATGTATGTCTGTTAGCAAAATATCTCTTGAACCAATGAAGAGATTTTATTGAAACTCGCAAAGTCGATCATTGGATGTACATCTACAACTTCACCTTAAAAATCACTCAAAATGGTTCTAATTCAATCAATTTTACAGAGTTTGAGTTATGGTTAGGAGTGGTGTTGGCTTAGTCATTCCTACCATACCATACCATACCATACCATACCATACCATGCATCAGGATATACCATACCATACCATACCATGCATCAGCATATACCATACCATACCACTTTATTTATAAAGCACTTAAAACAACAAGGCCAACCAAACTGCTGTGCTACAAAACTTCTAACACATTTACGAACACTAACATAAACTATTCATAACATTGAGCGCTAACAGACGACATGGGATCTTTGTTTCAAACCTTGGCATAATTTATGACGGGCATTAATTCAAGCAATGCTAATTTTATTCTCACTACAACAAAGTTTTCAACCCCAGTGTAGCTTTCCTCCAGAAACCTAAGCAACAACAATGTGAATCATATGAAACAAAATAGCTGATCCCTGGTTGGAAAGTGGTGTGCAGACATTAAAAAAATAATTATTTAAAGGACTAAATTCTCCTTTCAAGTACAGAAGCATAAATATCTGTGCCCATTTTTAATTGTAGTATTTTCCAATCCAGTTGCAGTACTTGTAACATATAAAGACAGTTGTAATACTGGCCATTCATGAAGGAACCCAGTAAGCGAGTCCCCTCGTGGCTTCAGTCCTCTTTAGAAAGTGTACTAAGCCTATCAGCCACTCAGCAGCAGTTCATACACCATCGCCTCAAGCAAAGAAGTTCAACACTCTTATCTGGCCCTGCTGTTTACAGATACCAACTTGTACCCTGACCTCAACAAGTCTTTGGCAATGTAAAACACAGCTGAGCATTTTCAGCGAATAAAAGTCAATTGAGAACCTCACATCAGTGTTAAACAGGAGTCCAGGAAACACAGCAAACATTTGTTCCCCTAAAACAGTTTTTTAAATTGTTTATAATCAAAGAAAATCTTGAAACGATGTACCGTTTCTTGAATTATTTTCATCCACATGGAAACCTGGAACACGAGAAAATGCTGTAGTAACTACGCCATGCCTGTATGTGGCACTGTATCGCTGCCTAACAGAAAATAAGAAACAACTGCTACTTTGTGTTTAATTAAACTACAAGACCACAAAGTGCAGGACAACGTTGACTGAGCTGTGTCAATTCAAATATGTGGACAAATTGGACGAACTCGGGGACCGTGTCCAGTGATTGATCGCTGAAGGGAACGTTTTTCCTTATGGTGTTTAAAAAAAAAAAAAATCATTTTTTTATGCACGAATGTCAGTCTTTCAAAACGGTTCAGTTTCTCAAGTTGTTTTAGATGCATGCTTGATGAACATTTCACTTTTTCCCTGCAACATTTGCTTTACTATCGCTTACATTACAATAAAATAATAAAGAATTCAGTCAGCTTGGGTGATTGATTTGATGCCGTCATAACATTTTTTTTTGCTCTGCTTCATTTAAGGAAACATTAAAGTTTTTCAGCCTTATCTGTTCTTTAAAGTAATACAGGATACAAAAATGTTGCTGTAGTTGAGAAACACGTGCGTGCAACACAAACAAAAGCATGTACCAGTAATCTGTCATTATATATTGGTAATAATAGATATAACTGTCAGTTGTACGGTTATTAAGCTAAAGTTGTGATGGTAGCAGCTGAACGTCATCCCCTACACACACAGCACTAACAGATCAAACAATCTTTGTTTAAAACATTGGCATGCAACGCATCAAAGAATGCTGCTTTAAATTCAGTATCAAATCGAACCTTACAGATTTAGTGTTGCAAAAGGGTTGTCATTACGTATCAAACTTGACAGAAATAATCTTTTATTTGCTTTTTGGTGCCTTGGAGTTATGGAATAATAACTTTATTGACCCAATCTGTCAAACGCCACCAGAAGATCCCAGTCAGGTGTAAGCCTCGATTATCATGCGAATGAGCGATGAAGGGAGAAATGAGAACGGTGTAAGACCTTTACGAATTTAATTTCTACCTCAGTCCAGCCCAGAACCACCAGCTGATTGTAAACGCTTCAATCTTGATGCAAATATGCACTTCTGTCCATGTTGATTACCTGCCGGTTGCGGGAGGACCTTCCCTCGTCATGTTATGACTCAATTTGCCCCTTTAAGCTGTCCGTCAAGCGTTGAGCTGCTTTTCCTGCCAAGTTGTGCTCCGTTTGCTCAAGCAGGATTGAAGGGCTCCACGTGTGCAAATGGTGAGAGATTTTATATAAAACACAGTGGTTTATGTATTAGGCCTGTCACGATAAACAATAAATCAATTAATCACACGATAAAAGAAAATTATTGACCTCATTTTCATTTATCGGTTTTATCGTTTCTTCGTGTCTCTCTCTTTCTGCTGGACACTGGATGACAAAAAGCTCAACTCCGGTGCTCTTCACGGACGCCTTCCCCTTCTCTTTTCTCTTTATAATCTATTTTAACCATCCAAAATCACGTTTTTGAATCGTTAAAATCAGCTAAGCTGAGAAGCTAAGCTATGAGCTAAGCTAACAGGCTGACCTCGAGGAAAAAAACATCCGTCTTGTCAAAGCTCAAAAATTCAGTTGAAACCCGTGCCTTCGTGTAAAAAGTTGTTTTTCTCTGCAAAAATAAGCTGAGAACTTGTTTACTGATTTTTATTAAAGGCTTTGTGTGAAAAATGCTATGCTAAAAAGCTCAAAACACACCAAGCGTCCGCCATTTTGAGAACCGAAGAGAGACAGCCCACGTCACGTCAAGGGGCCTCCCTCCCATTTTTCTTAGAGATACGCTGCTCGCTCCCTCACTATCCATCCTTCGGTTCAAACAATCTTATACTGCCATCCAGTGGTTAAAAAAAAAAAGGTTCTACACCCAAAAATTAACAAACATTTCTTCTTGAATTTGACAATAATTACTAATTATATTGTCAAGTTTAAAACAATATTATCGTTTATCTCAATAACTTCTGAGACAATTAATGGCCCAGCAAAATTTGTTATCGTGACAGGCCTAGTCTGTAGCTAACAGAATGATGGACATTTTGGTATCTCATCAAAGACCACGTTAAATGTTATTATTGAAACAACAAGCACAGCAGTCCTGGAAGGAATGTGTATCACCTGCTTCCTTTCTTACTGAGATTTAGACTAAAATCTTTTCTGAGAGGAAATGACGTTTTAGCCATTTTGGTCCAAACTTATAAATGACAGCACAATCTCATGCCAAAGTGCAAGATCTTACAGATGTATGTGTTGACGATGACTTTTAAGTAACCACCACACCAATTCTTTGTTCAATATCTGTTAATTAGTTGTAGCCATTTAAAAAAATAATCTTATTTCAGTTGATTGGATTCAAGATTGCTTCTTTAAGTGACTGGATTAGATTGGCATTTCACTAGAAAGGTACATGGTGGCGCTTCTGCTCCGTGCGTTGATTTAAAACACTGGAGCAGCAGTAATGAATGTCCAGCAGGTGTAGCTCTGAATGAAGAGACCGGATGGAGGAGAGGAAGCAGCAGTCTGCAGGGTTGATCCAAACGTCTTGTTTAACCTTCCTACTATGTTAGGGTCCGTAGTGACCCATTTTAAATTTTAAATCATGATACTGTCTTTTAAATAATTTTTTTTGCATCAAGGCTTTTTGACTTTGTCTGGAACCTTTATTTAAATAAAAAAAATATATATTTTTTTTCACTAAATTTAATTTTTATTTTTTATAGAACAACACGCACTTGCCGCGCTGGGGTCATTTGTGACCCAGTTATGGTATAAGACTATCAACCAATAATCAGTGTCAAAACTGAAATCATAAACACACTGTGACCTCACTAACTTTGTCATACATATGTTAGGGCCTTCTGTTTTTACCTGTTTGTCTACTTCACTGACCAAAACATCCCCATTTATCCGTACTACTTTTATTGATAAGTCCCTCATACTCTGCTCCCAAAAACTGAAAAAGTTCATCCAGCTGTAGATGCAGAGACATGTTGAGGCATGCCCATGTAGAGATAAGCCTACCTGGATAGCCATGCCCATCTTGATAGGCAGACCTAGATAGACACACCCACCTGGGTGTGTCTCTACATGGGCATGTAGAGACATGTAGAAACAGACACTCCATTTTACCTAGAGCTTGGCTGCATACCAAAATGAAGAGAAGATTCACAGTACAAGAAGCTCTAGATCACATCCTTGCTGAAAATGATGCAGAGGACACACCTAGTGACACAGATGAGCCAGTTTCTGAGGAGGACGATGCTATTGAATATGAATCAGAGTACACAGACTCGTCGGATGAGGAGGGCACAGGTGCTGAAGCTGCTCCTGTAATTGAAACCTATAAATCCAAAAAGGGTAACATCACTTGGAGTGCGATTCCTCCTGTTTCACATGGCAGGGAAGCTGCTGAAAATGTTATGAAGATGACCCCTGGGATTACAAGGTTTGCTGTGACACGAGTAAGTGACATCAAGACATGCTTTGATTTGTTTATGCCATAGTCACTAAAGAAAGTCATCATTGCTATGACAAACCTCGAAGGGAAAAAAGTTCACGGTGACACTTGGAAAGACATTGATGAGGAGTGCCTGGATGCTTTTATTGGTGTTCTTCTTCTCGCTGGCGTGTACAGATCCAGCAATGAGGCCCTTACTAGTCTCTGGGATGTGTCCACAGGCAGGAGTATTTTCCGCGCAACAATGTCACTTCAGACCTTTCAAATGATCTCAAGAGTCCTCAGATTTGACAACAGAGATACTAGAGCACGGTCTGACAAGCTTGCTCCCATCAAAGACGTCTGGGATAGATGGGTGAAGCTCCTTCCACTGATGTTCAACCCAGGACCAGAGGTGACAGTGGATGAGCGTCTTCTCCCTTTCCGTGGAAAATGCCCCTTCCGGCAATACATGCCCAGTAAGCCAGGCAAATATGGCATAAAAATCTGGGCAGCCTGTGATGCGAAAACCAGCTATGCCTGGAATCTACAGATTTACACAGGCAAACTTGCAGCTGGCATCCCTGAGAAGAATCAAGGAAAACGGGTAATCCTTGATATGACTACTGGACTGCGGGGTCATAATATCACGTGTGACAATTTCTTCACCAGCAATGATCTTGGACAAGAACTTCTCAAGAGGAAACTTACCATGGTGGGCACAATAAGAAAAAACAAACCTGAGCTGCCCCTTGAAATTTTGCAGGTGAAAGACAGGGCTCCACTGTCTTCAAAATTTGCTTTTACAGAAACCACCAGTGTTGTTTCATACTGTCCCAAAAAGAACTGGAGTGTGGTACTTATGTCCACTCTTCACAAAGATGCAGCTGTGTCAACAAGAAGTGACAAAAAGCCTGAAATCATCCTGGACTACAATAAAAACAAATGAGGAGTGGACACCCTGGACAAGCTGACTGCCACCTACACTTGCCAGCGAATGACCAGGAGATGGCCAATGGTTGTATTTTACAACATCCTAGATGTGTCTGCATACAATGCATTTGTCTTGTGGACCCAGATTGACTTGGGGTGGAACGCCAAAAAAAACCACAAGCGGAGATTGTTCCTTCAGGGATGTTCCTTTAGAGATGTGTTCTAATACTTCTTAAAAAAACACTGTTTTGAGGGCATTTTTTGGCTGATTTAAGACGGGTCACAACTGACCCGTTCACATCATAAGTGCGTGTGGGATCTCGCCCCGCTAGGAAGGTTAACCCTCATTCTCTCCAGGGGAAACGCCACATTTAAGATTGTGATTCAGCTTTTTGGATCAACGTCCAGTCTTACTTATAAAGTTTCAGAACCTCTGCAAGGTTTCTGCAGTCAGTATACTTTTAAATATTGCCTGTTAACTTCACTACTATTAAAAAAAACACCTTAGTTTAGGTAACACAAACTAACCACTAACTATTAACATTCATATTAATGGAAAATGAACTAGTAATTAGATAAATATTAGTATTTTTTTGGATGTATTCTATCTATTTAACAAAGAGGCTGTGCTTTTTAACCATTAGCTTCACACACTGTGCCCTATAATAGAAATACAAGAATAGTTTTCACCTAAACATGGCTTATTTTTATGTAACAATGTGCTCTTTCCTGAAAATGTTTTTTTTATTTTTATTTATAGCTGCACCAGAAGCCTTTGCTGTTGCTTCCTGCAGCTGATTCTCACAATATTGCATTCATGATGCTGTTCGAAGAAGCAACCAAACAGGAGGAAGTAGAGCTAAAGGAGCACATTCATAACATAAAGCCAGAGCTCTTAATGTTTGCAGGGGAAAAATACAAGCTTTTTCATAAATCACTTACAAGCTGTGCTGTCTGCCGTTAAACAGATTACAAAGAAGAGATGCTGCAGAACTAAAAAAAAAACCCCAATGGTTACACAACTCTGAGAGGGAACAAAAATGCACGCTCTGATTTATTTTTTCGTCTGGTTAAGGGAATTTTGTACACCTGCCTACATGGCTAACAGTATTTTATTAGATTATTTGGACTTACCCAGACATCCTTTAAAACAAAACGGGACGAACAGGAGAAAACAAAATACGTTTACCTTCATTTGGCTCTTACTGATGCTGATAGAGGTTGACATGCTGTTTTACTTGCTTCTTTTGAAAGGATTTGAGGGATGGAGCAAAAAAAAAAAAAAAATCTTGGGCTTAGCTTTTGTAATGAAACTCTGCAAGAGTTGGCCCGTGTAGGCGGAGTTCTGTTTGCCCACAGGGGCATGCCACAACCAGAACACGAGACTTCCCTATGTGGGTCGTGTTGGTGTCTCGGTACATCTCAACCTGACTTTAATGGTAAGGACTGTAAGGAGAACTGAGTAGGCCCCATGTTGGTTCTATTCCTATAATATTACCTGAAAAGGTCAAATAAACAGTAGCAGCCAAGACCAACCGTGGGGAGGAACTTCTGTTATGTGAACCTGTTGAGGTGAGTCCTATATGTGAATTTTCTGGTTTGGAATTTACTTTATGTTTTAAATAATTGTTTAGTACAAGTAAAAGGTTCATTACAGATCATTTCTTTGTATTGATAGCTGTCGAGACTGTTAGCTAAATGACAACTTCTGGTTCTTCTCTGGAGAATGGGGGTAGCATAAGATGCTATTTCCTGACGTTCTTCAGATGTTTGATGGATGAACTGATATATAAACCCTTCCCACACTCTTTAACAACATATGTATATGTACTGTTCAGTACTGCAAAATTTTACCATTGAAGATACTACTACAACTTGAAGGATGAGTTCAGATTCAGGTTTATTCGCGACTGTCCTGCCAGTTCGGTGAGCTTAACAGATCGATCGTTACTTGTGACTTTACACTGAAAAACAATTTTTACCATGTTGGTTTCTCAGCTAGCTCCTCCATTGCTGTTCTTTGAATTTTGGCAGAAAGCAGCGGCCAGAAGCACTGTTGGCTTCTGGGCCGTATAGTTCTTTTGACTGGCCTTACACTGTAGGCTTATTGAAAGAAAACTACAAAATGGCGGCACCGGTCCAAAGTATTTATTTTTTTGTTTGTTTTTGTTTTTTATCCTATTAATTGGTTCAGTTTGTAGAGCTGCTGCCTCTCAGCGAGCAGGTTATCCTGGTTCAAATCCCAGTCCGGGGGCCTTTCTGGGTGGAGTTTGCATGTTCTCTCCGTGCATGTGTGGGTTTTCTCCGGATACTCCGATTTCTTCCCACAGACCAAAAACATGCATGTTAGGCTGATTGATAACTCTAAATTGTCCCTAGGTGAGAGAGAGTGAATGATTGTTTGTATTCTTTGTCTCCATGTGTCCCTGTGATGGACTGGAGACCTGTCCAGGGTGTCCCGAGCCTCTTGCACAGTGACTGCTGGACATGAGCACAAGTGATCCCCACGACCCGAAAAGGTGGAATCGGGTAAAGATGATGGCTGGGTGGTTGGTTCGCGCTCCCGTCCGCTCCCGTTAACTTTTTATCCCGTACCGTTCCGATCATGTGACAGATTTTAAAGTTGACAATTGTGTGTCGTGTACAATCTTGCGTTGAAAACCCACGAAAGAGTGAGTCTGAGCAAGTCGAACCGCGAAGTATCGAGGGACTACTGTACTGTAAAGTGACTAATCAACACATATCCTGAACAGACTGGACAAGATCTTTGTTTAACATTTTAACTAGATGTTTCTCTGCTCCAACACACCTGATCTGAATCCATGGATGATTGGCGGGTTTCTGCAGAACATGAAGAGGTAATTCCACCATTGAATCAAGTGTGTCGGAGCAGGGAAACGAGTAAACCCCGCAGTGTAGTCGCTCTCGAGGACCAGAATTAAACACCTCTGTCCTAGGGGTTCCTAGATGATGCATTTAAGGAGCATTTGTAAATTGTATAGTACTGTTATTAAATGCCACTCAGAGACTTAATGTTCTAAAAGCAAAGAAACACGAGAAGCTTTAGGTTTCTGAGTTGGTTCACATCATAAAGGCGGTTGGTTCACTGTGATACAGATATCTTCTTAACAGCTCAGAACCAGAGGACATAAATCTATATTAATAATCGGTTGCAGGGCCGGAGTGAAACTTTGTTAGCAGGAACCGTAAGTGGTTTCCGCGTTGCAACTCTCACCTTGTGAGCTCGGCCCCCGACACGTCCCCTTATTGATATCAGTTTGATTTATGGGGCGCCGCTGCCCTGGTCTTCGTCTGACAGGAGCCTGTGATTTATCCCTGTCTGATGCTGAAGGGTGAATGCTGATAGAAAGATAAAAAAGGAGACTAAATTTGTTTTTTTATTTTTTTGTGGACTCTTTCTTGGCCTTACAGATGCACCTTGGCAGGATGATGTTTGCTTTAATGAACTGCAGCCCATCAACTCTCCAACAAGAGAGAAGACGTCAGTAGATCGTGACAAACTTTGTGTCCAAGATACTGCTGTTAGAAAATAAATACTCAGAAAACCCACTTTTTTTTGCGCCCCGGTTTTGATTTAAAGTCAGACGTATATATTATTGTCAGACTGACGGATCGTGCTGTAATTGCCTGAAGAACCCTGCGTCCCTCAGGGCAGGGGCCATTTGTCTCTTAGTTTGTTGATGCTTCATTTATCTTCAGCTATTCAATAATTTTAACTCGGATGTCTTTGATGGGGGACTCCTAAGTGCCTGTTTTAAAACAGATTCTTCTCCAGCTTGGAAATCCAAGGCTGCACCCCATTATCACCTGCTCCTGTGCAAGTGTCTCTCTGTTAGCAAAATATCTGATGATCCACTGGATGAGTTTTAATGAAACCCAAAAAAATAATCATTAGCTGTACATTTTTAAACTGATCCTTGTTGGAGTCGATCCAATTCAAGATAGCCGTCAGAGCTAATCAACATTAGCTAACATGAAAAACGCTACAACCCAGTGATTTTAACTGATATTTAGCTAAATGTTATGTTGTAACTGAGACTGATCCCCAGAACATGCTCAAAGCATGACATCTTGCATAAAATCAAGACATTCTGATATTTTTTTAAGTTTGACCAAAGCGACAAACTCGTTTCTCAACATTTGCTCTTATTTGTCTAAAACTCTGGCATGACATCTGCTGAGCGCTATGCATTCCTTTAAGGAACGCCAAGCCTTTCATTTAAAATGTATTTATTCACGTCTGAAACGTTTAGTCGCTTGAGATCCGTTTCATTCTTCTTAGTGTCTGATGTAGCTTCTGTTTTAAAGCTAATCACAGTGAGAGCTCCCCCCCTGGGAAACGTGCATCCCCTCTAATTGTATCACTGTGTCTGCGGGGTTTCCTTCTAGATGAGTCGTAATTTAAAGGCAGGCGTAACACGAGACAAATTCCATTTGATGCCCCGTGACACCGGCCCCTGCCACCACCGGCCCCATTAAAGGAAACGTATCGATTGAAAATAAGCTTTGTAATTAATGGAGGGCTTCAGCAGATCTCAGTCCAGGCTCAGACTCAGAGGGGCGAGCCTGCACCTGCTATATACTCCATTTATTTTAATGTTTAAATAATATATAAGACTTAACGATTAAAATTTAATAGACAACATAAACGTCGAAGTGAGACAGATTTGAACAAGATAAACTGCATCCTCTGTGAAGATGTGGTTTGAACTCTGAGCACTGAGTGAACGGATTGCTGAACTTTGTTGAACGAATTAATTGAACTTTTAATTTAAACAAACTCAACAGAAGCTACAATCAACAAACTGTAGTTAAAAGCTAGAATATACAGAACTGGAACTTAAACTAAAAATTTAACACAACGTCTAAAAAGATATATATATATATATATATATATATATATATATATATATATATAAAACATAGATAATAGCTAAATTTAGCATAATCAAACCTAAAAGATAAAGTTAGTAAAACTTCAGTGAAAAGCAAAACTTAGCTAAACTGTAGCTTAATGCTAAATGTAGCAAGACTGTTACTAGAAACTAAATATAGCAACGGTGGTTTTTTTTTTCAAAATGTAGCTAAAAACCAACTCAAGCAAAATATATTTAAAAGCTAAAACCATAGCTAAATGCTAAAACAATCTGAATTGTAGCTCAAAGATCAAATTATGAAAACAGTTAAAATAAGCAAACGGATAGATAAAGTCAAAGTTTCTTTGCCGTATGCACCACATATAGTACATTACATGTGGTGGAACAAAATTGTGGACACAGGGTCCCAGTTACATCCAACAAAAGTATAAAATGTAAAAGAAAAACAGTAATAAGATCTAAGATAAACATTAAACTAAAAATACACCAAGTACTAGTAGTACAAAACAATACGCTGAACAGCAGCACGAACATGAGTCTATGTGAGCAGATGAGTACAAATGAACACAACAGCATGAAACAGATCAGCAGCAGCATGAAACAGATCAGCAGCAGCATGAAACAGATCAGCAGCAGCATGAAACAGATCAGCAGCAGCATGAAACAGATCAGTAGCAACATGAAACAGATCAGCAGCAACATGAAACGGATCAGCAGCAACATGATGTGATTTTTCACAGTGATTATTCTGGTTAAAGATTCATGAGTCTAACAGCCTCAGGGTAGAAGCTGTTCCTCAGTCTAGTGGTTCTACACTTAATGCTCCTAAACCTCCTTCCTGAGGAGAGCGGGGCAAAAAGTGTGTGTGCTGGGTGAGTGTGGTCCTTCATGATGCAGGTGGCCCTCTTCCTGCATCTGGAGGTGTAGATGTCTGTGATGGTGGGAAGACTGACTCCAGCAGTCTTCTGTGCAGCCTTCACCACTCTCTGCAGAGCTTTTCTTTCTGCAGCTGTGCAGCCTCCATGCCACACATTGATGCTGGAGCACAGGATGCTCTCCACTGCACACCTGTAGAAGGAGGTGAGGAC
>NC_056514.1:36575901-36614961 GCF_014905685.2 Nematolebias whitei | reverse complement strand
GAGCACAGGATGCTCTCCACTGCACACCTGTAGAAGGAGGTGAGGACTGAGCTTCCCAGACCAGCTCGCCTCAGCCGCCTGAGGAAGTAGAGTCTCTGATGATCTTTCTTGATCAGGCTGGTGGTGTTGTTGCTCCAGCTGAGGTCGTCATTCAGGTGCATAAGACCTGAATGTAGCAAAACTGTAGCTATAAGCTAAAATTAGCAAAGCTGCAGCTAAAAATTAAAAGTAGCATAAGAAGACAAAAACAGAGCAAGTGCGCTAAAGATAATTTAAATGAAAACAATGTTTTGAAGGAGCTGAAGAGATCCCAAGTTGCTGTGTTGTCATTAAAGTTAACATTTTCTACCAACTTGTAAAGGGTACATATTTTAAAAGTCTTTGCTCACGATCTCTAATCAACAGAATGTATTGATATATTAATGGTTAAACTAGCACAACACATTCAGAAATGGTTTGCAATAAACATACAGAAGCTATAAACAGGAAAACAATGTGAGTCAGCGATCACACGCAGTTAATCCTCACATCATTTTCACACAGCCACGTTTTAAACAGATTAATTTTGGTTCACTTTTTTTGAGACAGAATTACCAAAACACCAAGCTGAGTGCTTGTGCACGTTTCATTTTTCATTCTATCAAACACTCGCGCTGTTTTTGAGCGGAGCTGTCAGAATCTGCTCCTGTGAGGCTGGCGAACGCACCTTTAGGTGGGTTTCAACACGCAAAAAGAGCTCTAGGACCGAAGTGTGGAGGATCCTGAGATGGACTGCATCCGCTCACGCACATGACTGTTTCTCTGAGCTGCTTCTTGGCTTCCCTTTACAGAAGCTGGCTCTAGGGGGTCAGAGAGAGTGGGAATGAGGGAGGTGAATGCATACGCCCTCAAATAAAACAATATTAGATATAGATACATTTTTATGTGAACACTTGTCCTTTTAGATTTTACGTGCTGACTGGGAGAGTCATATCCTGATTTCATCCTGGGACAGATAAACTGCTGTTTTGCCTCACATATGGAAACTCTTGTACTCAAACACATGCAGTCATCTTTGTTTTATTCTTCCCTTTCACAGTGAGGAGGAGCTGACTGAGTTACAGCGGGTGTTTACTCAGTGAGTCATGGCTTTTTAAGATTTCCAGTTAGTATTATCGCTGCTTGACTTATGGCCTGCAGGCTAACCAAACCAGTCATAATAAGCTGTTTGCTTCTCGTATTTTAGACCGAGCTGAAGAAGCAGTGAGTTGATGCTTGTGCTGAAGTCCCTTTTGCCTGTGCCTGTGTTTGTATTTGTTTGCTACATTAGCAAAAACATTTCAAGGTGAACTTAAAATCACCCGATTGGCTGTTGCCGCCACACAACCTTAGCCAACATCCACATGGCTTTAACATACTCGGTTTTACACATTTTGAGTTAAGATTTGGTGTGGAAGTAGCTGAGTCATCCGCATCACATACTTTGAGGCAAACTTTTAAGTGTTAACGCAACAATTTTTTAAGATTGTGCAGAAATGTGGCGGCTAATAGACATTCTTTTAACAAATGCTTTTATTGTGTGAATGTTTATGAAGCATTCACTTTTGTCATCCATTTTCTTCCAAATGTTTTTCTGCATCTTTCTCGTTCCACAATTTTGGTGCTATTTCAACAAATTATAAATCAAAACGTTCAGCTCTTTCAGGACAATCCTGCTATGACTTTTGGTATTGGTGCAACTTTAGCTTTTTGAAATATTTAGCCTTTTCTCTGCCTTTTTTTACTCATAGAAAATGAATTGAGCTCATTTGACCTCCTTCAAATCTTTAGATCTGTTTACAACCTTTTACTGCTCCTTTCATGTTTTGTTCTGGTTCAGCTTCTTTCAGCTTCCTTGTGCAAATTTAAACATCTTTTCAGCTACTTTAGGCTGTTTTTTGGGGGGTTTTTTTTCAGCTGTTTTGTGATCCTTTCAGATTATTTCTGCTAATTACAACATTTTTATGCTTCTTCTAACTTCTTTCTGCTAATTTCAGCTTGTTTAGCTTCTTTCAGCTTATTTCTGCTAGTTTCAGCTTTTTCTACTATTTCAGCTAATTCCACATTTTTTGCACTCATTTCAATTTATTTAAGCCTAATTCAGCAAAACTGTGCTCTCCACTTTCTTCTGGTAATCTAAGCTTCTTTCTGTCTTTTTAGCTACTCTACAGATGTTCTATAGCTCATCTTGGCTTTTTCAGATAATTTCCACTTTGTGTGCTAAATTTCTGCTTCTTTCAGCCTCGTTGGGCAAATTGTTTTCTGCTTTCTTCCGCTAATTTAAGCTCGTTCTACCTTTTCAGCTACCTTTTTAGCATTTGTATATAATTGCGGCTGTTTTCAGAGTACTAAGTTTTTATTGTAATTTCTGCTACTTTCAGCTTAATTACCGGAAACTTCATTATGCTCATTTCAGCTTGTTGCACTCCTTTCAGCTTATTTTTGCTAGTTTCAACTATTTCTGCTACTATTTGGCTGATTCATGCCAGTTTTAGATTTTTATGCTAATTCCACATTTTTTTAGCTCATTTCAGCTCTTTCCATTTCCCTTTGATAGTTTAAGCTTCTTTCTGCCATTTAGCTATTTTTTAGCTATTTTTTCTAATTTCAGCCTTTATTTTAATAGCTAATTGCCTAAATTTTTACGTTCATTTCTGCTTCTTTCAACCTAATTCAGCAAATATGTGTTCTTTCTGCGTTCTTCTGCTAATTTAGGCTTGTTCTTACATTTCAGCAAGTTGTTTTTCAGCTAATTTCAACTATTTCGCAGCAAGTTCTTCTGTAATAAACAATCACAATGCATTTTCTCTAGTTTTCAGTTGAGTTGGTTCCTTTTCTGTAAGGTCCTATTCTCTGATAAATGGGCTATTAGATATAAAATTGTACCAAGTTCGTTATTTTGTGATAAACAAAATAATAAATTGGACAGGATGCTAAATTAAAATATGAATTACTTTATGTTCAATTCATTTCTGTTATTTTGTAGCACCATGTCACAACAGAGGTCGTTTCAGGGTCATGAGTGGATTAATTTATACTAAGTTAATCCTCGTGTTGTAGCCAGGTTCTGTCAGACAGATTAAATCAATATGATGATCGGTTATCAGATCATTTACTAACAGAGACTTAGAGGAAAGAGATCTGATGTCCAGTAATCCATATTTAATGACTTTATTTTAATGACTTTGTTCTGCTGTTGTTCAGCGTATTGTTTTTGTATTAGTGCTTAGTGTATTCTTAGTTCTTAGTTCACATCTTACTGTTTTTATTTACAATTTATACTTTTGTTGGATGTAACTGGGACCCTGTGTGCACAATTTCGTTCTACCACATGCAACACATGTGGCGCAAACGACAAATAAAGAAACTGTGACTTGACTTCGACTCGTTCTTCTGTTCTTGTAAAGTAAATGTTTTGTCTTTTATCACGTGTGTTGTACTTATACTTCTCCTTAATATTAAGATTGCTTTTTTAAAAGTTTGTCCCAATGTGAGACTTAAAATCCTGAGCTCGTTCATAAAAACACAAATCACCACCAGTTGTTCGGTTCATATTAAAAAATGACACGATTTACCTTCTCCTTCTTGTGGGACTTGAAGTTTCCTCTGTGATCCTGCAGTTGTGAGAGACGGCGCGACATTTTGTTTGAGATTTGAGCGTGTAATCTGCTGTGATGTCTGACTAATTCGCAGCAACAATCAGTGACTCTTGCATCTGATCAGACTCAGTAGACAGGGAGGTTTTGGTTTTGGTGTGCAGCCTCGGACAAGACAGCAAGAACAATGCCTCTGTCTCCCATTTTTTCTGCCTTTAAATGTAGTAAAGAAAACAAGGAAACTGTTTAAGGAGCTCCTTTTGTGTTCTTTCTAAGTAAACAGCAAGATTTCATGTGGTCTTCTTTATTACCCTAGTATATTTGTTAATGTTGTGATTGTCACTCCACTCATTTTTGCACTTGAGTGAAATTTAAAATTAGTATTTAAAATAAGATTTATTTTTTTAAATCGTAAGAATGAGTCAAAGTTGTGTGTGGTAGTAGCTGATAGTCAGCCTCAACACATAAGCCTAGCTTAAATTGATCTTATGAGATATTGCAATGCTGCACGAGGTCGAGCAAAACGCCATTAATAACTAACGAGGCCGTAACTGTCTCTTCTCATCACGAACTAGTTCAGCACACTGGCATGAAAAGTGGCGGGCGATATGCAGTCATTGAAGGACTGCTAGGCCTTTTATTCCTTTCTGTTCCAGTTTGTTCGTCTGAAACCCACAAACTGGGAGCAGACGTGTTTTAGAGACATTTGATAGACTCTGTGTTCCTTTTGAAAGTCTTGAGTTTTTGATGTTGTGAAGCTCAGCTGCATCTCAGGACTCCGTACGGATTCATCAAAGGAGATGGCATTTTTAGCCTGATCAGCAAATTATTGGCGGCGGCACGGTGGCACAGTTGGTAGAGCTGCTGCTTCTCGGAGAGGAAGTTGCCGCATCGAGTCCCCGGCCCGGGATCTTACTGGGTGGAATTTGCATGTTCTTTCCGTGCATGCATGGGTTTTCTTCAGGTACTCCAGTTTCCTCCCTCAGTCCAAAAACATGCACGTTAGGCTGATTGGTGACTCTAAATTGTCCCTAGGTGAGAGTGAGAGAGTGTTTGTCTCTGTGTCCCTGTGATGGACTGGAGACCTGTCCAGGGTGTCCCCCACCTCTCACACGGTGACTGCTTTATGTGGCACAGTGCCCCCCTGCGATCTGAAAGTAAAGAAGCAGGTAACGATAATGGATGAACCTATTGGCTTGTTTTCATGCAGATGTCATCCAGCAGAGGGCAACGGCTGATTTGTTCTTTATTTCAATCAAATGCAAAGAACTTAAAATAATCGATTCTTGTTTTTGAGTAAATCGATGCAGTTTTCGGTAAAACAGCTAAGCATGAACAAATCGTTTGGCCAAATTTTTTTTTTTTTTGTCCAAGCTTTTAAATATTTATTAAAGCTATTTTAACATGATTAAGACTTTATTCAATTTGATAAACCTATTTTAAGCAAATTCATCTCAAGTGTTTTTTTACGTCAGGGTTTTGACCCAACCGTCAGTCGTTTACTTCAGGTCTCACTTTTCATTTAACGGTCACCTCCACCGCGGCGCGTTTACAAAATAAAATAACGGCTGGGCGGTTCTTTTTCTGAGACGCGTTGTAAAATCACTTGTACTTCCTTCCATTCTTCTCTAATTACAAGGAGGGATTTGATCTCGCCCTTTGATGATGGAGACCAGATTAGGCTCCATGAATGGGATTTTCTCTGTCTCCGTTTTCTGATACATCGCACCCATTAACTCCTTTGAAGCTCCTGTTGTTCTCTCCCATGTTGAGAGCTGAAGCTCGCAGCGCTCCCTGATTTCCCTTATAAATGCTTTCAAACTAATGAATTTCTTTAACACAGTTAGCTGGATTTCCTGGCAGCGTGTTAAATTAAAAGTGCCGTCCAAAAATTTCACATGTATTTTTCTTTCCTTTCAGATATTTTTGTAGTTGGACGTCTGCTGCAGGCATGTTTAGGAACAGCTTGAAGATGCTGCTGACGGGGGGGAAGGCCAACCGCAAGAGTCGCGGCAGTGGTGAGTTTGTCTTGTGATACGAGCAGCAAATCGTGACGCATCTGTCCGACAGCAGCACGAGATGTTGCCTGGACGGGTCTGGATTTATTTTAGGAAGCAGGTCTGTGCAGGTCAGACGGTAAAATACAGTTTGAGGAGTCTCCTTTAAAAACAGTGGCATAAATGGCTTTAATCCAAAGTGCTGTTAAGAAAAGAATCGCTTGTATTTGTAATTACTAAGATCATAATTCATGTCTTGAAGCAGCAGATGTTTTTATTAAATTCTGTCGGAGGCGGGTCGTATTGTGCTTAAGTCTTCATCCGTTCATGTCTACACCCGTGAACTTTCTCTTGTCTGTCCCGTAACTTCTGATCCACTCGAGATAATTTAACAAAGCCTCAAACATGTATGCGTCATAACTAGACGGAGAGTCACGTGCGCTTTCCATCACCCCTGCTTCCAAGGTCAAGGTCACGAATCGAGGTTAAATGTTGTACAAGGTCTTTTGTTGTCAGGGTCATTGCTTTTGTTACTTAAGCACGCTTAAGGTTTGAATAAAGCCGTGCACAATCCGTTAGAATTCATGGGGGAGTGGTGGTGCAGAGGCTAAAGAAGGTGGGCCTGTGATCGTAAAGTCGCCAGTTCAACTCCCCGGCTCGACAATATTAAAAAAAAAAAAGTGGGTGGGAAAGGTGAATCACCCACACCTGCCTCCATCCCAATTTGCCCCACCCTAGGCCCTTGAGCAAAGCCCTTAACCCCCACCATCTGCTCCCTGGGTGCCCTAGATAGCAGCTCTCTGCTCCACACAGAGGGCTGTGGTAGCTCGGTGGTCTGTGGTTGCGTCATGAAGGACATCCGGCTTAAAACCAATTGCCAAGTCTTTGTGTGAGTTAGTTCGCTGTGGCGACCCCTGAAGAAGGGAGCAGCCGAAAGAAGAAGAAATCTGTTAGAGCTCGGAGTATGTGTTGAGGATCAGTCTCAGCTACCACCAATTATTTTAAGGTAAACATCTATAAAATCCATCCATCTAGCCATTATATCCCCCCCCCCCCCCCTCTCCATTTTGGATCGCGGGGGTCACTGGTCGCCATGTCCAGCAGTCGTTTGACTAAGTTATAGATATTTTTGCATATACTAATGTCAGTTAACTGTTGCAGACATGTTGAATTAAATTGACTAATTCAATAATTATCGTATTTTCTGCCGTTCACGTCGCACCATCTTATAAGTCACATTAGTCCAAATATGTCTAATAAAGTGGAAAAAACATAAATACGTTGCTTGGCTGTATAAGTCGCGTCTATTATTCGTCACCGCTGACGACCTGGAAATGTGGGCTGGTGTTGTGCCAAAAATTGATTGGCTGCCAAATGGAGGCCGTGGGAATGTGCACGGGAGGACTTTAACAAGAATTTAACAAGGTTAACACTTGTAAACAATTATTTGTTTCCTCTAAATTATAGTAAAGGTGTGTCTCTGTTGAACTTTTACTTAAAAAATGCACTACAATGGTCAAATCAGCTGCATTTCTCCGGGACGGCGCGGCGAAATGAAGCTGATTTGACGGTTGCTCCAGGCATGATCCCGGAGCTGGACGAAGGTGGCTTGGTATGGCAAGCCGATTGTGTCATTAATAGTCACTTTTACCTATTACATGACACAACAGCATGCCATACTACTCGAATGCCATCTAGTGGCTGAAAATGGTAGTGTTCGATATTTTCAATGTCAGAATGAATGAAAACGGTCATATCTCAGCCAAAAATTGGTTTATAAACATGGGAAGAAAAACGTAAACACGTCGCTTCAGCATGTAAGTCTCAAGGCATGTAAATTATGTACATAACCGTGACTTATAGGGCAGAAAATACGGTACTTTCATCAAAATGCTTCCAGTGGTTCAATAAGTATTTTGGTTCATGGACACAAGTAGAAGCGTTATTGTTCTGTCTTTGCCTTTTGCCAGCGGGTGTTAATTAGGTGTCAAGGCAGAATTGTGTTTAAATGTGCTACAGACTGCAGGGAGATACAAGATACAGATGTTACTGTGCAGCGGACAGATTGTAAGAACAGCTTTTTGTCTGCTGGGATGAATGAACTCCCTGCAAGATGACTGCAACAGATATGAAAACACTGGAGGGTACTTGAGTTACGCTCCGCTGATTGGTCTCCCCCCTACTTCACACATACTGTAAACAGACAAAAACACTAAAGGCGGAGGGGAATACTGTACATCTGTCAGCAGCTGAGATTGAGTTTTAAGGCTTTACAGGAATGAACATCGCAACAAAAACTAACCGGCAGATGCTAAGTGAACACGCTGTATGTGAATGACTCAACAAGCAGTTGTGATCATTGAATCTTTTTTTTTTATTTAACATGTTTTGTTTTCTTTTTCACCCGCCGCCATGAAAAACAGACCATCATGTACGTAGCTGCCTTTTTTGTGTTAGCTTTTTCTTAGCAAAATATCCAATGAACCGCTGGATAGATATTTATCAAACATAACCAAATACAAAAATGGCTATAACTCAGTCAGTTTTACACATATTGAGCTAACTTTTGGCGTGGTAGTAGCTAAGACTTATACCCCACCCATATAGATGTACGGTAATATAACTAGAGACATGAAATGAAGCCTGAAGTTGAAGCCACAATGTCTGAGCTCCCCCTAATAAACAGGCTTCATTACAATTTTCAGGTTTTCTTGACTCAAAATAAAATCATGCTTCACATAATAGTTATTGAATTTGGTTAAATTGTGCTGTTGTGTGTTCAAATACGCATTTAATTTTTAAAACATTTTTAGTTTCAGTTTATGTGAAGGTTTAAGAAATGTGTCATGCTAGCTCTTATTGACAGTTCATTAGCGAGTTGGGAGGGTGTGTAGGTGGGACTTTCATATTGAAGGGTACAGCTAGGCCTGTCGCGATAAATAATGAATCAATTAATTGCATGATAAATGAAAATTATCAACCTCATTTTCATTTATCGGCTCTATCTTTTTTTCGTGTGTCTCTCTTTCTACTGAAGACACTGGACGACAAAAAGCTCAACTCTGGCGCTCTTCACTGACCCCTCCCTTTCTTTTTTCTCTTTAAAATTTGTTTTAATCGTCCAACATCGCGTTTTTAGATTGTTAAAAGCAGCTAAGCTGAGAAGCTAAGCTACGAGCTAAGCTAACAGGCCGACCTCGGGGAAAAACATCCGTCTTGTCAAAGCTCCAAAAATGCACGGTCGAAACCCTGTGCCTTTGTTTAAAAAGTTACTTTTCTCTGCAAAAAGTAGCTGAGAACTTGTTTACTGATTTTTAAAAAAAAATTTTTATTCAAAGCTTTGTGTGAAAAATGCAATGCTAAAGAGCTCAAACCACATTGAGCGTCCGCCATTGTGGGAACCGAAAAACAGGAAGGAGGGACAGCCCATGTCACGTCAAGGGGTCTCCCTCCCATTTTTCTTAAAGAGACACGCTGCCCACTCCCTCACTATCCATCCTTTGGTTCAAATAGTCTTATACTGCCATCCAGTGGTCAAAAAAGGTACTACACACATAAATTAACAAACGTTTCTTCTTAAATTTGACAATAATTAGTAATTATTGTCAAATTTCAAACAATATTATCGTTTATCGCAATAATTTCTGAGACAATTAATCGCCCAGCAAAATGTGTTGTCGTGACAGGCCTAGGTACAGCTGACATCCCTGAGTTTCAGCCTCTGACTCCAAAATACTCCAAATTACTCCTAAAACCAAACATTTTGTCTTCAACTTTGAACAGCAGAAAGCAGCTGAGTCGCTTTGTTTATCTTTATTTAGGTTGATGTTCCCAACTCATACTCAGAGGGCTAATAGTTTCCACAAGAATTGTTTAACACTTCGGTATTAACTGTTGTCTGACTGTTAGCAAAATTTTGATTGTAACAAAGCCATTAGCTGTGGGGCAGCTGTGGCTGAGTGGTTAGAGCAGTCGTCCTCCAATGGTAGAGTTGTGGGTTTGATTCCACCAGCAGTCACATGTTGTAGTGCCCCTGTGCAAGACACTGAACCCCTCATTGCCTCTGATGTGTGTCCCATTGGTGTATGACTGTGATGTAAAAGCACTGATTGTGTTGTAAAGTGCTTTGAGTATCTTGATTAGTTGGAAAAACACTACGATACAAGTACAGACCATTTACTGTTAGAAAGTAATCACTGAACGTCGATCATCGATTATCTTTGGAGTCAACACGATTTGAGACGGTCGCCACAGCTAACTGACTTTAACTCGGTCAGTTTCACAGATATTGAGCTAAAATTTGGTGTGGTTGTAGCTGAGAGTCTATCACAACACATACTCTGAGTGTGACCGCTCCAAATATCGTACAGAACATTATTTCAAGGTTGTATCAAAATGGCTAATACTCTGAAGCTGAAGCTTTGGCAGGCCCTGCAAGTTTTTTTCTTCTCATTTTAAGTTAGTCTTTTAATTTATTCAAATTTTAAACATCACAATCAGATGATCAGACTTTTTTCTTTGAGCTTCTTGATAACTTTTATCTGTATAAAGAGGATTTTGACTTATCAGTGTGTGACAGACAGAGATCACTTAAAAATCTGTGTCCTGCCGCTGCTGCAGTGGGAAAAGCACTTGGCTCAAAAATAAAACCCCAAATCCTGAAACTGTACAGTATTCACCGATTGCTGAAATTGGTTCAAAAAGGGAGATTGTGAGATAAAACTGATTTTCTGTTGTGTTTGATGTTGTTCAAAGACAGCTTCTGACTTCAGGAATGCTGCAGCCCAGAGGGGAGTAAACCCACTAATCTGCACACGACAGACGAGCTTTTTGTTCTTCACTGGAAAAACTCTTGGAGCCCCAAGTTACTAAAACTGAATAATAGAGATAATCTCTGATCGGGATTAGATTAATTGTTATGAATATGTACAGTTAGGAAAGAAAGAATTATCTCTGATGCACGACGTTATCCTGCATGTTTCAGCTCTAGCTGCTGTCGATGATAATCGCACACTGTTGTTTCCAGTCCGACCACTAAACAGAGGCCAGCAGAGTCATCGTTTTGGGAAAACACACCAGAGACTATAATTAAATGCTTTGCAGTCCTTGAAGGAATGCATATTGCCCACTACCTTTCATGATAGTTTTATACCAAGACCTTGGGTTAAGAAATGATGGAGTTGTAGCCGTTTGGGTAAACTTTGAAAATAACAGTATGTGCAATCTTGTGCAATATTGCAGGATGTTCCGCTCAGAGTATGTTTTATTAGTGACTCCCGGATACAACCATGACAAATTTTGTCTTCACATCTGTAAAATTGAAGCTGTAGCCATTTCTGTATTGGTTATGGTTGATCAGCTGTCTTGAACTGACAATCTGTCAATCAATCCAGTAGGCTCGTCAACAACTGATCGATCAGTGATCGCAATTTGTCCCAAAGTGTAACAGCCCTTACCTTCAGGAGCTGCACCCCCTTTTCCTCATGATGCGTTACAAACACTTTGAAACGTTGTCGGTGGGGAACATGTAATTCAAACTTGTGTTACCCTGAGTGTTCGCAGTTGTTTTCCATTTCCGAAACCTAAACGGAGGCTGGGAAAAAGTAAAAGATGGAGGCCGACCTCATGAGCAGCTGAACGCAACAGTGATAAACAGGAAGTACCACATGTTCACCTGTATGAAGGTAACTGCAAGTAAATCCTCCACTTTTTGTCGTAATTGGATCGTATGCGTAATGGTTAAATTATGCTTGAAGATAGGCGTGCTTTGTTTTGTGTGGTTTGCATGTAGATATTTGTTGCAACTTCTGGTTGCACGAGTTTAGTCTTAGGGGGCCGAGATGGTGTAGAGGTAGGGCAGCCGACTTGAGACCTGAAAGTCGCGGTTCGACTCCCCGCTATGCCCACATGTCGTGGCGTCCTTGAGCAAGACACCCGATACCGATTGCTTCCTGGGCTCTTACATAGCTGCCCACTGCTCCACCTGGTTGTATCTCAGGTGCGATAGGTTAAATACCGTGAGAACCGATCAACAGAGGATGCCATCTCCTCTGTGGTCCACACTGCACTCAACCACCTGGAGCAGAAAAACTCTTACGTCCGTATGCTCTTTGTGGACTTCACATCCGCCTTCAACACCATGATCCCCCAAACCCTGATGGACAAACTATCCACACTAGGACTAAGCCCCTCCATCTGCAACTGGGTACTAGACTTTTTAACAAACAGACCACAGTTAGTGAGGATCCACAACCTCTCCTCCTCCACCATAACCCTCAGCACTGGCTCTCCTCAGGGATGTGTGTTGAGCCCCCTTCTGTTTACTCTGCTCACATATGATTGTGCAGCTGCCCATCCAGGCTGTCACATTGTAAAGTTTGCAGATGATACAGTGGTGGTGGGATGCATCACAAACAATGATGAGTCCAGCTACAGGCAGGAGGTGGAACACCTGGAGAGCTGGTGCAGAGAGAATAACCTTCACATCAATGTGAAGAAGACTAAGGAGATGATTGTGGACTTCAGAAGGAACAAAAACACCTACACCCCCCTGAACATAAGAGGATCTGCGGTGGAAGTGGTCTCCAGCTACAAGTACTTGGGTGTACACATGAATGACAACCTCAGCTGGAGCAACAACACCACCAGCCTGATCAAGAAAGCTCATCAGAGACTCTACTTCCTCAGACGGCTGAGGCGAGCTGGTCTGGGAAGCTCAGTCCTCACCTCCTTCTACAGGTGTGCAGTGGAGAGCATCCTGTGCTCGAGCATCAATGTGTGGCATGGAGGCTGCACAGCTGCAGAAAGAAAAGCTTTGCAGAGAGTGGTGAAGGCTGCACAGAAATCTGTCGGAATCAGCCTCCCCACCATCACAGACATCTACACCTCCAGATGCAGGAAGAGGGCCACCTGCATCATGAAGGACCCCACTCACCCAGCACACACACTTTTTGCCCCACTCCCCTCAGGAAGGAGGTTAAGGAGCATTAAGTGTAGAACCACTAGACTGAGGAACAGCTTCTACCCTGAGGCTGTTAGACTCATGAATCTCTAACTAGAATAATCACTGTGAAAAACCATATCATGTTGCTGCTGATCTGTTTCATGTTGCTGCTGATCTGTTTCAATGTTGGTGTGTTCATGCGTGCACATCTGCTCACAGACTCATGTTCATGTTTGTGCTGATGTTCAATGTTTTATGTTATGAGTGCTTAGTGTATATTTAGTTGATGTTTTTCTTAGTTCATATCTTAGATGTTATTACTGTTTTTCTTATACATTTTATTGTTGGATGTAACTGGGACCCTGTGTACATAATTTCGCTCCACCACATGTACCACATGAGGTGCGAATGACAATAAAGAAACTCTGACTCTCTGACTCTGACTCTAAATGCAGAGAACTAATTTCATCAATGTATGGGAACATCCATTGATGGCAACGCATAACACTTATACCATACTTATAATTATATAAGTTGTGGTCCTGTTATGTTCCTGTTTCTAGTTTTCTACATTCGCCTTATAATCTAGCTGTTTTTGTTACTAACTGTCTATTGTTGTCATGTTGTCATCTTTCTTTGTTGAAATCAGGTCTCTCTTGTAAATGAGTCCTCGAGACTCATTGGGATTAACCTGTCGAAATACAGGTTGAATGAATGAATGAAAATGTCAGATGTTTCCTAACGGACAGAGAAAACATGTACACACACAGATACGCGAGTAAAAACATGGTCGTCCACCTTCGCTTTTTATTGGCGGGCGATAATCGGATCACGCATTAAATTGCTCTTTTGGATCCTTTAACTGTTTTATTCATTGAATGTGGACACTGGTGAAGTTGTTTAATTTTATTGTGATGTTAAGGGTTATATTGTCTCTGTCATCATCAGCAGAGGCTCTGGAGAAGTGGCTCTCCACTTGAAATGAAGTCAACAGCCTGACGCTACAATTAGTTATGGCTTCGGCTGATTGCAAAATGAGAAATTATGAGAAATTGGGGTGAAAAGGTCGTGGTGTCTGGACAGTGAAACTTTTTCATAAATTACTAGAATTTTGGAAGGGGGAGTTGCAGTTAACAAACAGTTTGTGTATTACATGAAATCATCACGTGCTCAGTGTAGAAGCTGAACTGATGAGACTCCATTATTTGAAATTATTCACGTGCACTTTTCTAGCGGTTCATGTTCGCAGGTAAAAGTGCAAAATGAAACATGCGAAGCAGGGATGGACTGAACTGGCCGCTGAACATTTGGCGCGTAAACATTGTGCTAAATTAGAATCAGAGCTTACGCAGATTTCCAGTATATTTTAGATCAAAATGTTATCTTCAATACAGCAGTTGAGTATCTTTAACTTGTCACATCTCGTACATGCAACACTGTAGAAACATGGAAGTTCACGTGCGTGTAAACCAGAGTTTGTTGAAGCTCATGGTTCAAGAATCTTTACTCTCTGATCTGTAAGTTTTGCACAGGCACTGTTTGTTTGAGGTTTATTTTTTCAGTCCATTTCTGTCCGCCTCTCATTAAGTTGGCTGTCGGTGAAAGAGACTGGCACAGATGTGCTGTTACCATGGTGACCATAACGAGCCACTGGCAGCAGCTTTAACATTTATTTTATTTATTATTTACACCTCTTGAATATGTTTTATTTTATTATTAATTTAATCCGTTTAACTAACTAAGATTTTTCTTCCTGGATTATTGAGCATGCATCAGGATACTTCTTAAATATGTTAAATCGTATAAAATTATTACAAAATAGACATTGGGATTAGGGCAATAGTGGCATTGTTGATTTTGAAATGTCTTCAGAGTTCTTGATTCGTCTTTATGAAGCATTAAAAATACCGTACTCTGTTTTAAGCCAGTTAGTATATTTGACATCAAATTGGCTTGTATGTTGTGGAATATTTCAACCACTTTAAATGAATTGCTGTAGGGTATTTGTAAGTGTAACACTAAGGCTACACTCACAACCTGTATTGTATATATTTTTTAAAACAGTATGAATGTTACAATTTTATTTTACTTTTTTATCCGACTCAGGTCACTGTCATGTGGTACTACATCGGGTACGTATTGAATGTTTTTCGAATAGATCTCAGTCATGTTGCATTTCTTCCAACTTTTACATCACTGGAGTTGGGGTATGTGATTGATCCAAATATTTATATTGATACAAACTCCGCACATGTTCAGCTAGAGAATCTACACCCAATTATGATAGCGATGGGATTGTGCAATACTGGCATGATGGGAGCAATACTTGCATTTTATTTTTTTTTTGTCACTCATTTTATAAGTGCAATTCTGCACTGGAGTAGCAGGGAAAAGGCTATTTTAAATGTAAACGGGGTCCAAACAAGCACGGCAGCTAATAATTTAGTTGATTGTGATTTTTCATCAACTTCAGAATCTAAACACACGAGCTAACGTGTAGCATCCATACTTCTTTAAACACGACGTGCTACGTGCGACATCACATCTTCTTTTGATGTTTGTTTCAGGGCCACAAACCATTGGAAAAAACGTTCTTAATGAGTTTCTACACAGGTATTAATTTTTTACTATCAATTATCATCCGAGTATTAATTTATTTGTAATTTATTTTATCGACGGTGCCATTCCAGTAACTCAAAACGTCTGTGAAGGCAGCAGCTGCTTGACAGGAATCAAATTGGTCCTCCTAATTACAGGATTCTAATTGATGGCTCATTCTCCTCAGCAGTTGAGAAATCTAATTAGAGATCATCAGATTAGCAAACATGCTCTGAGCTCTGATGCACAAGCAAGAAGTGACACAGCAGCCAGACCTAATGCAGTCGAAATGCAGTTACACTTCAGCTCTGAACTGCACATTAGGCCCTCCTGCACTTCTTGTAACGTTAATAACAGGCTTTGTCTCATAGCTGCAGCTTGTACATATAAAGCACTTTAAACGCTTTCTTGTACATAGTTCTTTTAAAATATGTACGTTTCTCTGCACGACCGGGACCATAAGAGCACATGAGAGTACTTACTGTATATATTTAACAAATTTAAGTGTTTTTAATATGGCAAAATATAGGGACTACTAATTCTTGATACGTTTTTGTAGCTGGGAATGTAAAACTGAACCTTAACTGAACCCTGAACTGTAGCAAATAAACTTAAATAAGAGGGTTATGTTCTGACGAAGAAAAATAGTCAAAGTATCGGTATCGTTTATCAGCCAAATAAGTTTTAACATATCGGCATATTGGACATCGGCCAGAAACTCAATATCGTGCATCCCTACTTTACATTATTTGTTCTTTTGAACTGCAGTGGTGCTACAAGTTTACGTTTGATTATTTTCTTCATATGTTTTTAATGTCCCCACTGAATATAAATGTGTTCTTGCTTCAAATGAAGGTTTGGGTTTAATTTGACAACCTTAATGTATGTGTAGACCTACTCATTGTTGGTGTTTTTTTGTGAATAAACTGGAATGTACTGCATGTTTTTGTTACGAAAGATAAGGAGTTGCCTGGTTTTAAATATTAATGACTTAATTTAAGCGCAATCGGTTCCGATCCAAGAATCAACATTTAAAGCCGGGTCTCGTTTCGTCCATTATAATGTTAGCTTATGTATTTATAATTCTGACTGCTGAGTAGTTGGTGTATTTTAGAATCTAATAAATGCAGAAATTGTAAAAGATTTATATGCAGATGTTGTGCATTTACATATATATTGCTAGTCACATTCAAAGCAATCCAAGGGATATCCATTATACATTAGTGATCGCATTGAATGAATAAAGATAAATCATTTCACCCTGTAGAATATCAAGGAGGCAGCAGCTTAACATGAGCTGGCTCTGGCTGATCTCCACGGAGCGACAGATTGGCACCTACTGCTCCACAGAATGTTCCCTTCCTTCCTGTATTAATGAACCAAGGAAAAATGAATGGACGGATTTCAGTGAACCAGAACCTTTTAACAGGCGGGGAGTTCGGTCCCCCTGCAGAGGTTAACCCTCTGAACTTTGGCCTATACTTCTGTTGCATTCACTACATGTTTCTAAATATAAAGATTAGCTCTACTAGTAGAATAGTGCCATTTGCCCTAAACTTTTGGGACTTCGAAATACTTTGTGCAGCTCACGTTTTACTTCTTCACAAGATTTAATTCTTATTTATCTTTGTTTTTGCACCACCTGGTTATGGTCCAATCATTCAACTATAAAGGAAATTTGTTTGTCACATTGTCTTGACATTTCATTGCAAATTTAAAGGCCCTAAAAGCCAGCTGATGACTGTGGGCAGGAAGGATCTCCCACAAAGGTCCTACAGCGGATCTGAAGAAAGTGGCTGCACATGCCGATCGGTCCACCCAGACCCAGAGGGCCTCTCTGTCCTCCTGGGCAGCAGAACCACCTGAATTTTGAGCAGAACTCCTCCCTGAGCGATGGCCACTCCTCCCAGCAGCTTGTTGAGCTTCCCATCATTGCAGACAGCCAACTGCAGCTGTCGGGGGATGATCCTGGTCTTCTTGTTATGAGCCGCGTTTCTTGCCAGCTCCAGGATCTCGGCAGTCAGTCGCTCGAGCATCTCCGCCAGGTAGACGGAGATGCATCCATGGCGCCTCCTTTACAACTCGCATGGGATTTGTGGCTGTGTAATATTTGCGCTTTGAGGTGTTAATCAGCTGCTCCCGGTTGTAAAAACCACTTGTTGTCATGGTTACGCTTCATAACAAATGTCCAAAACCAAAAAGGTTTTCAGTAAAAATCCTTCCAGCTGCACAACATCCTACATCAGAGGAAGAAACCATCAAAAAAAAAAAAAAAAACACCATTCACATCCAGTAAACAGAAAAAAGTCCTCAAAAGCAACATCCCAGAATGGAAGCAACAGCCACTCCAACATGCAGCCACCTTGAGCGGCGCAATTCTAGAACATTGAGATATTTTGCTAAAAGAACAATCGTGTTGACTGTTTAATGCCAGAATAGGCTAAAATATTGTACAGTATAGTTCTGTGAGTATGTACTGGGGATAATTCAGCTACTACCATGCCAAAGTGTAGCTCAATATCTGACACATTGACTGAGTTTTAGTTATTTATGTGTTTGCTTAGCTGTGATGGCCATCTTGAATCATGTTAACACATAAAGTTTTAGATGTAGAATTAATGTCTACTTTCTGAGTTTTTTTAGTATCCGTCCTCAAGTTATTCTGCTAAAAGTAGAGACGTACGAACACACACAGATTCAGGCATAAACATAATGTGCTTCTTTGATTAGAATTGTTGAGTCCCGTTGAGTTATTTAGAAACATTTTGTTTGTGTTGCTTTTAGTAGAAGTTGACTGATTCGAGCTTTTTTGTCAGACCAGCTTGTAGCCAAGTTATGAAGCCAGTTTATTGGTTTATGATTATTACTGTTTAATGGTCATAAACGTCAGCATATATGGATGTTATGGAGCTCAGAGTCTTTTGAACACCCTTTAAATCAGTTTTGAATCCGGCTTTATTGCTGTTGTTGAGCTACAATTGCAGGTTCATTGTGCTGTTCTAAGCACAATATTTTCCAGATTTTATTTCTAAGAATATTTTCAAGTCGCCTCAGGGCACTGCACAAAACATTTACATACATTATAAAATGACAAGCAGTTAAAGTTATTTATGTAAGGAGCCAGCAGATTGCATCAAATTTTAGCTTTGTTGCAATCTCATCTAAAATATAAGGCTATGAAATATAACATCATTTTTCCTTGTAGATTTAACCTAGTCTCTTTTTAAGGTCATAATAAAATTCAAACTTTGTGTGCGTTGTGATGGTTCCTCCTGATGTAGAAAGCACGTTGATATTGTTCTGCCCAGAAATGTTTAGTTTTCCGTTTAATTTACCGTATTATTTTACATTATTAGTGTTTAGCGTAGATCTTGGATTTTTCAGCGTATTTTTTAGTGTTCATTTAGTGTTTATCTTAGATATACCATCTCTTTTTATACTTTATAGTTTTACTATTTTTGGGTGTAACTGGGACCTTGAGTACACAATTTCGTTCCACCTCATGTACCACATGTCTTGCGAATGACAATAGGCCTGTCACAATAACAAATTTTGCTGGGCGATTAATTGTCTCAGAAATTGTGATAAATGATAATATTGTTTGAAATTTGACAATTATTATTAATTATTGTCAAATTTAAGAAGAAATGTTAGTTAATTTTTGTGTGTTGTACCTTTTTTGACCACTGGATGGCAGTATAAGACTGTTTGAACCGAAGGATGGATAGTGAGGGAGCGAGCAGCGTCAAGTGAAGAGCACCGGAGTTGAGCCTGTCTTCAGTAGAAAGAGAGCGACAAAGAAACGATAAAGCCGATAAATGAAAATGAGGTTTATAATTTTTGTTTATCATGCGATTAATTAATTAATTGTTTATTGCAACAGGTCTAAATGACAATAAATGAACTTGAACTTGATTGCCTAAATCAAAATTGCCTTATCACATTCAGGAATAGTTGATGGAAAATATTTACAAAACAAACAATCTAATGCACTAATAGCCCAAATTATTAGCTGGCTGATCAATTAGTCGACCACTAGCCTTGTAGGTTAACTATTATTCTGTAATCCCCATTTTTGTATTGCACAGTTAATCAAAAATCTTCTTGTATCTCAATTCCCACGATAAATCCATCATTGTAGCGCGCAGCTGTCAAAGGGGAGTTTTGACCTTTTGGTAACTAAGAACAACAGCTTAATGTCTGTGACCTTCTTGAGCTTCAGTGCAATGTGTCATTTAACGTTCACTCTTCAGCTGTTGACATTCTGAGGCGCCTTCATGCCGTGTTGCCTGAGCAACTGTGCGCCGACACAAACGACTGACGAGGATGAAAGGTGTCGTATCAATGAACTGGTCAGCCTGTGAGTTATCACATCACTACGAGTTTGGGTTATCAGATTTGAAGTGGGAACTGTTTAACTTGATGTCTTTTAGGTTTGAATATGACTTCTTCAGTTTGCCTAAAAAAAAACGTTGGTGCCTTTGTCAATGACCTCTTCAGCCTCTAAAGGTTAGGAGAGTTGACTTGTTTCCTGGGGTTAGAGGCAGTATTCTTGGAGATCAGGCTCCTGGATCCTTTGACTTCATTGGTAGACACCTGTGGCCTCATCACTGGTTAACCACAGCAACAAATCTGTGCTGTAACAAAAGCACGCTGAAGGTCAAAGACCGCTCAGACTGTAGACGGACTGTGGAGAGGGTGTGGGGGCTGAGAGGCAATGTACCAAAAGTGCCAGAAGTGGCTTTTCTGAGGTCTTGCGGCATGTGGGAGGCACTTGTAGACTCATCCTTATGCTTCAGTGGAGCCACTCGATGCACATACCACCCTTGTCACGACCACCCTCGCTTTTTTACCAAGTGACCTCCTTCAGCCACAGGAATGTGACTGCTTGGAATGTCTCCCACAGTCCTGTTTTCTGAGCTATAGGTCTGACAAAAAATCTCATCATGTTTTTACTCTTCTTTTATTAAATAGTTTACATTTTGACTGAAGCCTGCTGAACGCATTACATGCAAAATCTATGTATATCTTTTTATCCAGTTAACATCAAACTCTGATTGTTTTGTTTCAACAAAGCAAAATGCTACATAAAGTCAGTCAGAGTCAGAGATTCTTTATTGTCGTTCGCACCACATGCGGTGGAATGAAATTATGTACACAGGGTCCCAGTTACAAAAGTGCCTTAAAACATATTTATACCCCTTGAACTACAACCACAAACGTCATAGTATTTCACAGGGATTTTCCAATCGACCAACACAAAGTAGCATATAATTGTGAAGAGTAAGGAAAATGATGCACAAATTTCGAAATTGTTTACAAATAAAGGTCTGAAAAGTGTGTCACACTTTTCTATTCAGCTCCCTTTACTGTTAAACAATGACATTAAACCCAGAGCAACCAGTAGCCTTCAGAAGTCATCCAAATTAGTAAATACTCATATACTGTGCTTAATTATATCATAGTATAAATCCAGCTGTTCTGCGAATGCCTCAGGTTTGAAAAAAACATTGGTGATCAAACGGCATCATGAAGACCAAGGAACACACCAGGCAGGACGGGATTAAACAGGTTGAGGAGTTTGTTGAACAATCTCTAAGCTTTGAACATTACATAGTGAGCTGTTTAGTCCCTTATCTGATAATGGAAAAGTAAGACGCAACTGCAAGTTTACCAAGATGTGGCTGTCCACTTGAACTGAGAGGCTGTGCAAGGAGAGCATTAATCTGAGACACAGCCAAGAACCATGATAACTAGAATTGCGCCGCTCCAGGTGGCTGCATGTTGGAGCAGCTCTGTTACTTTCATTCTGAGATTTTGCTTTTGGAAACTTTAATTCCTCTTTTTCTGGATGTAAATCACATTTTTTTGGATGATTGTTTCCTCTGGTATCGAATGCTGTGCAGCTGGAAGGATTTTTACTGAAACTTTTTTAGTTTTGGACATTTGTTATGATTCGTAACCATAGCAACAAGGCAGTTTTCTGCAACCAACAGCAGCTGATTAACATAGCAAAAGATCAAATAATATCTCAACTACAGCCCCAAATCTCAAATGAGTTGAAAAGGATGTTCTGTGGATGCATTCTCATCTACCTGCCAGTTGTGTTCGAGTGCCTGACCACTGAGATCCTGGAACTAGCAGGAAACACGGCTCATAACAGCGGAAGGATGGGATCGTTCCTCGGCACCTACAGTTGGCTGTCCGCAGCGACGAGGAGCTCAGCAGACTGCTGGGAGGAGCGGCCATCGCTCTGGGAGGAGTTCTGCCCAGCATTCGGGCGGTCCTACAGCCCGTGGGAACCGAGAGGTCAGCCGAGTCTGAGTGGACAGATCAAATGGCATCTGCAGCCAGTTTCTTAGGATCCACTGTGGAATGGACCTTTACAAGAGATCCTTCCTGTCTACAGCCATCAGTATCTATAACATCTCTTAATGAAATGAGGATAACGAGTTACTACAACAACAAATAATTTCCCTTTGGGATTAATAAAGTGTTTTTGAATTGAATTGAACTGAACTCTGGCCTCTACAGGACAAGTATTAGTTGTGCACGCTACAAATATGGCCTTAAAGAAATCCATTGTTGAAGGAAAGCCATATTTAGTTCAGTTTTCAGTTTGTCACAAACCAGGTAGGATGCACAGCAGACATGTCGAAGAAGACGGTCTGGTCACATAAGAACAAAACTGAACTTTAACCTAAAAACACAAGACTCTGTGGCAAAAAACAAACAAACAAAAAACCTTGTACAGTAGTCCCTCGTTTTTCGCGGGGGAACAGTACCCTGTAGACCTGCGCCAAGTGAAAAACTGCAAAGTAGGAATAGTAGTACAAGTAGTAAGTAGTAGTTTATTTTATGACACCCTGCCTCCTCTGCCCTTTGCCACCTGCAAGCGCTCTTGACCACGCCCACTTCTCAGGTCTACACGCAGAACAGCTGATCAGCTACAGCAGGAAGTTTATCCTGCAGTAAGGGCTGCAGGAGGAAGCTTTTTCTGCTGCAGGTGCTAAATAATTTAAAATATATTTTAAATAAAAATTCCATTCTGATCGTGAGGCTCATCCATCAATCAGCCAATTGTGTGTCATGTCCAATCTTATTTTGAAAAACCGCGATAGAGCGAGTCCGCGACAAACTAACCGCAAAGTAGCGAGGGTCTACTGTACTCTACAACACCCTGAGTGCACGGTCCTAATTTTAAAACATGATGGTGGCAGCGCCCTGATGTGGGAATGCGTTACTTCAGCAGAGACAGGAAAGCTGGTCAGAGTCAATGGAAAGATGGATGGAGCTAATAAAAGGCCAATCATGGAAGAAAACCTCTTTAAAGGCGGTCATCTTTATAGTTTCAAAATTCATTGCATTTGTTTAGTCTTGTCTTTACTTTATACTCAAAGTACTACTATAAAGATTGCTCTGAACACTACAGAAATAAAAGCTCAGTGTAACTGAGTGTGCACTTTGCTGTAATAGGCCGCACTCACTGCCGCTGATGGTACTCAGCTGCACGTTGCTACATTTGTTTCTGAATCGTCGTGATGATCACAGTGAAGCACATTCTCTTTGGGCTTTACTCTCCCATGAGAGAAAGACGGCGTGATTCACGTTTCTGTTTGTTGAGCCACAAGTCTCCTTGTTGACCGCCAGCAGACGTCACTCCTAAAGGCCCGATGGAAGTCTATTCTACAGCTTGTCCTCGGCTCCCCTCGGCGGGGTCTTCAATATCCCGGCGACAGCGTCTTTTCCAGCAGTTTGACGGACGTTCTTGCAATTTTCTGAGTGATTCCGCTTGCCGCGTTGAAGCGCGGTGACATTTGAATAGAGAGCAGCTCAGGAATTTGTAGGAGTGTCTCTCTCATGCAGCTCTTTTGTCACAGAAGCTTTGAATTCCTGCTGCAGCAGTGGGCAGCAGCATACGTGGGCAAAGAAGCAATGCTGGAACCTCTCCTTCATCTCTGATCGCAACGTCAATAGTAGCAACTCGGTGTATAGATTTCCTTTCCTCTCACCTCTCGCTCTACTCCTCCTGCTCTCCATGTCCTTATCATCTTTTTATTTATTTATTTTCTAACGTTCATTTTCTCTTCAGACACAGGCTCTCAGGAGAGACCTTTAAATGGTGTGCTATCTTCATGTCTTCACTCTGAATCTGTATTAGCTCACATCTTCTCACTTCAGATACTTTTCTGATGTAAGACTGAAGTGTGTGACTGTTGTGACTCTGACCTACATGCTGACAGCATTTTGTGGTCAGGGAAAGTGATAACATGAACATGTAAATTCGATAAACAAGATACTTTTAAGGTAATTCTGTCTTAAAATGCAAAGTTTTAACCATTTTTGGTTGAAGCTCAACAACATTGTGTGATCCAATCTAGTAACATCGGAGCTTCGATTGTGAATGAATCTCAGCTACTACCACACCAAGTTTTAGCTTAATATCTGTAAAATTGCCAGTTATAGCCTCGTTTGTGTTTACTGATGTTGATCATCTGTGGCAGCCATCTTGAATCAAGTTGATTACAAAAGTTAAGTTGCAAATGTTTGTCTAATAGTTTCTTTTTTAGTTTCATTAAAATATGTTCAGTGGTTTAAGAGATATTTTATAAAGAGACACAGGATTTAGTAGAGATTAATCAGTAAACAATGTCTGTCAGAGATGATTTTTGTTGGTGAAGCTCTTTACCCTCATGAGGCACATCCGTCCAACTCTCATCTGGCCAAAGATTTTATTAAGAAGTTGGACAAAATCTGAGTCAAATCTTTTTATTTTTTTGGTAATTTGAACAGAAAACATGAGTTTGTAAACATAAACTGGTTTAGATGGTTGCCAGTTTAACAGCTGGAGGTGATATTCTCCTCTGGAGCTCGTGAACAAATAGGGATGTGTTTGCCAACATGTTTTGCTAAATTAACTTTGTGTTTACAACTTGTTTCTCCTCAGCCCGAGTGGTAAAAAAAATAAAAACGAGTACATAATTATTAGTGTGAAAGATGATTTCGCAATCACACATTGGTTTCCTGTTTTTTTTTTTTAATTTTGATTATTTTTTCTCTGCAATCTACATACTTCTGCATTTTTAGTATTTTAGCTAATGTTGTACAAAATGTTTAGCTCACTTAGCTTTCAGTGTGTTATGCCTTTTAGCTTTTATAGCTTTTATATTTTCATAAAATTTGGCCTTATTTACAAATTTATTTTTCATACAAATACATTTTTGAGATCTTTTCAATTTCTTCAAAAAGATTCTCTTTGAATTCGGCGCAAACACATTTTCTATATCTTCTAATTCTACTTTTAGCTAGGCTTTTACAAACTTTAGCTTTAGCTAGCCTATTTGGGGGCCGATATGGGGTAGAGGCAGGGCAGCTGACTCGGGACCCGAAAGTCCCAGGTTCAATCCCCAGTCATTGCACATCTCTTGGTGTCTCTGAGCAGCACGCCCTATCCCCAATTGCTCCCCGGGCGCCCTCAATAGCTGCTCACTGCTCCACCTGGGGGTGGATGGGTAAAATACAAAGAGTCAATTTCACCATTGTATGGGAACATACAATGGTGACAACACACACATTATTATTATTATTTCTACTTTTAGCTTGTGCCTACACTGTGCACGTTTAACTTTTAGCTATTTCTTCTTTTAGCCACTATATTTGCTATTTATAGGTAGTGCTTTGCCCCTTTTGACTTTTAGTTAGCATATTTCTCCTTTGTACTTAGTATTCTTTGTCTTTTGGTATTTAGCTAGCAAGTTTGCATCGTTTAGCAAATGTTCAGCTTATTATGGCTTTTAGCTAGCCTTTTACAAACTAGCTTTAGCTAGCCTGTTACTACTTATCGCTTGTGCCTAGACATTTGCAACTCTAGCTTTTAGCTAGTCTTTTGCTATTTTTAGCCAGTATATTTGCTATTTTAGGTAGTGTTTTGCTACTTTTGTCTTTTAGTTAGCATTTTACTTAATATTCCTTGTAGGGGTGCACCGATAAATCAGCCCCGATTTCCTTAATTTTGGGAAATCAGTAATCGGCCAATACTTGCATGAGAAACCGTTTTTACCGGTTATTTATTTATTTTAAGTTTTAAAAACAATTGTCTGAACTTTATATTTTAGAGCACTACTTCATGGCCAGTTAAAACAAGTTTATATTCTTTCTAAGATATTGTTCAAGGGTATATTTTTCAATAAAATAAGATTGGAAAATTGAAGGTGACCTTATAACACCTGACAGTGTCGCTTATAAAACAAAATCGGAATCGGCAGATCAGACTTTTTAGAAATCGGTGATCGACCAGAAAACTGCGATCAGTGCACCCCTAAGTTATTTAGCTAGCAAGTTGCTTTGTTTAGCAGATGTTCTGCTTATTTTGGCTTTTAGCTAGCCTTTTACAAACTTTAGCTTTAGCTAGCCTGTTACTACTTTTAGCTTGTGCCTAGACATTTACACGTTTAGCTTTTAGCTAGTCTTTTGCTACTTTTAGCCAGTATATTTGCTATTTTTACATAATGTTTTGCTACTTTTGTGTTAGCATTTTTCTCCTTTTCACTTAGCATTTTTTAAATATTTATTGGTATTTAGCTAGCAAGTTGCTTCTTTTAGCTTATGTTCTTCTTATTTTAGTTTTAACGACTCAGTTTTTTCTTAATAGGCAAACGTCATCAGCCGTTCAGCTGTCAGCGGCAGCTCTGCATTTTCTCCAGTTCGTCATTAAAAGAGCCGTTGGTTTTCAGAGACGTCTGGTTTTGAAACGGTTAAAGAATTCCACCTCGACTACAGAGTGAGAAGGAGGATGAGGAGAGTTATTGCTGCCAGAGAAGAAGAGGAGGAGGAGGCGGTGAACAAGAGAGAGAGAGAGAGAGTTGCGTGTCTGCTTTGGATTGTGGGTGTTTGAGTGTATGCGTACTGACACCTGGCGCTCGCCCTCCCTCGCTGCTCACATCGTGGAGCGCTCTCATCCTGTCTGGATCGTTCTTTACCTCTCCCTCTTCTCCCCTCTACTCCATCCCTATATCTTTTGTCTTCTTCTCTCTCCCCTCTGCATTTTTCTTTTTTTTATTATTATTATTATTATTTATCCTCTTGGTTCTCCCGACAACCTCCTCCTCCACCATGCTGCAGGATTTTTATTGAGCGGGCAGACGTGCGCTGGATGGGCTGACAAAGGTGAGCGGGATGAATCGGGGCAGGAGGGTGGATGGGCGGCACAGTTGCGCTGAATATTCAGCTCTGAATATGGGGAGTGGTGCGGACAGACGTCTTTTCACTCCGGTATTTGTTTCTCTGGATTTTATTTGTTTCACGGAACAAGTCTGAGCAGCTCTGGATCTCTAAAGGCTCTGAATGTGTCTGAGTGTGTACTCTAAAGGGTGACGGGTTCAGATGTGTGATTTAGGAGCAGAGTTGATCTGTTTTTTTTTTTTGTTTGTTTTTTTTATGTTTTGTTTGTTTGACTGGTGTCAGTGGTTCATGTAAAAGCCCCCACTTGATGATTCGTTGACTCTGTCATGGTTGGGGTGATCGGTGTCACCTTGACCGAGGCTTTCGCAGCAGTTTGCGTCTTGGCAGCATCGTGCCACACCTTAAGTCTGGAAGCTGTGTGCATGTGTGTGTGTGTCACTGTGTTACTGCTCAGAGACACTAATGGAAGGGGGAGGCCGTGGTGTGTGACAGATGTTGTTATCCTGATTTAAGCAGGTCTTTCACTGTCATTTCACCACTCTTCATGTCTTCTGGTTTAATACGATGGCAGCATCGAGGGTCTCTAGTAACTGCTTTTCGTTGCTTTCAGACAAATTATTTAACTTTTATCTTCTTTTTTTTTTCCCATAAATGCTCTTACCGTCGTTAAACCTTAGCTTTATTTTCGTATGGCTACTTTTGCAAATAAGACGATTAAATTATATTTGCTCTTTCGTTCAGTTTGGGTTTTTACTGAAGGTAAATTGTCCAAACTTTGTTCACAAAACAAGAAAAATCAACCCAAACTCATATTCCATCTTTTTGCTAATTTATTGAAATAACCTTTTACAGGGAGAGTGGTGGTGCAGCGGTTAGGGAAGGTAGGCCTGTGATCAGAAGGTCACCGGTTCAACTCCCCGGGCTGACAACATCAAAATGTGGGTAGAAAAGGTGAAGCACCCACACCTGCCTTCACCTTTATTTGCCCCACTCTAAGCCCTTGAGCAAGGCACTTAACCCCTACCATCCGCTCCCCTTGGCGCCCTAGATAGCAGCTCTCCGCTCCACACAGGGCTGTGGTAGCTCGGTGGTCTGTGGTTGCTTCAGGAAGGGCATCCGGCGCACAAACAATTGTCAAGTCTTCGTGCGACTTAGCTTGCTGTGGCGACCTCTGAAGAAGGGAGCAGCTGAAAAAAAAAAAGTTTACTCCTTTTTTAAACAAGTTAGAATGTAGCACTCTTTAGAAGGAGATGTGTTGTACTGTGTGGAGCAAATAGTGGTCACACCAGATTCTGACCCCCTGGACCACCCAGTACAGTAAAACTGCACATTTTAGAGTGGCCTTTTATTGTTCGCAGCCTAATGCACCTGCAACAATCATGCTGTTTAATCAGCATCTTGATGGGCCACACCTGTGAGGCGGATGGATTATCTCAGCAAAGGAGAAGTTCTCACTAACGCAGATTTACACAATTTATAAACAGTATTTGAGAGGAAAATACCTTTTGTGTACATAGAAAAAGTCTTAGATCTTTGAGCTCAGCTCGTGAATAATTGTAGCAAAAACAAAAATGTTAATATATTTTTTTTCATTGTATTAACTTTAGCTTTTCAGACTTTTAGCTACAGTTTTGCAGATTTTAGCTGTTTGTTTTAACTTTGCCTGTCAGTTTATAACAACTTTCAGCTGTCATTGTCCCTGGACTGTAATCGCCCTAAAGACAAGTCGTTCTTTGTCGCCCGTGTTCCTGTTTTCTCTCTTCCTCTCTGTCATCACTTGACTTGTAGTGTGACTCTCTCCTTCTTCCTCTCGCACTCTTTCCCTCACACTCAGATATTTCTGGAGAACAAAAGGAGAGGGAAGAGGGGGCGATTAAACGGTGGAGAAGGGAAGACTTTATGTACCAGCCCTGCGTAGGCTAACGAGTCTTCACCACTTTGTTTTTTTTTTCTCTCCCTCAAGTCTTTCTGTCTCCATTTATTCACATCGTTTCATAACCAGATGTCCAGATGCCCTAGAGGTGCTCCCACCTCATAGTAATTTTCTCCTTCATCATTCCCCCCGTTCTTCACCTTCTCCTCCTGTTCCTCCCCCTTCATCTCTTTTTATCAGTCCGTGCGCGACAACATTTTATCGCAGCCTCTCTTCACATCCGTCCTGCTGCTCTTCTGTTCCTTTCATTCCTTCTGTAGTGGTTATTTTCTTACTCCCCCTCATCTTCTTTTTGTCAAATCCCACTCATTCCACCCATTCAGCTCCTGTTTCTGCCAAAATAGCTTGCTACATTATTTATTTTACCATGTGAGATATCGAACATGTGTGTTCATTATCGCCCGCTTCTGTTGGCAAAGAAGGAGCAATAATGTGTCGCATTGTTTGACTGTTAGCAAAATATCTCATGAATCACTGAACAGATTTTAATGAAACTTAGATGTGCTGACAACCCATTAAACTTTGGAGCCAAACAAATTCAAGATGGCCACAGCTAAACAATCATAACATAAAACATAGCCTCTCTTGTAAAGAATTTCATATAATTTTGTTTAAGTAATCTCAAGTTGGACATCTGGGCGGTACGGTGGCTCAGTTGGTAGAGCTGCTGCCAAATCAAATCCCGACCGGGGGCCTTTCTGGGTGGAGTTTGCATGTTCTCTTCGTGTTGCGTGGGCTTTCTCTGGGTACTCCGGTTTCCTCCCACAGACCAAAAACATGCATGTTAGGCTGACTGGTGACTCTGAATTGTCTCTAGTTGTGAGTGCGAGAGTGAATGGTTGTTTGTCTCCGTGTCCCTGTGATGGACTGGAGACCTGTCCAGGGTGTCCCACGTCTCTCGCACAGTGACTGCTGGACATGAGCATCGGTGAACCCCATGAACTGAAAAGGAAGAAGTGGGTGTTTAATGGATGGATGCATGGATGGAAGGATGATGGATAGATGGATGAATGGATGGATGGAAGGGAGGATTGAAGGATGAATGGATGAATGGAAGGAAGGATGGATGGAGGAAAGAAAGGAATGAAGGATGAATGGATGGATGAATGGAAGGATGGAAGGGATGATTGAAGGATGAATGGCTCGATGGATGGATGGTAGAAGGATGAATGGAAAGATGGAAGAAAGGAAGGATGGATGATAAATGGAAGGAAGGATGGTGGAATGGATGGATGGATGGATAGGTGGAAGGAAGGGAGGAAGGACTGATGGATGGATGAATGGGTGGATGGATGAATGAATGGATGAAAAGAATGATTGAAGGATGGATGGATGAAAGGAATGATGGATGGATGGATGGATGGATGGAAGGATAGATAAATGGATGAAAAGAAGGAAGAATTAAAGGATGGAAAAATGGATGGATGGATCAAAGGAAGGAAGGCAGAATTGAAGGAAAGATGGATGTATAGAAGGAAGGATTGAAGGATGGATGGATGGATGGATGGGTGAATGAATGAATGAAACAGGTGGACATCTCTCCTTTAAATTCTTTAAACCAACCACAATCGTTAGCTAACCTGCTAAGTTCAAAAGATAATCAATAATTAATCCTGATCAATCACAGACCCAAACTAACAACAAATCATTTAGCGGTCAGCTGATACATTTTGTTTATAGCAGCTATTGATTATATAAAGTCAAAGTTTCTGTTTATTTGGTCTGTGGTATCATTTATACACAATTCAATGTATTGAATCTTGAATAAAAATAAAATCCAAAGGTGATTTAAGAAATTTGGGCAAATGCTTATAGTTAGGTGTATGGTGATAAATATAGTGTAACGCTCTAAACCCTTTATATATATATATATATATATATATATATATTCTCTGGGTAAAAAAAAATATATATATATATATATATATTATATATATTTTTTCCTTGTTTGTTTGTTTTATTTATTCCCAGATCAAAGTGACGTTGTTCCTTTAAGGTTCACATAATAGTCCGGTTTTCTTCCGTGAGGTTTTTTGCTGTTTAGCCAAAACAAAGCACCCCTCCCATAAAGGAAACCAGGAAGTGCTTTTTAAATGACACAAGGATTTAATGTGATGTTGCACGTAGATGTGCCTGCCATTTAATCAGCTTTTTCTGTTAAAAGCTGAATATTTGAAAATGGCTATAATCTGTGAAAGTACTGAAGCAGCCCATCAGTCTATTTCCATTTCCAGACAGTTTTTAGTAGTTTCATTTGCCTCTGCGTTTTATTAATTCTCAACCACTCAGATTGAGGAAGGTGACGTAATCGTTTCACTCATTTTTCAAACAAAACGGCCTCAAACGGGTTTGCGTTTTTGTTTAATTTTAAATAATTACAAATTGAAAAGAGATTTAACTTTTGGCTCCAAGGGAACTTTTAAGAGATTTTTATTGACTTGCTGGTAAAAAAAATAAATAAAAGAACTTCGCAATTAATGCCGTTCATCTCTCGATGTTCACCCACCCTTTTAACCAGCGTCCTGCCTGTAGCTCTGCTGCTCCATAAGTGCCCAACAGTATTAGGTGCCCAGCCGACATCAATGCTGCGCATAAAAAATTGATGTGCAAGACCAATATCTGCCAAGAGCAATACTTGTCTCTTTTTCAGACACACACTGACCCACATCCTTGACTTGACAGCACTGATTTTTCTTTTTTACAGTAATGTTTTTTTGCTTTTTAGTTTTGAATTTTAACAAAATCACTCATCTTGGTATTCAAGTTAAGCTAATTGATGTATGTGCAGAATCTGTTGCATCTTTGTGTGTGAGCTGAGCAGCAGTTTTGTGCACATATGTTCTAAATATAGACTTCAGAGCACATACGACACTGTATACGGTGTGGCTGTCGTGTTGGTGATAAAAGAGAGACCCATAACATGCTGTAGCCTACTTTGTTCACACCATGCGGACGTGTTGGGGTCTGCGGTGCCACTGGAGGCTCTGCATTCCCTCGACTTGTTTTATTTTTAATGTGCGTTTCATCATTCAGGCCAGCCTGTTTGCAGCTACACACCTGTCTGCATTTTGAAGTGGAGTAGAGGCACAGTCTGCACGTTTTTCATACGAAGGGCCTGGAGTGCAGCTGTTATAGGTCTAAAACCCCGACAGGAGAAGAAGCAGCCTATCCTCGCGTTGCCGTGACAGAAAGTTTGAACGAGGCTGCTAACCGAAAATCTGCTGTGAAATGGTCATCGCTAAAAATGTTTGTCTGCTGGACTGTGTTTGATGTCATCAGAATTTAAAGTTTAATTTGTTGAAAGTGCATTAAGTACAGTTTATACTACAGAAAATGTATGTTTAGTGAAACTGTAGTGTGAACGCCGAGTCCTTAATGACTGTTCAAGTTTGCTGAAGAAGCTGAAGCTCAGTTGTTTAAGCTAAAAGAAGCTGAACACTAGCTAAAAGTTGAAATCAGTCAAATGTTTGCTCAGTGCTAATAGTAGCAAAATGCTAGCTAGAAGTAGCAGAATACTAGATGAATACTAAGAGCTGGATGTAGCAAAAAGCCACCTAAAAGCAAAAAGCAGCAAAACACTAGCTAAAGTAAAAATCACCACTGAAAAGGTAAATGTAGCAAAATGCTAGCTAAAAGCTAAAACACTAGCTGAAGGTAGGAAAACACTAGTTGGCAGATAAAAATGTCAGAAGACATGCTAAAAGCTTTAGGAGCAACATTTTAGATAAAAGCAGCAAAAGGCTAACTAAAAGTAACAAAACAGCTCATCAACAAAGTAGCAAAAAGTGTCTGAAAGCTAAAATGAGCGAAAGGCTAGCTGAACGTATCAAAGCATTGGCTGGAAGATAAAAGAATGAAAACGCTAGAAAAAAAATTGAAGTAAAAAAAATGCTAACTACAGTTTAAAAAGCAGCAAAACTACTTTTAAAAGTAGCAAAAATGTAACAAGAAGCTAAAAGTATTAAAGGCTAGCTTAAAGCTAAAAGTAGCAAAAGACAACTTATCACAAAGCTAACTAAAAGAGCATAAAGCAAGTATAATGAAGCAAATTTTTAAGAGAATGTCTTTAAGGTACTGAAGAGATCTCAATGTATTTCTACGAGGAAAATATTTGTAAACAAAGTTAAATATTAAAGTCTAAAAGTTACAAAAAAACAAAAGCTATAGCTGAATGAGCTGAACGTTTTGATACATAAATGGCTAAAATGGCTTCAGTCTAGCCACTTAAACGATAATTAAAATGAAAAAATGTGTGGAAATAAAAAATAAATAAATAAATGAAAAACAAAACAGGAAATGCAAACTCAGCTTTCACACTATCATGTTATAAATTAGAAGTAAAACAAAACAGTTAAGAAGGTGTGGGCTAAAATGTGTGTTTAGATGTTTTTTATTGCTTAAATAAACTCAGAAAACTGTTTTTTTTAACCTTCATTTAAAAAATATTTCTCCACAGGATGCAAAACAAATCATTGCACCAAACAGGAAATGTGAATTAAATTCAGAGAGAAAAGGAAAGGTTGGATGAATGTTATAGTTTTCTGAAATAGTCTAAATAAACAAACTTCATTCCTAAAATATATATTGGTATAAACCTTTATGTGGCCACAACGTGCTTCTCCATCTTGGTTTTAGGTGTAAAGTTGTTGATCTTGGGCTGGGTGACACATTCCACACCTCATATTTATGCAGTTCTTCCCGCGCTGACACTGAGATCAGAGTGAGTTATGACATCACTGTGGGCAAGAAGAGGAGCAGAAAAACAGGAGCACGGACCGCTTCCCTCCATGCTTCATCTGCTAGTATGACCACAGTCACACCCCGCAGTCTTTTCTGCTTTTCCTCCTTATAATTGTTAACTCCTTGAGCGTTTCTCTCCAGACTGAGGAGAAAAACAAAATGACACTCCGCTTGTCTGCCGCCGGCCGTCTTCTGTCCAACATGCAGCTAGCTTCATGTTCAATGTGGTTTTCGTGCCTTTGGCTGCTTTTGAGATGTTTTTTTTTTTTTTTTTATTATTATTCCCCTCAACTTTTGCTTTTTTGAAGTCCAACCAGTGTTACACTCCTACAAAAAAAAAAAAAAAAGTTTAAAACGGTAAATAGAATAAATAAATAAAATGAGAGTGAGATGCACTCATTTGGACATTTTTATAGGACTGTCGCGATAAACAATTAATCAATTAATCGCATGATAAATTGTAATCATGTAATCTGGACCTGTTTCAGAAACGGGTCCAGATTACATGATTTAGCCATTTTTGTAAAATCGGCACTGGTTTTTCTGCATCGATCGGTATCGGGCGACACAAAACCGCAGGTATCTGTATCGGAAGTGAGAAAAAAGTGGATCGGTGCATCCCTGCTGAAGACACTGGATGACAAAAAGCTCAACTCCCGTGCTCTTCACTGATCCCCTCCCTTTTCTCTTTTCTCTTTAAAATCCATTTTAACTGTCCAAAATTGCGTTAGCTAAGCTACGAGCTAAGCTAACAGGCTGACCTCGGGAAAAAAACTTCTGTCTTGTCGAAGCTACAAAATTCACGGTTGAAACCCGTGTCTTCGTGTAAAAAGTTGTTTTTCTCTGCAAAAAGAAGCTGAGAACTCGTTTGCTGATTTTTTTTTTAATTAAAAGCTTTGTGTGAAAAATGCTACGCTAAAGAGCTCAAACCACACCGAGCGTCCGCCATTTTGAGAACCGAAGAGAGACGGCCCACGTCACGTCAAGGGGCCTCCCTCCCATTTTTCTTAAAGAGACACGCTGCTCGCTCCCTCACTATCCATCCTTCGGTTCAAACAGTCTTATACTGCCATCCGGTGGGCAAAAAAAGAGACTCAACGCAAAAATATTAACAAACATTTCTTCTTAAATGTGACGATAATTACTAATTACTGTCAAATTTCTAACAATATTATCATTATCGCAATAATTTCTGAGACAATCGCCCATAAAAATTGGTTATCGTGACAAGCCTACTTTTTTATTTTGTTTTTTACTATAAGTTGCTGCTTTATATGAACATTTTATTGCCTGCTACCCATTATGGAGGTGTTTTTCCCCATGCTAGCTGTCGCATGTGTGCTCGTTCCTCTATACCGTTAGCAAAACATTTAATGACTCAGTGGATGGATGTACCGGTACATCAACAACGAAGTACTGTCAATCGAATTCAAGATGGCTGCCACAGATTAGTGAAACTAGCCAACACACAAATGGCTCTAACTCGGCCAAATGTGTTAGTGGCTGAGTCTTTTGTAACACATGATCTGAGAGGGATATTTCACATTAATGCATGAGATCTGCATAATTTCACGTACAAGGTTTGACCAAAAAAGCTACAACAACTAAGACGGTCTCAGTTTAACTGTTGGATAGGCTGCGGGCGATATGCATTCCTTCAAAGACGGCTTTAATTTCAAATGTTTTTGTGTTTCTTTCTGTATCCTCCAGTTAGAATAAATTCTAATAAATGACTAATTTCAGGGTCAGAGCTCTCCAAAATGAATATCTTCAAATTTCCGCTGGACAAAACGATTAGTCACGCAGCCTGCAGACCGTCCACAGAAAGTTAGACCGACTTCTGCACAACTCCACGAGAGGATCTTAGATGTGTCATCAGATCCTAATCCGCAGCCTGGAGCGCAGCCATCATCACCGTTTGTCTAAATTTCATTAACGTCACCGAACTTTATAAAGTCCGCCCGAACAACTCCGCTCGCATTTGCACTTGAATGAAGCATGTCGTTTTCAGATATCTTGTTTTCATTTGTCTGTTTGTTTCTCGAAAAATTATTGTTTTCACTCATTAAAAGTCAGAAACAGGAAAATAATTAGAGCTCCGGGCGACCTGGAGCAAAGCTCTGCAGCAGGTGAAGGCTGCAGACGTCTTCATAAAATAAAATTAATTGTTTTATTCCACTGAGCTGCTTTTGGGTTTCAGTGTTTTTTTTTTTTTAAACTTTTGTGAGAATTACTTTTTAAACAAATGGTTCTGAATCGCAGAAGTTTTGTTGTCAAAACACCCTTTTCCCATTTTTTTTTTTTTAAATTTAAAATCAATCCAAGTCTTGGTCATCACGAAATCATCAGCAAATATTTGGAACGTTAAAATATATTTTATTAATGTCAAAACTTGTAATAAACAAACTCGGTCTTTTTAATTAAGCTTTTTAAAAAAAAATCTCAAACAATAACTAAATGTTTGATTACTAATTAAAATTATTTAAATAATAAATAAAGCTTTAGTTTTGGGACTATTGTAGACAATTATATAATTTCTAATTATGTTGGTATTTTTTTAATCTGCCAACAAAAGGCAAAATTTGGGCAATAATGTTTTTGCCCATTTGTGTGTGTTTGTGTGTCTCTCTGGTAATAAAATATCTTACGAACCACTGGATACAATTTTAATAAAACTTTTAAAATAACCACTTTATGTACATTACAATTTATCAACCTGATTCAAGATGGCTGCCACGGCAAGCTGACCTCAAATGTACAAAAATGGCTTGAGCAGTTTTACAGAAACCGAGCTAAAAGTCTGTGTGGTAGTAGCTGACACTAATCCAACACACACATTCTGAGTGCTAACAGATTAATATGTGTTTAAAATTGAATGACTGCTAGTCAACTCTGGTTATTAGCAAAATATCTTGAGTCACTGGATGGGTTTTAATTAAACTTTCAGGATCTAAATATTTCATGGACATTAGCAACTGATTACCAATTCTACAAAACTACACATTTAACAAAACCAAGCTAAACATTATATTACTATTTGAAAAGCATAATTTGAGAACATGTTTTCATTTTGGATAAGATTAAGTTTTTTTTTTATAATATAAAAACGATAAAAGCTTTTATCTTTCTGCACCGACACGTTCGAACTAAAAAGTCGATCCCCTCAAATAAAGACGAGCTGTGAAAGAACGAGGCTTGAAAGGGCACTGCGCGTCCCTCCAACCCAACAGGAAAACCTGGATCTGATCCGAGCCAACGGGCTCCTGTAGAACTGGAGGGCAGCAAACAGCACGGTGGTGGCGGCGGGCCAGAGAGGTGACGCATAAATGAGTGGCTGAGTGCGTCAGGCTCTGGCTGACAGCACCACGACTCAGCGGTGTCCTGGATGGACGGAGGTGTTATGATGGAGGAAGCAGGAAGTGATACGGAGTGTGTGTGTAACCAAGTGAAACGGGGAAAAAAAAGTGATATGGCCCAAACTCCTACACAACCATTCGAAGCTGAGAAACGCTGTCGCAGCACCGAGTGGGCGGGATTTGTTCAAACCATATAAAAATAAAAGTCGTCCATAAGAGTCTGGAAAAAATGAGAGCGGCCGCGTGAAGCATCTCCTACGTTCAGTCTGACACACCGCTGGGGTTACATCACAGAGCAGGCAGCAAAAATAACCAAACGGAAGCGTTTCGGCTCATGAATTCAGCTTCGGCTGCGTCGAGAAGCAGAGAAATGAAAAACTGAGCATGACTACTGGTCTGCATCGAGGCCAGTAAAGAAATAAAGACCAGAGCTTTGGTTTCTATCGCACACAGAAGGATAACAAAATGCATCAAAACATAAATGTTTCACCAGTCACTGCTTCTAAATATTTTCTATTTATTTGCTTTTTTTGTCATATTAGCCGTATGTTAGCACATTTTACAACTGTTGGCTAACTAAAGTCAGTTCCTGCATAAAATTACAACTATTACGTTATTAATTTAAAAATACTGTTTAATAAACTGCTGTATAAAGTGACGAAATGTATTAAAACTTTACTGTAGAAGGTTTTATATACTTTATATCAAATGCTAATGTTAGCATGCTAGCAGTAGCTCCATCGTCAACCATTCTTACACAATAAACCGCTAAAGGAAGAGCCTGTTGCTTTTTGAACTGGTGTTCTGTCAATTGTAATATCTTTTTAGCTGCGAAAGCTAAACTAGCTAAAGTTAAAATGACTAGCCAAACTAGCTTTTTTTTTATTTTTTTTTTTTAGCATTTTTATATTGGTTTATAAAACGACTCTTTCAAAAATAACAAGTTTGTGTGAAGGAATGGTACATCAGCTAATATTAAGCCTCTGTTTGCGCGACACGGTTTGTTTTGTTTGTTGCTGTTTTCCTTCTGAAATAACTGGCTAGTCTTTAGCTTCGCCTGGAGGAAGACTTTTGTCCTCTGTGCTTCATGACAAACGTCACTGCTTATAACTTTCAACTTTTAACCAGACAGTCCCTTTAAGTGTCATTGTTTAATTTTAAAATTATTATTATTTTGTTAAAGATTGGCCCAATACTCCATTTAAGTAATCTAACAAGGTAAAGTCACGTCCTCTGTGTGGAACCGTAGGTTGTAAACTGCAGCAGAAGGTGAACCATGTGTTTCTCTTCCTTCAAACTTTTCTTCAATTAAACTGTGGAGGACAGAATGTGACAAAATGAAATAAATAAAAGCACAATAAATAACTTAATCAATAAACTATTAAATACATCAATATACAATTAAATTATTTATTTCATGATTTATTTATTCGTTTTATTTTGTCACATCCCACCCTTGTGTGTCACCATGAAATTACGTCAACTGTCAGTCTCACTCATCAAACTCAGTGGGCGGGGCTAACGCTGAGCGTGTGAAATCCTAAATTGTTAGATAATCCATAAGTGTTTCACGACGAGCATTACCCCAAGTTAATATAATATTTCTTACCTTGCACACAGAGCGAGGTTTTCAATCCACACTTCTGCATCGGGCCGTAGGTCCGACTCTGCGGCGTCTCAGAACTTCGTTTAAATTTGCTGCTTCTCGTAAAAGCGCGTCTTCTTTACATTCATGGAATGAAAAAAGGTTTCATCCAAATACACGTAAACACAATTACCGCTTCCTAAAGTTTTTAAATATATTTTCTGACCTGTGGATCAATCGATTATCTGTTGTTGATTTGTCATCGCTTGCTGTGAGGAGCAGCCAATCAGGCGTCAGGGTTAGGGTTAGTCCCGCCCACTGAGTTTGACGAGTGAGGCTGACAGTTCACATGATTTAATGGTTTCACTGGAGGGTGGAAGGTGACAATAAACAAATAAATCATTAAATAAATAATTTAAAATGTACATTTCATTACTTAATAATTTGATGGTATGTTTAATGATTTAGTCAGAGTCAGAGTCAGAGTTTCTTTATTGTCATTCGCACCTCATGTGGTACATGTGGTGGAGCGAAATTATGTACACAGGGTCCCAGTTACATCCAACAATAAAATGCATAAGAAAAACAGTAATAACATCTAAGATATGAACTAAGAAAAACATCAACTAAATATACACTAAGCACTCATAACATAAAACATTGAACATCAGCACAAACATGAACATGAGTCTGTGAGCAGATGTGCACGCATGAACACATCAACATTGAAACAGATCAGCAGCAACATGATATGGTTTTTCACAGTGATTATTCTAGTTAGAGATTCATGAGTCTAACAGCCTCAGGGTAGAAGCTGTTCCTCAGTCTAGTGGTTCTACACTTAATGCTCCTTAACCTCCTTCCTGAGGGGAGAGGGGCAAAAAGTGTGTGTGCTGGGTGGGTGGGGTCCTTCATGATGCAGGTGGCCCTCTTCCTGCATCTGGAGGTGTAGATGTCTGTGATGGTGGGGAGGCTGATTCCAACAGATTTCTGTGCAGCCTTCACCACTCTCTGCAAAGCTTTTCTTTCTGCAGCTGTGCAGCCTCCATGCCACACATTGATGCTCGAGCACAGGATGCTCTCCACTGCACACCTGTAGAAGGAGGTGAGGAC
>NC_056514.1:36559982-36575501 GCF_014905685.2 Nematolebias whitei | reverse complement strand
GCGGAGGAGGAGAGGTTGTGGATCCTCACTAACTGTGGTCTGTTTGTTAAAAAGTCTAGTACCCAGTTGCAAATGGAGGGGCTTAGTCCTAGTGTGGATAGTTTGCCCATCAGGGTTTGGGGGATCATGGTGTTGAAGGCGGATGTGAAGTCCACAAAGAGCATACGGACGTAAGAGTTTTTCTGCTCCAGGTGGTTGAGCGCAGTGTGGACCACAGAGGAGATTGCATTTAATGATGTATTTAATAATTAAATGATTAATTTAATTATGTTTGCATTATGTATTTATTTATTTAATTTTGTCATGTTACGTCCTCCATATTAAACTGTTTCTATTGTAAACCAGATACTGCTCACAAAAAAAAGTATATATATATATATATATATATATATATATATATATACGGAACTGTCTAACAAAGTTAAGTCAGGTCCTCTGGACAGATTCTTCTTGTTGAAACGTTTCATCTTTTATCCAAAAGACTCCGTCAGTCTGAGGAGCTGCAATGAACTCAGTCTTATAAATAGCACCTTCTCATAGTGGATCAACCAGTTTGCTGGTGACGGCCAGAACTAGTCATATTTTTCTACCTGGATGATTGCGCATGCATCAGGATATTTTATGGAACTATGTTTTTCTGATTCCTTGCTTCTACGTCACTTTTAAGTTCTCTTTGACCTCGAGCCGTCTGCAGCGACTCCTGCTAAGGTTGCAGATGTCACTCTCTGCACCAGCGAAGAGTGTTTAATGAGAAAATCTTGGAATCCTGATGTATTCACGCCGAGAGGCTGAGGAGCAAAGAGCTCCTGCTGCAGTCGGGGCTCGTCCTTATTGTGGGTGGTTTGTAGCGCCTTTCAAATCAGTTAAGGACAGTGAGAAATGTTACTATAGATGAGTTCAAAGAAGAAGTTTTACAAATTGGCTTCTGTTACTCAGGAGATTTAGGTTTATAAGCTTCAAAATAAATGCTTGTAACACTCCAGCATCTGTTTTTTGGCAGCATCACTCAGAATGAGATGATCCATCCAGTGGAAAAGATGGTGACTGATGATGATGACTTCCTCACACAACCTGCATACACACAGTAAAATAAAAAATAATGCAGAAGTGTAAAGTGGATTTTAAAAAGCAGCATACGAGTTAGAGAAAATGTAAGGAGAGCTTTATGTATTTAAACGAAGCCTGTATAAAAGTACATAAAGCTGAGTCGTTACTGGACGCCAGTCTTTACTGAAGACACAAACAGGCCCAGATGTGGAAATCTGCTGATGTCAAGGTTTCAGAACGCGAGCAGAGCTGTTTTAAACTAAACGCCTACCGTTCTGTGAAGGAATGCATATCGCCCGCCACTTTCCATGCAAGAGTTACAAGCTAAGTTCATCTTTTGTTGGGAAATTGTGACGTTGTAGCTGTTCTGGTCAAACATATCACAAGATGTCAGGCTCAGAGTTTGTGTTGGGATCTGTCTCAGCTGTTTCCACACCAAAGTTAAGGTCAATGTCTGTAATATTGACAGAGTTACAGCCTTTGTTGTGCTTTTAAGGGTCAGTTGACCTTGGCTGCCATCTTTAATGCAAAATTGCATCATGAAGGTTCTTCACGACGAGTACTGTTAAATGTTATCTAGATCAGAGTTTCGCAACCTGTGGCTCTTTGGTGCCTCTGCAGCGACTTTTTCAAGCTTTGACCAAAACTGAATTTTATAGGATGTTGTACCAACAACAACAACAACAACAAAAAGACTAGTTTTAGCAGTTTTCCTCTCATTGCCTTTACAAATATGTGGAAACTAGTACTAATACACAGAGTAAATTATACTCATTTTAAGTTTATTCTTTATTTTTTCAAAGTAGGATACTAAGTTACTCCATAATTAAAAATAATAATAATAATCACATATGCCTGCACAATAAATTGTTTTAGTTTTTAAAAAAATAGCAAAAATTATATATACTGGTATATAAATATTTTACTTTACAAGAATCCAGTCTTCTGTGATGGACTTGTGACCTGTCCAGAGTGTCCCCTGTCTCTCGTACAGTGACTGCTGGATATGGGCACCAGTGACCCCCGTGACCTGAAAAGGAAGAAGAGTGTAAAAGATGATGGATGGATGAAATCCAGTCTTGTCTTTTGTCTCAAAATATAAAAATATCAATAAATGTTAATTATTGGAGGGTTTTAGTTTTTCTAATTTCACACCTACTGGCCAGAAAAGCCCCCTCTAACAAACTTGAAGTGGCCCATGAGCCACCAGTTGATGATGACAATTGTAGCAGGTTTTGCGGCTCTGGACACGTTTGATTTTGTGAACGAAAGGGCAGAAATCTTTTGATCGTAAAGCTTGCAGACCCCTGATCTAGATGAACCATTTACCGCTAATCGCTCCTTTTCAAAATAGTCCGTGTTTGTTAAAACTTTGACCCAACTGGGACGGGATTCGTTAACCGGGAACACGGCTGAGCAAATCTGCCACGCGTTGGAATTTGCTTTGCTGTACCTTCTGGGTAATAAACGGTTTTTGTTCCAACAGGACACAGATAAGTCTGTGAGGCTGTAGGCGTCCAAGGGTTCTACGGAAATTTCTCCTCCTTATTGCTTCCGCCGCTGGTCGGTAAATTGGAAGATGCCACTGATTTACAGTTTCTCTCGGCGGGTAAACCAATTTGCAGGAGCAACAAACAAGCTGCAGCAACAAAAGATTCATCTCCATTATTTGCTCTTCTCTGGCGTCACAAATCAAACTCGCACGTTAAAGAGGCGACTTGCTAAATGCAAAGGTAAAAAATGAACTCTCGTAGATCCGTGTTTAAAATCAGCTAAAAATCAATGTTGTGCTTTGTTTCTGCGTTATGTTTTTCAGCAGGGGGTAGAAATGCCGTGCTGACTGGTTAGTTTTCTTTTTTTTTTTTTTTAAATAAAAAGTTCATTAAATCGAAGCAGATGGAAGCGATGCTCTGAGCGTCTTTAGCTGCTGCGCCTCTCTTCCCGTCTCCTGTCTTTCTCAGCAACCCCTGCATAAACCTGTCCTCTCACGTTCACAACAGTGGTCCATAACGTTTTAGTCCCTCTCCTGGGAGCCTTCAGCACGGCTGCAGTCTGTCCTCCCTCAAAATCAGACTGCTTAAAGGTTGACAGGACCGTCTTTTACTCCAACGCTGCAGGTAACGGAGCCTGTGACAAACGCCTTCAGCCTCTTACGTCCTGCTTCGTTCCTCTGAAATCACCACAGTTGTCATCTTAAGTGTTTGAAACTTCTGTAATCAAGTTCACATGCACTGAGTGCTGAACTTGTTTTTAACTGTATTATTATTATTATTAAAGTAAGAAATATTTGCTCTCCAGCATCTAAATATTTAGTTATAATTAAGCACAAATAATTTATTTTATAGTTGTAATTCCTATTAAAAAAAAAGGTCTTGCTACATTAAAGCTCTTTGAATTTGACGGCATCTTCTTTTGCCACTAAATAAATAGAATAATACAATTTTGTACATTTATAAGCCGTCCACATTGTAATGAGATATTTACACAGAAAGATTTTTTACACTTTTAATTAAATGCGTTCCAGTAACACAAATTCGTACAGTACTTTTCCATTGGTTCCATTGGTCCACTGTGACTTGTTTGGCAATTCCATTGGTCAGAATTTTTTTTAACCTTTATTAATATAGGTAGTTCCCTTGAGTCACGAGGACCCAACCCCCGAAGAGAGACGTGTTTTGGGCAGCCGGGTGTGACGAAGCTAAATGTTTTGGCGGCAGGAAACTCATTAGCTCGCAAAAAACATAATCTATAAATTAGTCGCAACATTGTGTAAGTCGCGGGATTCAAAGCCTGAGACAAAAGTAGCAGCTTATAGACCGGAAATTACGGCAAATTGATCAGTTTTAAATTCTCTTTTTGTTATGTGTTGGATGGGTTTTTGATTTATATTCAAAAATATAGAAGGAATGTATTTGTCCTTTTAAAATTTTTAATATAAAACATTTATTAATTTACTTCAACACAACATGGACGTGCAACTTCCAGCTACTGCCTTCCTGTTATTTTTCTCTTCATTGCATATGTTTTTTTTTTCTTGCGGAGAAAGAAATGCGACTGCTTCTGTATCATTTATGCGTCTGCTGTCCTGATTCTGCCACCCAGCTGCGTTTTAGCCACTACTTTCTTCTTTGGTTTCCAGCTGCAAACATCTGAATAACTGGTTTCAGCCCAGTGGTGGTAGCTATCGGGCCAAAATACATCATTGTGTGATATCAAAAGCGACGTTTTGCACATTGCTCTGTTTATTTGTTGCAGAAATTCAATAATTTCTTATCATATAACCACTTTAAGTGGGTAGTAAAGGGGAAAAGTGCAACTTGCATTCTTGTACAGTACTTTGAACAGTTTTACATTTAGATGAAGCCGGCTCCCTATTGTCTTACTTTGGCAGGGTGTTGGAAGTGTTCACTTCCTGTGATAAACCAGGGCTGGCTCTGAACACGCTCTCTTACAGAAGACGTGTGTGTGTGTGTGTATGTGTGTGTATGTGTGTTCTTTGGATCCAATGCAACTTTAGAACAGAGTAATGATCCTTTAAGCTGCTCCACTTAATTCTGAACAAATACAGCTTCAAAAAATAGACAAACCTCAGGGTCTTAAAATTAGAGACACAGACCTTTTCTGTTGATTAGAAATAATTTGCTGAGTAATTAATTAATCATGAGTATCATTATGGGGTTCGTACTCATCGTCTGCTAAAGAAAATATTTCTTAAATATCCAACTTGTTACTCGGGGGAACTCTCGGGGCCTTCAGAGAAAGAGGAAGAAGTTCTGTAAAAATTGTCAAGTTATAGTCATTTTTGTGCCGTCTAAAGTCACTTGGCTGTGTCGGCCATCTTGAACTCTGTTGACTCTAAACGCTAATCAGTTGTAGATATTACTTTCTGCAAGGTTCATTAAAATTCATCCAGTGGTTCTTGAGATGCGTTGATAACGGACAAATGAACACATGGGCACAATTATTAATAAAAAGAGGAGACAGATAAGACGGAGAGAGACCGAACCAAAACCCAAATCACTGGTTTAGCGATGAGTGAAGTCTCCGAGCTGAAAGGACACATTTCTCTGGACTCTTGATTTCCTGAATGGTTCTCAGGTTCACAGATTTATTCTGTTTCCAATAAGAGCTTTTGTTACTTGAAAGGAACAGGGCATTGATCGCTGTTGCCCGTCCGTCTGACTGAAAACACAAAAACAGAGCAAATCAATTTCAAACTGCACTGCATTTCTTCTTCTTCTTCTTGGAACCACTAGTCTGTGAAGCAAGAATGGACGTCTCTAACAGCGCGGTGCCGGGTCTGTCAAAGGTACTGTACGAATCTGGGACGGTGACCCTGAGGCTGTTGATGGAGACGTCCGGACCAAACTTCTCCAACGTCAGAGAAGTGGTTTTGTTGCTTGGGGTCCAGTCTGCCAGAGTGATGCTGCTCTTCCTGGACCTGGTGAAGGACAGGATGACATCTGGAGAGAAGCTTCTCCTGCAGCTGTGGTCCACGGGGGATCACCTGCCTGACCCAATGGACCCTTTTCCGGACATCCACCTGGATTCTACCTTTACAAGAAACAGTGGTCCTCTGCTACGCAACAAAACCCCAAAGATAGACTTGTACAGAACGGGTCCAAAAGTACTTTACAAGACTTATGTGAAGATCCTGAACAAGAGAACGCTGTACAACAGAGCTGTCAGCGTGTGGGACGACAAGCTCAGAGGTCAGAAGCCCCAGTGGAGGACTCTTTACAAACCTCCGACAAAAAACGGACTGGCGATCTTCAATGGAGGATCCTTCACGGCGCCATTGCAACAAACTTTTTTTTTTGTCGGTCATCAGTCCTGAGGTTTCAAACGAGCGTCCTTTTTGCAGTTTGTGTGTTTTTCATGTTTTTACAGATTGTGCACGGCTGACGGCTCCGTTTAATCCACTGACGAGGATCTTCAGCCTTTTTGACACAGTTTTCACCAAATCTGTTTTTATTAATGGAGTACGTTACAGCAAAGCCACGAAGTTTAAATCCCAAACTTTATACTTTTTAGTGGCCGAAGCAAAAATGTCTGTTTACTTGTCTCGCAGGGACAGACTGCAGGCTGGACCCCAACTTGTTGCTGTGGCTCTGTGGAGGTGCAACGTCAAGGCCAGACTGGTGCTGGAGTTTTGCTTCCACAGAGACACTGGACACCTGGAGAACTTCGTGAAACTGTGGGGATTTAAGGTTTTATGCACCAGTTCTGATCAGGGAGAACTACAATACAACAAGCTCCTTGTGTAAATATTTTATTTTAATCTTGTCCTGATCACCTTTTTTTTAACACTGTTGTGTTAACTTATTGTGTAAATAAAGTTTTGTTAAAAATCTAAATCTTCTTCTCGTTCTTGTTATTCTTTTTGTTGTTTTCGTTCTTCTCCTCCTCATTCTTCTTCTTTTATTCTTTTTTAAGGATGGTATCAAAAGGCCACAGTTTGATGTTCTCAGACAGTAAAAGGAGCCTCATTTTGGATCGGGGGCAGAGGAGGGGAGGTCACACTGATCTCAGAACACCCAACGTGTTCAGCAAAGTCAACCAGAACCGTAACAACAGACCTCAGCGCCGTGTTTCCTGGGATCACAGTCTGAAGTCACGCTGACTTCCTTCTGTGACTTTTTGTACAAGTTATAAATCATCTCGCGCCTTTGACATCCTAACAGCTCTGTGGCATTACAGCAATTTGAAAAAAAGCACAATTTTTATAAAAATTTACTGTTCAGCAACATGTTATGTAGAAACATATTTTATTTGTTGAATGGGTGAGCACTCTGTAGATGCTGAACTGTTTAGTTGTTTTCTCTACAAGTGGTTGACTCATTCTGCAGGATTAATGTCAGTTTTTTTTGTCTCTGCTGCAGAAATGAAAACGTGGCTGTAGCTCCTCTTGTGTTGTGTTCTCTGCTTAATAAGCCGTCGATCGATGCAGCATGACATTGTGCTGCGATGGCTGGAAACTAGAGACGAGCAGAAAGCTGTTCAGTGAAATAGAAGCCTTGTAACTAATTGTTGTGCAGAGCTCTACAGCTTGTTTTGTCTTCTCAAAAACCTGCGTAATGTTTCCTGAACTACAGAAGTCACCTGTCCTGACAAAAAGATGGCACGAAAGCTGCTGCGTTCTGAACGACTATTGAAGAAATTTGCTGAAGATGAAACAGAGCTAAAAAAGCTAAGCTAAAAGAAACAAACACTATCCAAAACCTAAAAGTAGTAAAATTTTAGTAAAAATATGGCAAAATATAAGCTAAAACTAGCAAAAATCTAGCTAATTGCAAAATATATCTAAAGGTTAGGTTAAAGCTAATAGTAGCTAAAGGCTTGCTAAAAGTAGAAAAGGACTAGCTAAAAGCTAAAGAAAAAAATGTTATCTAAAAGCTGAAGTAGCAAAAGTTTAATTAAGTTCCAAAAAGTTAAAATGGCAGCTAAAAGTAGCAAAAGGCTAGTTAAAAACTAAAGAAGAAAACTTTTATCTAAAAGCCAAAAGTAGCATAAAGGTAGCTAAAAGCACAAAGACATATGAGTGGAAAAAGTAAAAAAAATATTTTTATAAATATGAACATAAAGTAGAAAAAGCTAAAATTGTATAATAGTTGCTAAATTACTTAAGCATCAAAAGGCTTGATATACGTAGAAAAGTTATCTAAAAGTTAAAGTAGCATAATGATAGCTAAAAGCTAAAGTAGTAAATTTAAGCTCAATGTAGCAGAATGGCAGCTAAAAGCAAAGTAATAGGAAAAAGACAATAATATAGTCGGGGCAGAATGTTTTTGAAGGATTTAGAGAGATCTTGATGTTTTGCTAAGGTGAAAATATTTGTAAATAAAGATAAATATTGTGTAAATTATATGTTACGAAATACATTATTCAGTGAACGATTATGGCTATACACAGAAATAAGGACCAATGGGAACATAGACCAAGACTCTGAATGAATTTACAGTGTTTGTTTACAAGTGATAAATAAAGCAATAAGCCACAGAGGGGACTGGAACCCTGAAGAGCGATGGGGTGATTAGGAATCTTGTAGTCAAGGGTGATAATGTTATTGCTGGTCTTTCTTATGATGGAGGTCGGGGTCAGACGTGGGGAGGGCTGACCCAAATGGTTCCAGGCGAAGGAGGTGTACGTCTGGGCGATGACAGGCGTTAGGCAAGTGGTAGGAAGGTGTGGAGGCAGCTGAAGAGGCACAGAGAAGCTCAAGGTCCACAGAGGAGGATTCAGGAAACGGAAGGACATCAAGGGTAACTCAATGGAGGCACGGAGAGAAGTACAAATCATTAATATTTGGTTTTTGGACACAAGTAAAAGGCTGGAACAAGATTACCGTTGACGGGTAATGCTTCAGCGCTGGTTGAATGTCTTCTGCAGCCTTTTATGCTCCTCATGCTCTTCAAGTCGATGATCCACAGGTGTAGCTGATGAGAATCTGGTTGTGGGTGCAGGAGCAGGCAGAGCAGAACCCCCACAGTTATTAGTTGAACGTTTTGAAATATGAAAAGTTAAAGCAGCTAGGCCTGTCACGATTAAATCAATAAATCAATAAATCGCATGATAAATGAAAATTATCAACCTAGTTTTCATTTATCGACTTTATCGTTTATTCGTGTCTCTCTTTCTACTGAAGACACTGGATGACAAAAGGCTCAACTCTGGTACTCTTCACTGACCCCTCCCTTTCTCTTTTCTCTTTAAAATCTGTTTTAACGATCCAAAATCACGTTTTTGGATCGTTAAAAGCAGCTAAGCTGAGAAGCTAAGCTACGAGCTAAGCTAGCAGGCCGACCTCAAGGGGAAAAAAAAACCCTCCGTCCTGTCAAAGCTCCAGAATTCATGGTTGAAACCCGTGCCTTTGTCTAAAAAGTTGTTTTTCCTCTGAAAAAATAAGCTGAGAACTTGTTTACTGATTTTTTTTATTAAAAGCTTTGTGTGACAAATGCTATGCTAAATAGCTCAAACCACACAGAGCGTCTGCCATTTTGAGATCTGAAAAACAGGAACTAGAGACAGCCCATGTCACATCAAGGGACCTCCCGCCCTTTTTTCTTAAAGAGACACGCTGCTCGCTCCCTCACTATCCATCCTTCAGTTCAAACTGTCTCATACTGCCATCCAGTGGTCGCAAAAAGGTACTACACACAAAAATTAACCAACATTTCTTCTTGAATTTGACAATAATTACTACTTATTGTCAAATTTCAAACAATATTATCGTTTATCGCAATAATTTCTGAGACAATTTATCGCTCAGCAAAATTTGTTATTGTGACAGGCCTAAAAGCAGCACAAATTATGCAAAACTTGTTAGAAACCCCCCCAGAAAATAAACAAGACGATTAAGTAAATCATACATTTACCACTCAGAAGAAGGAACGTCACTGAACCTGAATTATTTCCATCAAGTCTTGCTTCTCTTAATTTACTTCCCACGTTTAATACAATATGTGTCACAATCAATGGCTCTTTTCAGATTCAGAACATGTTGCTGTGCATGAGTGAGATCAAAATATATATTTTGTTTTTTTTTCTTCTGGCTCCGATATGAAATTTCAGGCTCCTGAATGTGCCTCGGATTGACTGCGGGTGCTCATTAAATGCGCAGCAGGAACACGTGAGCACAATTCATTGTAACAAAGCTTCATTCACACATCCTAATGCGTTGTTTCTTTTCACGCCTCACGTCATCTGTAAGGCTGTACTGGTCCCACACTGCTGACTGAACCAGATGATATGGTTTGTGATGTGTACAAGGTGCAAGCCGTTTGTGTAATAAACGTGTACCACTGCAGTTTTTTTTTATTTATTTTTTTATTTTATACAGCGCCTTGAAAAATTATTCACATGCTTGAACTTTTCCACATTTTGTCACAAACATATTTTACTGGGATTGTATGGAATTGAGCAACACAAAGCGATGCATAATTATGAAGTGGAAGGAAAGTGATGAATGGTTTTCTAAATTTCTGTGCAAACTAAAATCTATAAAGCAAAATATGTGTTTGTACTCCTCTGAGTCAACACTTTGCAGAAGGGAACTGGATTTTTGCTCGTTCTTCAGGCGCAGAGCGTCTGGGAGCAGCTCCTTTCAAATCACAGGCTCTCAGTTGGATTTACGTCTGGACTTTGACTGGACCATTCTGACACATGAACATGTTTTGATCCAACCCATTCTGCTGTAGCTCTGGCTGGATGTTTGGGACATTGTCCTGGAAAATAAACCTCTGCCCCATTCTCAAGTCTTTTGCAGCCTCTAAGCCGTTTTCTTCCAGGATTTCCCTGAATTTAGCTCCATCCATCTTTTTTCCCTTCAACTATGAGTTTCATGGTTGCATCTCAGATTGATGCTGTCCTTCCCCGTCCTGTAGGTTTAGGTGGACGGTCATGTCTTCGTATGTTTTGCAGTTGTTTATTTGTATTATTTTTAATTGTTTTATTGTAGATAATGCAGTCAGAACATTGTAAGAGTTAAGACCATGTTGCATACAGGATTTCTAGCCAACAGCTAATTTTCAATGCTTGTCCTTGTTCAGGCTTTTCTACCCAGCAGTGCAATAAGTATAACAAACCATCACTTCCACACTATAGGCTTGAAATAAATTATCTATAATGCAATATGAAGAACTCTCCGTATGCGTCACATTATTTAAAATCACAATATGTAATAAATTGCAGTCTGTTTCTAATTGTCTATACAAAGTGTTCAACGATAACGAGAGTAGTTATCGTTCAGAGTTCTGTCACGTTCTGTTGAAACCCTTAGTCTCCAGCGAGGCTCTGTACTCGGATCTAATAATTTCAGGTCTGTCGTAGTTTTTATTTCAGTTTATAGTGTGTTCTAAAAGTGCATCCCTTTCAAAAAGTCGACTGACCAAAGGAGGTTTTCAGTCATACTCTTTCCATTTTCAGAGGACGCGTTAGTTTGGGTTATTGTTTTATAACCTAACACCTGCTTTAAACTTCTCTACACATTTATCCTTGACCTGTCTGGTGTGTTCCTTGGTCTTCATGATGCCGTTTGATCACTAATGCTTTATACCAAACTTCTGAGGCGTCGCAGAACTGCTGTAATTATACTGAGATTAAATTACCCACAGGTGAACTCTACTAATTAGATTAATTAAAACAGTTAATGGAATTTTAGAACAATGAGTTATTTTCTGGCAGCACGGTGGCGCAGTTGGTAGAGCTGCCGCCTTTCAACGAGCAGGTTCAAATCCCAGCCGGGGGGGGCTTTCTGGGTGGAGTTTGCATGTTCTCTCCGTGCATGCGTGGGTTTTCTCTGGGTACTCCAGTTTCCTCCCACAGATCAAAAACCTGCATGTTAGGCTGATTGGTAACTTTAAATTGTCCCTAGGTGAGAGAGAGAGTGAACGTTTGTCTCTGTGTCCCTGTGATGGACTGGAGACCTGACCAGGGTGTCCCCCACCTCTTGCACAGTGGTGGTCGGACATGGGCACCAGTAACCCCCATCATCTAAAAATGAAGAAGATAATGGATGGGGTTATTTTCTTTTCATTTGTATTTTCTAATTTGTGTTGTTTGCATAAAAACCCAATGAAATAATTTGTGGTTTTATTTTGGCAAAATGTGGACAAGTTCAAGATGTGTGACAGCTGAATACTCCAATTTGAAAACTTTTGACCTGAACTTGTCAGTAGAAGGTGGTTTGGGTCTGTGTCCGGCTGGCCCAGTTCTCACACACAGACATGCCCCACAGCTTTATTCTATCCGTCCATCGACGAGCTCGATCTTTCCACCAGTGAGCCAATCTCGCTCGCTGTGTGGCTGCCGGAGAGCGCTGAGCGAATCTGCGATGGAGGAGATAACGCTCAAGCATTTGTTTGGCTTCCCTGCGCTGATAATGGGATTCGTGATTAAAACACAGTGTGGGGTTTTTCTAAAAACGTACCATCAGTTTAAAGACAGAACTCTTTTATCTGCACACAAATAATCCGTTAGATTCTCTCTGATCCTTTCCACCCTTTCCCCGTTTGTAGCCCCGACCACAGTGGCCACTTTAGCACGTTTGCTCCGTTTGCTTTAATTGATCCTCGCATCATTATCTTCCTGCAGATCTGTCCTGGTTTTTTGTTTGTTTGTTTGTTTCCTGGCAGTCCTGACTCGGTGAACCACAGAGTCCACTGAGCTCTCCGACCGTGGCTTTATCACTACACTGCATGCAACAATGGCTGAAATGTAAACTATTTATTATCTGCACGGGCAAGCCCAGCCTGCATCTTACAGCTCACTGACTTTTTAGTCTAAACATGGGGAGGAGGAAAAAGTGGAGCACGGCACGGCGGTCCCCTTTCGCCACAGTAAGGGGCTCCCTGGGCCCGAGGAGAAAGGGCGTTGAGAGTTTGTGTGTGAGCAGCCTGCTGGGCGTGCTCCGGTCCCACACCTGGCTGATCAGAGGAGGAGACGTGGCCTTCTTCCTGACACGGAGCTCTTCACCTCGCTACCAGCACCACCGAGCTCACTCCCTTTCTTTTTCTTTCTGCTCCTCGTCTGCAGATGGTGGGAGCGACGACTTTGGAGACCCCCGTTCGCCCAGTCTAGACCCTCATCTGAGCCACATTGGTCAAGGTAAGCAACTGTCAACATTTCATCGCTGCCAGGCAACAACCTAGTACATTTGTCCATCTTTTTTTTTTTTTTGTGTAAATCAACTGTGACCCCGCTGGTTATTTAATATAAAAGAAATAAGGTCTTTTTTCCCCCCAAAGCTATGACCAAGTCAAATCTGTGACCAAATTGACAGTATATCCATTTTTTGTTGTATGATGTTGATTAGATGTGACGACCATCTTGACTTGGGTGGACTCCAAAAGTTACAGTTGTGGTTGCGCACCTTGCCACTTTCTGAGCGTTTCATTAAAATTTGTTCTCAGTTTCATGAGGTATTTTGCTGATTGTACATCCAAACGACTGCACACCAACATGAGCAAAAGTTTTGTTGTGTGAATGTTTATGAAGCATCTACACTACTGGGATCCATTTTTCTTCCGTAGGTTTTTCAGCATCTTTCTCATTCCACAACTTTTGTGCTATTTCAACAAATCATAAATCAAAACGTTCAGCTCTTTCAGGACAATCCTGCTATGACTTTTGGTTTTGGTGCAACTTTAGCTTTTTGAAATATTTAGCCTTTTCTGCCACTTTTTTTTTCTCTTGAGCTTATTTTACCTCCTTCAGATCTTGAGATCTGTTTACAACCTTTTACTGCTCCTTTTAACATTTTGTTCGGCTTCAGCTTCCTCATGCAAATTTAAACTTTTTTTTCAGTTACTTTCTGCTAACTATGGTACAACATTTTTGTGCTTCTTCTAACATCTTTCTGTTAATTTCAGCTTGTAATGCTCTTTTCAGCTGACTTCTGCAAGTTTCAGCTTTTTCTGCTATTTTAGGTACTATTTAGCTGTTTTATGCTAATTTTAGCTTCTTCAGCTAATTCCACATTTTTTGCACTCAAACATTTTTCAGTCAAATTCAGCAAAAATGTGCTCTCTCTACTTCCTTCTGGCAATTTAAGCTTCTTTCTGCTTTTTTAGCTACTTACAGCTATTTTTTTTTTTTTTTGCTTATTTCAGCTGTTTTCAGATAATTTCCACTTTCTTGTGCTCATTTTTGCTTCTTTCAACCTAATAGGACAAACATGTTTTCTTTCTTCTGTTAATTCAAGCTTGTTCTACCTTTTTGGCTAATTTTTAGCTTTTTTTTTTAGCTAATTTCAGCTGTTTTCAGATAAATTCAAGTTTTTTCTTGGTAATTTCTGCTACTTTCAGTGTAATTAACTTCTTTCTGCTAATTTCAGCTTGTTATGCTCCTTTCAGCTTCTTCTGCAATTTCAGCGAGTTTGTGCAAAATTTAGCTTTTCAGCTAATTCCATATTTTTGGAGCTTATTTCAGCTCCTTCCACTTCCTTCTGGCAATTTAAGCTTCTTTCTGCCTTTTCAGCTACTTTTCAGTGACTTTCCAGCTATTTTTTTTTTTGGCTAATTCCAGCTTTTTGTGCTATTTTCTCCTTATTTAAACCTAATTCTGTAAATGTGTTTTTTCTGCTTTCTTCTGCTAACCTAGGCTTGTTCTTCCATTTCAGCTATATTTCAGCATGTTTTTAGCTAATTTCAGCTGTTTTTCAGCAAGTTCATAATCAATAAGGATTCACACTACTTTTTTTTTTTCCAGGAAATTCAATTTCTGTAGTTGTCTTTGCCTTTGGCAATAAAAGACACAATTTAATTTGCGATGCAGCCAGTCAGTGAGACTGTATACAGGCTACAGAAAGATCTGATTCAGGGCAAAGATTAGACGGGTGGAGAGGGAACACCAGCCACACTTTAGCTGTGAAATCCAGAGAACAAAAGCGCTGAAGGGGAAATTATGGTGTTTTATTTTAGACCACAAGAGAAGACGTGCAGAAGGGCCACTCCATGCCTTGAAATAAGCATAAACAACTACTCGTCAAGGTGCTCAGCTCAAACATCCACACAAGCAAAAAAAAAAAAAAAGGAAATGAAACGCGAGATTATAATTGCTCACAAAATATACTGCAGACATTTCACTGTGTGGTGCACGGTGCGTTTCCCTCAGAGTATTAGAGATTTACAGACAAAATTACAAGAGTATAAAATTTATACACTTCCCTCCCTGGAAATATAACTTCATTTCCAGTTGAGCTCTTGCTATAAAGTTGAATAAAATACAGCCCACTAAGCAAAGATTGGATGGCTTCCTACAGTGAAAACATGAAGAAAGTCTGAAAGAATTATGGAGTGTGGTTTTGTAAAAAAATAAATAAAATTGAACTTTTCTTTTACCCACATATTCACATACCAAAGATGGTCACCATTCAAAACATCAATTTTATTAATACAAAGGAAGAAGTGTGTAAGTATAATGGATGGATGGATGGATGGATGGATGGATGGATGGATGAGCTAAAACTTGGTGAGGTAGCAGCTGAAAGTCTCCTCCAACACATACTTAAAGCACTAACAGATCATGGGATCAGATGCAATTTTTAAGGTTCGACCAATTTCAAGTTCAAGAATCTTTATTGTCCCCAAGGGGCAATTTGTTTTACAGTCAGTAGACACACAAAACATTCATATTAGACAAGACATCAAGACATTAAAATAACAAAGATCATCACTGTTCATTGAGAAACCTGATCGCTACAGGGTTGAATGAGTTCTTCAGTCTGTTCGTTCTACATCTGGGCAGCAGATACCTGCGTCCAGAAGGAAGCAACCTGAACTCACCATGGAGTGGATGATCAGGATCTGCCAGAAACAGCCTGGCCTTGTTCACTGCCCTTGCCTTGTGTAGGTCAGTGATGTTCTGTAGGTCATTGATGTTCTGTAGGTCATTGATGTTCTGTAGGTCATTGATGTTCTGTAGGTCTTTGATGTTCTGTAGGTCATTGATGATCTGTAGGTCTTTGATGTTCTG
>NC_056514.1:36528827-36559582 GCF_014905685.2 Nematolebias whitei | reverse complement strand
TCTGTAGGTCATTGATGTTCTGTAGGTCATTGATGATCTGTAGGTCATTGATGTTCTGTAGGTCATTGATGTTCTGTAGGTCATTGATGTTCTGTAGGTCATTGATGTTCTGTAGGTCAGTGATGATCTGTAGGTCATTGATGATCTGTAGGTCATTGATGATCTGTAGGGCTATGCCAGCAGTTTTCTGCATATCCTGACAATCCCTGAAGGTTTTTTCCTGTTTTTCATGTCAAAAGTCCAAACCAACAGATGAAGGTGAAAGTTAAGAGACTCAATAAAACATTCTAATAAAAGTAGAATCAGCATTAAAACCACAGAGCTTCTGATAAAAATAAAATAACTTTATTGATCCCGCAGGAAATTGTTGTGCCAGAGTTTCAGTACAAATGAACATACACAAAATACATTCTCTGGTGGGCAACTGTGGCTGAGTGGTTAGAGCAGTCCTCCTCCAATGCAAGAATTGAGGGTTCGATTCCACCAGCAATCACATGCCAAAGTGTCCCTGGGCAAAACACTGAACCCCTCATTGCCTCCAATGTGTGTCCCATCGGTGTTTGAATGTGATAAAGCTCTGATTATTATTTGTATTGATGTAGTTGTGCTGTATGAATGGATAAATGAGGGCACAGATTGTGTTGTAAAGCGCTTTGAGAATCTTCATTAGATAGAAAGGTGCTATATAAGTACAGTCCATTTACCATTCTTACAAAATTGAGTTCACATGGGGGTCAAAGGTCAGTTTGTCATCAAGAACAGTTCCCAGATATTTATATTGATGCACCACCTCACCAGCTTCACTGTTAATGGTCACTGGAGTGGCAACTGTAGAATCGTTTCTAAAAGCAGCTATAATTGCATCTCTTTTCATCTTATAGTGATCTTGGTCTAAAACTCCATTGTAAGAGGCAGCGAGCAATATGCATTTCTTCCAGGAGGCCATTTTATTTGTTTATTGCGAACAGCCGCATGCAAATGGTTATTTGACTATGGAGAATAGTTGGTTGAAAGTAGAACATATCTTTTTTTTTTTATTATTATGATTTTTTATTTTTGGAATTGTCGGGTTGGATCTTGTCCACCAATAATTGTAACCAGAGTCTGCATGCATGTGGACTGGTCTCCCTCCTGTGGGACAGAACCACGGCTGTGGCAGTGACGTTCCTCAGTGAAGGAATGGACCGAGTCCAGCACTGCTGGAACCACAGACGTGTGTTTTGCCGTATTAATATTTTCACGCTGCTGTGCGTCCCCTGTTGTCTAACTGCCTTCCAGGCGTCCTCTGGTACTCGCCACAAACCGGAGTCCGATAATGACTTCTTGTCTCACCACTGCAGCTGCTGGCAGATTTGAGACCGCGGTCCGAACAGTTGGTTTTGCAGCTCCGTCAGCGTGGAAGCAACACCAGCACCGATTCACAAAATGCACGTCAAGTTCAGCCTTTTTATTAAGCAGTGATGAGTTCTTTACACACGTTTGTTTGTCTGTGAAGTTATCAAAATAAAAATAAACTAAATGATCACCTTTCAGAGTAAACCCTACTCAATAAGGCCACCACAGCTATTTTCAAAAACATAAACGTACTTATAGATTAGTCGGTTTTACAGATTGTAAGCTAAAATACATGGCTTATTACCAACGTGCGCTCTGAGCGCTGCACGTCATGCAATAACTTTGCTTACATGACAAAACATACAAAATATGATCAAAACCAACACAGACATGTTCCTGTTTTTAGCATTTTACACCGCTTTATAATGTAGCGTTGTTTTTGTTTCATTTTTATATAATTCTATTTATTTTTCATTTTATATGCTTTTTATATGATTGTCTATCGTTGTCTACTCTGTACCTCATCTGTGTTCTTTGTTTAAAACAGTTGTCTGTTGTAAATGAGTCCTCATGGCTCAATGAGACTAACCTGTATAAATAAAAGATGAATGAATGAATGAATGAAAACTTTGACATCCACCTATTAGCAAAATATCTAATGAGCCACTCAATGTGTTTTTGTTAAACTCTCAAAGTGATCACTGAATGCACATCTACAAATCAAAAACATTTGGAGTTAACCCAATTCAAGATGGCTGCCACATTTAATCAACATCATGTAACGAAACATGGCTGTAATTTACTTTTACAGCAAGTGAGCTAAAGCTTGGTGTGGTAGTAGCTTAGAGTCATCCACAACATGCACTGTGTGAGACTTCTCTCCATCACATGATCACTCGTAATCTATGGATTGCTTCAAGGAACGTTAGACTTTTAACATTTCAACTGTTTGGTACTGAGTAGAATTTCAAGCCGTTTGTAGCAAGAGAGGGAAATGAAGTAGATTAAAGAGAGACGCTGTTTATCCTCTGCCTGTAATTCCTGCTCATTTCAAGTGGTGTAGAGATTGCAAGGCGTTGTTTCAGTCTGAGAGTAGACGTTGCACGTGTTGATGTTTGCTTGCACCAGTGAGTGTAAACGACATGCGTTGCCTTCAGGGCCGTTCAGGCTTTTAGGTCATGTCGGTCTTTACACTGGACACAGATGTTGTGAGGGACAATCCTGTGTCAACACGCACTGTTTAAATACCATGCAAGATTATTCAGCATGTAAAACATTACCAAAATCCCAGTCCATATTAAACTCATCAGCTGCTTAATAAAGACGGCTATAAAGTGTTTCGCCTTCTGCCTTTCACGCCTAAGATTCTCTTATAATGAGAAGGGACAGAGTTACAGTTTTGATTATGCTCCATCTCATATTCAGAGCGTCGGGAAAGACCTCAGCCACAAAAAAAAAAAAACAATTTCAGCTTAATATCTGTAAATTTAGCCGAGTTACGGGCATTCTTCTGTTGGTTGACGTCAGCCAGATGTGGTGACGTTCTTGAATTTGGTTCACTTCAAAAGGTAATCTATGGTGGCCCCGAGGTGTAAATGAACAATATTTGAAAAAACGCAACAAAAACACATTTGAAAAAAACAGAATTACATTAAACCAGACCACCTGAGGGCCACCGTAGTTTTATTTATTTATTTTTTTACCTTATTAACATAAAACACACTAGGTTTGGCTTAATGTAATTCTGTTTTATCAAATTTAATTCAGTTTTTTAAACGTTGTTGTGGTTTTATTTTCTGTTGTTATTTCTGTTGCGTTTTTTCAATCATTTACACCTCAGGGCCACCGTAGTAATCAGTGATAGATCTACTTCCAACGATTACCTGCTGCATTTGTTATTAAAATTAGTCCTGCAGTTTGACATTAACACCAACAGTTAATGCCAAGGCTTTTAACAAAGATCTCATACAATGTGGAGCATTTGGAGTATTTGTTGAGGTTTAGTCTCGGCCACAAGCGCAGAGCATTTCAGCTCGATATCTGTAAAATTGACAAACGTGTTGCTGCACACTCCGACATCGGTTTGATTTGGCAGCCACCTTGAATTGGATTGAATCCAAAAGTCAATCAGTTTTCGGTGCACATTCAGTGACTACATCCTGGAAATTTTTATTAAAGTCCCTCTAGTTGTTTATAAGATATTTTGCTGACACAAAAGACTGGGTTTTCACAGGCAGTAATAATCACAGAACATCACAAACTTATGAACCGCTCATCTTTAGTGGTGACATGTAAATGAAAAGTTTCAAATAAAATAAAATGATAATAACCTTTGACTGTTCCTTGTGTCTCCTCCCGTCCTGAAGGTGGCAGCATAGACAGCGACTGTGCCTTCGAGGGAGACTACGCTGTGCCCCCACTCTCCATGACGGAGGGCATGCAGCACATTCGCATGATGGAGGGCGTGTCGCGCTCTCTGCCCTCCTCCCCGCTGCTCACCCACCAGAGCATCGGAGTCAGGCTGCAGCCCATGAAGAAGCTCACAGGTGAGGGCCCGGTGGGTGGAGCTGGGGTGTGTGTGTGTGTGTGTGTGCATGGAGCAGGGCTGGGAGGACAAATGCAGACAAGAGAAATGTGGGATGAATCTGGTACATGTTTGCTCTGAATGCCTTTTCCTGTAACTGTCCTCCCACATGGTTTTATTGTACAAATGCAGCTTCCCATGATGCTTCACTGCACCACTGAAGTGCTAAATTAGACTCCAGCACACTGATTTAAATACAGTTGTTTTTTTGTTGTTGTCCCCCACCCCCCGAAACTAAGCCAAAAGACTCTGCATGTCCAAACATTCAGAATTTTTTTTTTTAAATAAACAATATTAAAAAAATTTAATTTCCTGCCACAATCCCATGTGATTTATTTATTTAACCTTTATTTATACAGGCAGTCTCATTGAGTCATGAGGACTCATTTTCAAGAGACACCTGTTTTGGGAGCAGAATTGAAATCCCCACCAATAATAATATTTTCCATATAATTAATTCACCGCATTACTTAATCTATCAAATTATAATATAATTATTTATCAATTCTCAAGAGAAACCTGATTTGGGAGTAGATGGTGGGGGTCAAGGGCCCAGAGTGGGGCAAATGAGGGTGTGAAAACTGAGCGCTGAGTGACTTTACTGAAATAAGCTGAAGAATCAGAACAGAAACACAACACTAGCTAAAAGCTAAAAGAAACACAACACTTGCTAAAACACAAAAGTACCAACAAGTCTGCTAAAAGAAACAAATGGCTACAAACTAAAAGTAGCAAGAGGTTAGTTAAAAGCTTAAATAATTATAAGGCTTTCTGAAGCTGAAAGTATCTAAAATCTGCCTGAAAACTAAAATTAACGAAGGTACTTTTGGATTTTAAGTAGCCTTTTGCTAGTTTTAGCTACCTTTTATCATTTCTCACTTAAAACGTTCAATATTTTCTGTTTTAGCTTGCATTTAGTTAAATTCAGCTTTTTAGATGGTAGTTTGCTTCATTTAGCTTTTAGCTAGAGTTACCTACTTTTTAACTTTTAGCTACTATTTTTCTTGGTTTAGCTTTTAGCTAGAGTTACCTACTTTTTAACTTTTAGCTACTATTTTTCTTGGTTTAGCTTTTAGCTAGAGTTACCTACTTTTAACTTTTAGCTACTATTTTTCTTGGTTTAGCTTTTAGCTAGCATTTTCCTCCTTTTAACATTTACTTTTTGTTCTTATTTTAGCGTAATCAACTCAGTTTCTAACCAGCAATTATCAGCAAAGCCGTTCAGCGCTCAGCCTTCACACTTAATTTGTGCAGAAACTGCAACAGGTCCATTTTTTTGTTTACCGTCGTCAGTTTGCTGACCTCACACCACAACTAAAACACGTTTCCTCGGCCGGGTCATTTACCGTACCCTCTAAATCTGAGCAGAATCTTAAAGCAGAGCAAAGATCTGACTCCGGTTGTTGCAGTCGCTGTAGTCCAGGCTAACGGGCTGCGTACAGAACAACTGATGGGCTGCGAGCTGTGGTCAGCTGTTCATCTTCATCCCTTTCACCGCTAATTGTTTCCTTCCACGCTCATCCCTGACATCCAGAGAATGTCTCCCCATTAGCCGCTTTATGAGTCTGTGTCATGTTCCTCCTGCTGCCATAATCAGGAAGTTGTGGGTTTGCTGTAAAAGGCACATTTAAAGCTGGATTGGATTTCAAAGTTTGAAATGAAATATTGACGTTCAAGCCTCGGCCAATAATCAGATCATCCTCCGCATGGAGTCCAAACGTGGGCGTGAAGATGCTTGATTCAGTAAGTGGCCACTAGGGGGCAGCAGCCTTCAGATCATTAGCTGTTTCTTGTTTGCCACAGGGACTGGGGTTTGAACGTCATGAAGAATGATTAATAGTCTCTCCAGGGTTTCAAACCGAGAACACCGCATCGTCTTCCTCTCATTTTGACTTCTGCAAAAAAAAAAAAAAAAAAATGGTTGAAAAAGGCTGTTTTTGAAGGACGCAGCTGAAAATTAAAATTCAGAACAAGCTCGTGTCGTCAGGTCGAATCACTCGTCTCAGTCGTTGGAGAAGCCGTCTGGCTCTCTCCTGTAAGGTTTCGTGACGGTTTGATCTCGTGGCTCTGCGTTCATCTGTGGGCTTTTTAGAGCCTCGGTGCGCATGTGAACCTGCAAACACCTGTGCGTGCACGTGTGTGCGCATGTGCCTCCGCTGATGACAGCCCAGAATAGCTTGATTAATGTTGTGCTTTGCTGTCTCATTTGTACTATTTTTATTCTGTGGCCGACACAAACACAAGCTCTTTGTCTCACGACGTTATCTGGCTTGATGTATTATCCCACAGCTTGTTTCCTTTTCTTTTCTTTTTTTTTTTGTGGAGTTATTTTTAGATGGGAAATTAAGACTTGAGGTTTTTCTTGCTTTATATTATGTAAATGTATATTAGTCCACTGTCGGTGTGTCTTACTGGTTGTTTGTGTGGTAAAGAGAAATACTGTCCTGAACTGTCCTCGGGTGTCTTGTCTGGACAACATTTTGAACAGATTGGACCATCCAGACATGTTGAACGTTAAATTAAATCTAAGAAAAATGCATTTTGTTTTTTGTTGATTTAAGCACTTTAAGCTAATAATTTAGGCCTATTGCACTTGCCTGTACAGAAAATAAACTCATCAACTTTTGAAGTCGGGTCAGTTCAATATGGGTGTTCACCTCAGTTGGTTTTACAGATGTTGAGCTAAAGTTCAGTGTGGTAGTAGCTGAGAGTCATTCACTACACATGTCTGAGCTTGACACCAGATTGAGCATAATTTATTTATTTTTTTGTTTAACCAAACTGGCAAAACGTACGATGATCTTAGTGTAAAAGTGGCATGAAAGACGGTGGGCGATGTTCCTTCAAAGAATACATGGCTTTCATCAGTACCAGTTCTTCAGATCACATTTCAGTGTGACTTTACAGCCGATAAAGGTGCCAATCAGCGCTCGCTTTACCTCGTTTGACCACATGGCGACGTGAACGAGGGCCCCGAGGCGCCCAGCGTCCTTCAAGTCAAAGACCCGTCTCGCTCGCGAGTGGCGTCGAGCACCAGATTGAGCTCGTGCTCAGCCGCCCGGGCTTTCTCACCCCTTAATTAATTCAACTCGGCAGCACATCCGGCACAGCCCGTCAGGATCGGCGTGAGTGAGGAGCTGCTAAAACCCCTTCCACGGCAGATTGGAAGAGTGGTGGCAGAGGAATGCACCGGAGACCAGCAGCAGGCCCAAGAAGGCTGCAGCACTTCCACCCTCCTCGCCGTCGTCGGCAGCCTCCCGTGCAGCTCAAGATTGGTTTTGTGGAGGGAGAGTGGCGATGCTGGGAGGACTTATTACTCAACCTCCAGGCTTTGATTGAATGAAAATGCAATGAAAGCACTGACCTTTAGGAGGATCATGGAGTTTCTGATTTAATCCCCACTGCTTGCATGAAGACTTTCAAGGGGGGCCTTCAGATCCTCGAAGAGTCGGCTCATGCAACAGACTTACAGCAGGGCTAACAACTAACGTGGATTTGTGCTGTGTGTTGATAATGCTCGTTTCTGTCTACTTAAAACTGAGCGTAAGGAACTTGTGTCTCTGGTTGGATGATTGGACAACTCAAGTTGAGGAGTTTGTTTTTACCTGGTCCTAAACACGTTGATGTCTTTCAACTACCCAAACCATCAAGTCAACCTGATTCAAGACAGCCACCACAGCTAATCAGCTTAAGCAAGCTGAAAAATAACTAGACATTGCAGTTCTTCTGAAAATGCAGTGTGAATGCTTATTGCAGAAGAACTTGCTGAAAAACAGCTGAAATCTGCAAAAAAAAAATACATGCTGAAACATAGCTGAAAATGATGAACAAGCGTAAATCAGCAGGAGAAAGCAGAAAGAACACAAAAGTTGAAATGAGTGCCAAAATGTGGAATTAGCTGAAAACGGTAATATTAGAATAAAAACGGCTAAATAGTAGCTTAAATGACTGAAACTACCAGAACCAAGCTGAATGGAGCATACCAAGTTGAAATTAGTAGAAATAATTTAATTAAGCTGAAAGTAGCAGAATTTACCAAGAAAAACTTAAATCTATCTGAAAACAGCTGAAATTAACTAAAATATGCTAAAAGGCCTAGCTGATAAGGTAGAACAAGCTAAAATTAGCATAGAAAGGCAGAAAGAACACATTTTCCTAATTAGGCTTAGAGAAGCAGAAATTAGCACAAAAAAGCAGAAGTTATATGGAAAAAAGCTTAAATTAGCATAAACCAGCTGAAAAGTAGCTAAAAAAAGCACAAAGAATCTTAAGTTACCAGAAGGAAGCAGAGAGAGCACATTGTTGCTGAGTTTGAAAAAAAAGTTGAAATGAGTGCAACAAAAGTGGAATTAGCTGAAAAAGCTAAAATTAGCATAAAAACAGCTAAACAGTAGCTGAAAAAGCTTAAACTTGCAGAAATGAGCTTAACAAGCTGAAATTAGCAGAAAGAAGTTCGAAGAAGCACAAAAATGTCATAGTTAGCAGAAAGAATCTGAAAGGAGCACAAAACAGCTGAAAAAAAAACCCCAGCTAAAATTAGCTGAAAGTAGATGAAAAATGTTTAAAATGTACAAGGAAGCTGAAAGGAGCAGTAAAAGGTTGTAAACAGATCTAAAGATCTGAAGGAGGTAAAATGAGCTCAATTCAGTTTCGATGTGGAAAAAAAACGTCAGAAAAGGCTAAATATTTCAAAAAGCTAAAGATGCACCAATACCAAAAGTCAAGCAGGATTGTCCTGAAAGAGCCGAACGTTTTGATTCATGATTTGTGGAAATAGCACAAAAGTTATGAAACGAGAAAGATGCTGAAGAACGTACAGAAGAAAAGTGGATCACAACCGTGTGAACGCCTCATAAACATTCACACTGTTATATCTCGGGCAGTTTGACAGATGTTGAACCAGAATCTGCTGAGATTGTAGCTGAACATAATCCCCAACACACAATCTGAGCACTAACGGATCACGCAAGAGTTTTACTTAAAACTTTGTCGTTCATCAAAACAGGCAAAATGCGCCACTTTCACGTCAAAGTAAACTCTCGGTAAGATTCAGCGAGCTCGGTACGCACAGAGGCCGCACTAATGTCAGGGTTTCCTGTAAATACACACGTTTCAGATCCTCCAAACACGTTGTTGTCTATTTTTAGTCCACTATTGTCTAAGAAAATGAGCGTCTCGCTCCTGCAGTGCTTCCCCGGCGCCTGATTGTTATGAGCTGTAATCACCGCTGACTTATTTGTTCGCAGTCAAAGTGTCAGGCTCATCCAGAGATCTCTCCCCGGCTGATTGATTGGCTCCGCTCAGAAACATTTAAAGGGAATTATTTCAACATCTATCCGCAGATTACACCGCTTTCTGTTAATTAGTGGCTGCGATCAATACGATTACAAGCGCCCCATGGATTTCGATTCAAAAAAGGTGGAAAATTGCGTTTGACCTTAAAATCAGAAAAGTTTTGATTTAATTATATCATTCAGTTTATCCTCCCACTACGTTGCGGTGAGGGTGAGTCAGTGTAACGTTTATTATTTCTCTTGGTACTAACAGTAATGGCTGCGCTCAGATAAATGGTCATCGATGTGGGCATAGGAGCATTCAGCAGAACGGTCAGGATTAACGGAGCACAGGGTTCAGAACTGCTTAGTCAGATTTACAGGTCACTGTGTGGGCGGTCCTGAAGCAGCCACGTTAAAACTGGAGCGCTGCTAAATGAGCTCCTTTTGATAAATCCTGCTGGTTAAAGATGCACAGGACAAGAATCGCATGGAAACAAAAAGTTTTCTTCACCGTAGTTATTCATATCTGTAGGCTCACACAGACGTGTGTAAATATATATTTTTAAGTGTCACATCGACGTGGATCATTGTGCGGTCCGGTTCAAAAGATTTAAACCGCCGTCACTTTCTTTATAATTTCCTCCCAAAGGGCAAACTTTGCTGTAGTCTTTTAAAAGTGATCTTACTGAGTGTAAATCCAGACTTTCTAAAGATTAGTTTGGAGTTTTTGACTGTTGGGCTGTTATTGTTCACTTGTTTTCAGTCCGGTCCTCAACACAAGCGTCTGACTGTGTGATCAAATGGCCGAGCAGAATTAGGGACGTAAACATCTAATTAAATTAACCATGGGAACATTGGGGCGTTAGTGCCACTAACTTTGTATTTCCTGCTTGGTGTAATAAGAGTTGCATTATTCCAGGGGTCTGTGGCTCTGGGGCCACATGGTCCCTCTGCAGCGGCTCTTTAAGGCTTTTATTTAAATTCTTGCCAACAATTAAAATGGCTAGTTTTAGAATATTTCCTGTCATTTTTCAACTATGTGAGGAATAGTACAAATACATGACGTACAACATGTGGACTATATCATGCTAGCAGTTTGTTAGCCACTTTAAATCGAATTCCAGTCTCACAGCGTGACGTTTCTCAAAACCACCAGGATGTTTTGGAATATTTTTAAGACAAGCTGCTGAGAAGGAATATTTGAGGAAACTAAGAATAAAACACAAAAAACAAAGTCAAAGTAAACAAAAGTATTTATTTTTCTTTAAAAATTGAATGGGCCTAATTTGAGCCCGTCTTTAACTTGATGCTTTTTTCTTCAACAATTAAGAGAACTCACATCGGCCTGCAGAGTTCAGTGTTTTGAATTTTATAAAGTTGTTAAAAATTATATATATTTTTTTTCTTTCTTTACATGAATCTGGTCTTCTCTTTTGTAATAGAATGTTAAAATATTAGCAGTGATTTCTAAAAAGCTTGACCTGCCGATACCGATTTTGTTTTATAAGCGACACTGTCAGGTGTTGTAAGGTCACAACGCACCTTCGATTGTCCAATATTATTTTGTTGACAAACACACCCTTGAACAATATCTTAGAAACAATACAAACTTGTTTCAACTGGCCGTGAGGTGGTGCTCTGGAATATAAATTAAGTTCAGACAATTGTTGTTGAAACTAAAAAAATCTGTAAAATCGGTTTCTCATGCATCGTCCGATTTCCCAAAATTAAGGAAATTGGGGCCTCTAAATCGGTGCACCCCTAAAAAAATATAAATAAATATTGATAATAGACATTTTTCGTTTTATATCACTCCCACTAGCCTGAAAAGTCGTCTCCAACAAACTTGTAGTGGCCCATGGGCCACCAGTTGAGTGCACAGTTGCAGCAGGTTTTGCAGCTCTGGACAAGCAAAGTGGCAAAAAATGGCTTTTTTAATTTTTTATCACAACGGTTGCAGACCCCTGCATCATTCAGGACTGGGGTTCAAACTTAATGGTTATTTCTGGTTTTTATTTATTTATTTGTTTTAGGAAACCATGGACTAAGATGTAGACATTTCAGAAACTTCTACTTTTAGACCATATTTAATTTAAGTCCAGACTTTTGTACATCTCCAGATCAATGACCTTCATTGAGCTCTGGGTAAATGTACAAATAAGATTAGCACAAGGGATTAGCATCGCCACTTTTTATCAACTTGTTGGTGTCTTTCTCTCCTAATTTTTTTATTTCCCTGAAGGAATTTTTCCAATTGATCAATAAAATATCAAATCTAATCTATCTCATCTAACAGCATGATGCCACTCAATTTTTCATTTTGTCTGGTTCATAAGGAGTTTCTTAAAAATAATAACTTTGTTTTCGTTCCACATGTCTGATTAACTGCTAGCTCGCTAGCTGTCGTTAGCGTTCGGCTGAGCTGGACTGAACACACCGCCGAGAGAGGGGGAGTAAAATGTAGTGATCATTAGATTTTTTTTATTTTTTTTTACTTGATTACGTTTCTGTGTTTTAGAAGAACTAACAGATTGATGTCACATGTCTGCGCCACTCTGCTGCAGAAATTAACACAATCCTGCCTGAAGATTTTTCCCCAATTAACGTTTTAATGATGGTGGTGGAAACGCGGTCCAACTCTAATCAAAAGTTTCTGAGAGGCGTTCAGCTGTAGGTTGGAATCTGGAAACTTTGAAGAAAGCAAGTTAAATTAATTTCATACATTTCAAACCGTGACATGACCACTCTCATCAGCACAGACGTGTTCGTGCTCAGCATGAAGGTGATTACTCAGAATAACTCCGCAGCAGTCGGACACACAAGGACCTTTTCAGACAACGAGCCCCTGAATAATAACAGATCTGTTGATTGTAAGAGTTTTTCTTTAATTCCTCATTCACCTGTTCAGACTTATAATGATGCATTTATGGAACTAAAATACCAAAAGTGCAATGATCACTTCTGAAATGGGGAAGATTGAAAGCCAGTGTTTAAATTTTAATAAAGCCACAGTAAATTTGACTAAGTATTGTACAGTTCTTAAAGGATTTCAGGTTTGGTCTTTAGGAAATATAGTAACTATTTTAGCTGTTGTAACTAATCCCGTTAGTGTAGATTATTGTGTGAATGTTTATGAAGCATTCACACTTTTGTGATCCATTTTCCTTCCGTACATTTTTCGACGTTCCGCAATTTTTGTGCTGTTTCAACAAATCTTAAATCAAAACGTTCAGCTCTTTCAGGACAATCCTGCTATGACTTTTGGTGTTGGTGCAACTTTAGCTTTTTGAAATATTTAGCCTTTTCTGCCATTTTTTTTTTCATAGAAAATTGAGCTCATTTTACATCCTTCATATCTTTAGATCAGTTTACAACTTTTACTGCTCCTTTCACATTTTGTTCTGGTTCTGCTTCTTTCAACTTCTGCAAATTTAAACTTTTTTCAGCTACTTTCAGCTGTTTTGTGATTTTTTTTTTTTAATTCTTTCTGCTAACTACAGCATTTTTGTGCTTCTTCTGACATCTTTCTGCTAATTGCAGCTTGCTATGCTCCTTTCAGCTTATTTCTGTAAGTTTCATCTTTTTCTACTATTTTATTTCAATTACTATTTAGCTGTTTTATGCTAATTTAGCTTTTCCTTCTAATTCCACATTTTTTGCACTCATTTAAACTTTTTTCAGCTTAATTCAGCTAAAATGTGCTGTCTCCACTTTCTTCTGATAATTTAAGCATCTTTCTGCTTTGTTTACATTTAAGCTGTTTTAGTTTTTTTTTGCTTATTTCAGCTTTTTTCAGATAATTTCCACTTTTTTGTGCTCATTTCTGCTTCTTTCAGCCTAATGGAGCAAACATGCTCTTTCTGTTTTTTTTTTTCTTATTTAAACTTGTTCTACCTTTTCTGCTACTTGGGTTTTTTTTTAGCATCTTTTAGCTAATTTCAGCTGATTTCTGATAAATTCAATTTTTTTATGGTAATTTCTGCTACTTTCAGCCCAATTAACTTCTTTGTGCCAATTTCAACTTGTGCTCCTTTCAACTTATTTTTGCTAGTTTAAGTTATTTCAGCTACTATTTAGCGGTTTTTATGCCAATTTTAGCTTTTTCAGCTAATTCCACATTTTTTGTGCTCCTCTCAACTTTTTTTTAGCCTAATTCAGCTAACGTGCTCTTGCCACTTCCTTCTGGTAATTTAAGCTTATTCACGCTTTTTCAACTACTTTTCAGCAATTTTTTTCCTTCTAATTTCAGCTTTGTTTCTTAGCTAATGTACTCATTTTCTGCTTATTAAACCAAGCTCAGCAAATGTGTTCTTTCTTCTTTCTTCTGCTAACTTAGGCTTTTTCTTCCGGACCATTTCAGCTACATTTCAGCATGTGTTTAGCTAATTTCAGCTGTTTTTCAGCAAGTTCTTCAACAATAAGCGTCTGCATTTCCACAGTAAATGCAAGTTCTCTAGTTGTATTTGCCGACAACAAATTTTTTTAGCTGCAACCCTAAAAAAAGTGCACTTTTTTTGCTTGTGACGCAACATAAGCAGGGATTCTCAACTTCACAGATTATTTTAACAACTCATCGCTGCCTTGTGTGATTACTTACAGCCTCTTGTAAAATTATTCACATCCCCTTGAGTTATTCCACAATAATGTGGAAAACTTCAGAGTATAAATACTTTTCAAGGCACCGTTTTGCTCGTTTCATTTCCCACATCACGTTTTTCCTTTGCCTATCGTTTAGCGCACCATCTTGAAGTATTTTCTGATATTGCGTCTTTCACAGTGTTTTTTTTTTTTTACACAAACGGTGACAGCTGGAACATCTCAATCTCTCTGTGCATCCCTGGTCAGCCTCGCGCTTCACGAGGCATCCAGCGAATCCTCCGTGACTGTTTTGCGATGAGCGCTGACATTTCTGACATCTCGATCTCCGTGGCTCTTTAGCCGCTTTCGCACCTTGAGAAAATCATTCTTCAATTATCGACATTGTTTCTCCTCCCGGCCGTCCATGCTGCAGCACAATCATTTGCTCCCCTTAAAGGAAATGTGACATTTTCAGCTTCGGTTTCGCAGGTGAAAAGGAAGACGTGAAGGTTAAGGGTGGAGAGGAGTAAATGAAATGAAAGTGCCGTGTCCTCGGGAGGAGCAGCATAAAAGCATTAAAAAAAAGATATAATAGCATAGACACTAGACCGTCTGAATGTTAGTGTGATCAAATATCCCCAAATGCAAATATCAGCCTGTAAAAGACCGAGGAACTATTTATTTTTTGATCATGTTAAAGTTTTTTGTTTTTTTATAAGAATCACTTATTGCATTAAATATTTATCACTGATTTATAGTTTATAGATGCTCTCAATGATCTAGATCTAGAAAGTATATATAACCTAACTTGCTGTGGCCATCTTGCTTTAGCTTTTCATTTCAAATCAAATTTAAAATGTTCTCATCTGATTATTATTTTTTTTCCCACTAGAAAACAAACATCAACCTGATTTGTCTCCTGCTGCAACTTGAAGGTCAAATGTGACAACATTTAAAATTTACACAGCAAAGAAACAACTAACAGCTTATTTAAAGGTGTTGACGTGTTTTTACACTTTCGCTGTTTAAACTAAGGATTTGCTAACTGGTTGATTAAATGAGCATATTTACGCTGAAAGCGATACGGTTCAATAAAAATGCATACGCAGCAAAAACCAATAATATACAACATGATTCAGCCTTTGTTAACACGATGCAACTCGATATGAGATTTGAGTAAAGATGCTCATTGCAACGTCATGAACACCGTTACAAAAAATAAAATCTAGAAAGAAACAAAATCCACTATAGTTTTTTTAATAATATTGATGATGTATCCTTGAGAATTGTTCAAACAGTTGTTTCAACAGTTGTCAACCAGCAATTACCACGTGTGTTTACCTACAGAAATAGACAAAGCGACTGAAAATTGAGCAACAACGGCAACAGCAATTTTTGTTTGTGTGTTTTGAATTTCTTTTAAACTTCAAAACGCAAGAAAGATCATATGCCGGTGTTTGAGATAAAAATTATTTACCACCTAATATAAATGACCTCTGATAAACTGGTGGGAGTGGTGGCGCAGAGGTTAAAGAAGGCAAACCTGTGATTGGAAGGTTGCCGGTTTAACTCCCCGAACGAACATCAAAATATGGTTGGGAATGGTGAAGCACCTATACCTGCATCCACCCTCATTTGCCTCACTTTGCGCCCTTGAGCAAGGCCCTTAACCCCCACCATCTGCTCCCCCGGGCACCCTAGATGACGGCTCTCTGCTCCACACAGAGGGCTGTGGTAGCTCGGTGGTCTGCGGTTGCATCAGGAAGAACATCTGGCAACAAAAAAAACAGTTGCCAAGTCTACATTCGAGTTAGTTCACTGTGGCGACCCCTGAAGAAGGGAGCAGCTGAAAGAAGAAAAAATAAATAAACAGGTCTTATTTTATTTTATGTTTTTAATAAAACCTGATTCACAATTGACAAACGGCAACCAAAACTGATGATGAGGGTGAAGCACACTTTCAGAGTGTTTGTTGCTGTTCGTACCAGCGCTGCTGGAGTTCTCCTTCTGAATTGTAGGCGTTACTCACACTGCTGAATGATGGGAAACACCCAACGAGAAGAGATTTATGTATTTATTTACACAAACAAATCTACACTTTTATTTTATTTATTTGTTTGTTTCCGTGGTGGGGGAGGGGGGCAGGTTACAATAATATATGCTTGTAGAATCAAGCTCGCAGGCTCTTCAGTTATCATATAATGGATTTTACCAAAGGCCTTCTCGATCTGTTAATTTACAAATACTGAGCTAAAATTTGTTGTGGGAGTAGCTGAGAGTCATTCATCACACTTTAGACATCACACTAGATCTCGCATCATTTTAAGACTGAACATAACGTCCGACCTTTGATTTATTTTTCAGCACAAGATCACATCAGTTTGAAACTCTGGCATGAAAGGCTGCAGGTGATGCACGTTCCTTCAGTGTACTCGGGGACGGATGGGTCTCAGTAAAATGTTCAGCACTTTTTTGGCCATAAGCACCTAGAGACTCGCACGCAACAGATGTGCACGCCTGTTTTGTTTACGTGACTTGTGATTCATTTTAAAAGCTTGACCTCTGACTGAAGCAGATCTTTACAGCTTGTTGGTAACATTTTCACTCGGCTCCAGATGTCACTCTGGGGAAATAAGTGTGACTGAAAAAGATTAATAAAAACCGTACGGCTCTGTCTTCCAACCCAAACGATGGCGACTCCGTCAAAAGCGAGCACAATAAACTGCACCCCCCCCGCCCCCCCCCTGTGAGTTGGAACCTCTAAGTAGCCATAAAACACGGCTGCAGACGTACAAATAGAGTTTCAAGGGTAGTACAAGGACAGACGTGGCTGTCTGGGCCCAGGAGGACGCAGGAGCAGGTTTCACTGCGACCCCTCGTTTCTGTCGAACACCAACTTCTCTTGTTTTCCTGCTTTTGATCCGACGTGTCCCCAAAGCTTCGTCCATGAACAACAAACACTGTGTCCCTTTAATAACGCCCTCCCTCTTTTTAATATTTTTTTTAATGCTATCTTCTTTCCTGCCTCAGTACCCACCCTTCTCCTCCCCCTCCTTTGGCTCTGTGGTTGCCATGACAACAGCAGCACTGCACCATTCATCTGCTGGAGACCTGGGCTCTCGTTCCTGTAGAGAGAGAGAGAGAGCGAGCGCACCTCTCACGTCTATACATAACACGCCAAGCGCTAATGCAGTCGGAGGCAAACGAGGAGCTCGCTCTCTCTCTCTGCTCTCACAGGAAACTCCCCATGTCATTTGTTTTTAGGTTTTTTTTTTGTTCCGCCATTTTCAATTAATTTCTTGTGGCGATGATCTTGTCGGTTCGGTCCAAGCTCCCGTCACTGAGTTGTCACCACTGTGCGCTCCTCTTTCCCCAGTGACCCACCGAGTGCTGCACTCTCTCCTTTCTCCTCATCCATTCCACCCTCACTTTCTTCCTCCTCCTCGCTCCTCCCGTCCCTGCCGTATCTGCCCGGCTCTGTATCGTTTACTGCGCCTGAGCTGAGCGGGCGGCGTCACCGCTGAAACCTGTGGAGATTTCTTCAGAAGGGAAACGAGCCAAGATAAAGAGGGAGAGCCTCCGCGCTCCTTGTGCTTATCCTCCCCCTCCTGCTTTGCAGCAGGTGTTTTTGTTTTTCCTCCTTTTCCTGACTTCTTTCATCATTTCTCCCCCGTTTTTTGATGAACTGGTCATCGCTCAGGGAGGAAGGACTGCTCGTGCCGCTGGAAGGGGAAGGTGGGGAGCTGGTGCCATACTCGAGCCTTCAGGAATGCGAGATCTGGTTTGAAAATGGTGAGCCCGGCCACACCCTCCGTCACTCGTTTCATTCCTCCGTACGTTTGCCCCCACACCCCCTCGTCCACCTGCTGCTCCACCTTTGCTCGTCCAGAGTCTGTCTGCGGTGCTACCTCGCAGCTGCAGCGTCTGTGTTGACCTCATGTTCGTTTGTGCAGACATGGTTGGGTGGGGGAGAAGACGAAAAGTCATTTATCTCTCTGAAATGATGCTTTGTCAATCAGGCCGAACTCTATCCACAGAGTGGGCTTGAGGGCCTGTGAATCAACCACAGTGTGATAATGTTTTTTTTTGGGGGGGGGGGTGAGCTGGTCTGTTTTATGCATCAGCGTGGGAGAACATCCAATTGTCTTTAACGTATGTGTGTGTCTGTTGAAGTGTGTCTAAGCACAAGCTGTGGGCGGCTAATGGTGCTTGCTCTTGTTGATGTGCGTCTCACTTCTTCCCGAGTTACAGCACTGGGCTGTACGGAGCATACGGTTGCATAAATGGCTTGAAGAAGTTGGGGTGCAGTTCACCCTCTCCTCGTCAGCTTGTTGTTGTGTAGCAGAATCACCTCGTCATAAGCTGGGACTTGGTTCCTCCTTTTTAGTTTCAGCGCTGTGGGCTTCCTCGCCTCCCTGCTCTTGTCCCAAGGGGCTGCTAGCTCATCTGTGAACAGAACAAAATGTCTCAATAACACTCTCTGCCAGCAAAACACCTCATCAGCAGCTGCTATTGCCGGTCTCAGGTGAGTGCTTTTTGATGAGGCACCTTCAGCCGCTTTTCACACCACTTAGTATCACCGCCTGGAGAGAGCTTTGATCAGCCTGCTTTGTCAGCTGTCGTTCAGAACGCATCGGACAGCGACGCTACGAGTCTCAGTTTCAGAGCTGATGAGCGGCCGTGCTTGTGTTCACGTGGGTGACTGATCCGTGGCCTTATGGTTCCTCGTGGAGTTAGCTGAACCTGACGGAGCAGAACCACGACCAGGCATAGTCTTTTGAATCTTGCCCTTTTTCCTGAACAGCCTTGAAAGGTATGGAATTTGGTTTGGAGGTTATCTAGTTCATTATAAGTCTAGAAAATGTTTTGGATTTTAGATCTATCAAATAAGCAGAATGGTTTTCACATTGATCATAACTAAAAAAGCACAACTACCATTATATACATACATGCATATTTTGGTTTATTTACCACTTTAATCTCTGAATTCAGTGCTTTACCCATCATGTTTGTTTTTTAAGCTACTAAAAGTATAAAACTTTGGAAATAGAAACATGTTGGAACCCTGATATGAAAGCTAAGACTTTTAATTACTTCAAAGTACCCGCAGTTAAGCTGGTGGAGAAAATTTGATTTTTAAAGCTTTTACATCTTTAATTATTGCCCGGAGCCAACTTAATTCAAGATGGCTGTCGCAGCTCATTGGCGTTATCGTGAAAAAGGCTATACCTCATTCTGTTTTACAAATATCGAAGAGGTTGTAACTGAGAGTCCTTCACAACACACACTCTGAGTGTTGTTATTTTTAGAGTAATTCAATTTTATTGCATAAAAAGTGGCAGGCAACATGCATTCCTTCAAGGAATTTTATGCCTTTATAACATTAATTCTTGCTTATGAATTTCACTTGTGTTATAGTACATGTTTGTGCATTTAAATGGCTTGAAACTGAGGCTTTCTCAGTGGTTGTGTGCATAGATTGAATGTGTTTTAAACATGTACCCTCTGCTCTGGGTTATATTGGTTTATATGATTGCGCAATTTTTTTTTTTCCAACATCTTTTTTGGGCTTGTATCAAATGAGTCGGAAAACTAAGATCTTTGACCGATCAATGACAGACTAAGAGTTGAGGCCCACTGCGTATGAAATGAAGTCTGTCTGGAATAATATTCCACCGTACCTCTAAAATGTTGTTGAGATTCATCAATTTGAGCTGGTTTAACACTTGATCACAGTGTTTATAGCAAAAGATGGATGCTATGCTCCTAGCATGACGTTCTTGTCATAAATCAGGCACTGACAACACTTTTGGCCTTTAAAAATGTATCACTTTGTTTTTTTTCTTTCTGTAATTGCATACCAGACATGCATTTCTGCATTCAAGACCTCCGTCTTGTCAAAGCTCCAAAATTCACGGTTGAAACCCGTGACTTAGTGTAAAAAGTTGTTGTCCTCTGCAAAATAAGCTGAGAACTTGTTTACTGATATTTATTAAAAGCTTTGTGTGAAAAATACTATGCTAAAGAGCTCAAACCACACCGAGCATCCGCCATTTTGAGATTCGAAGAGACAGCCCATGTCACATCAAGGGGCCTCCCTCCCATTTTTCTTAAAGAGACACACTGCTCGCTCCCTCACTATCCATCTGGTGGTCGAAAATTGGTACTACACATAAAAAATTAACAAACATTTCTTCTTAAATTTGACAATAATTACTTATTATTGTCAAATTTCAAACAATATTGTTTATCGCAATAATTTCTGAGACAATTAATCGCCCGGCAAAATTTGTTATTGTGACAGGTTTATTCAAGGATTCAAGGTTCTTTGTCGTTCCACTACATGTGGTACATGTGGTGGAACAAAATTGTGTACACAGGGTCCCAGTTACATCCAACAAAAGTATTAAAATGTATTAAAATGTAAAAGAAAAACAGTAATAAGATCTAAGATATGAACTTAGAAAAACGTTAATAAAAATAAACTAAGCACTAATAGCTTAAAAACAATACACCGAACAGCAGCACAAACATAAGTCTGTGTGAGCAGATGAGTATGAATGAACACAGCAACATGAAACAGATCAGCAGCAACATGAAGTAAATCAGCAGCATGATGTGATTTTTCACAATGATTATTCTGGTTAATGAGTCCAACAACGTCAGGGTAGAAGCTGTTCATCAGCCTAATGGTTCTACACTTAATGGTCCCTAACATCCTTCCTGAGGGGAGCGGGGCAACAATTGTGTGTGCTGGATGAGCGGGGTCCTTCACGATGCAGGTGGCCCTCTCTGCATCGGGAGGTGTAGATGTCTGTGATGGTGGGGAGGCTTACTCCAACATCTTCTGTGCAGCCTTCACCACTCTCTGCAAAGCTTTTCTTTCTGCAGCTGTGCAGCCTCCATGCCACACGTTGATGCTGGAGCACAGGATGCTCTCCACTGCACACCTGTAGAAGGAGGTGAGGACTGAGCTTCCAAACCAGCTCATCTCAGCCGCCTGAGGAAGTGGAGTCTCTGATGATGATTATTAAATCATATAAAGAAGCAGTTCTTGTCTTCCCTCTCTATATATATATATATATACTAGAAGATATGTATATGTCTTTATAGAGATTAATCTCAGAAGACAGAGGTGTTTGATACCAATCAGTTTGGATGAGTTTCAGGTCAGCAATGGAAAATGACTCAGCATCGCTTTGTTTTACCTCCTGGCATCACGGGTCTAACTCGCCAACCCTCTGCTTCAGGTAATCTTTGTTGGTCGTTATTGAAAGGCAGACAGACCGAACTGAAAGGTCCTCATTTGTTCACATTTCTGTGGTCAAATCGATAGATTTTAAATTTGGAGTGAGTTCGTATTCGTAACTTTATGGTAAAGGTGTTGGTCACTTCATCTGATCATTTCTGCCTCTATAATGAGACAATTGTTCTAATGTGAAAGAAGAAACATAGTCCGTTACAAATACAGTTCATAGAAAAGTTATAAATGAATAACTCTTAAAGAGGTAGAAATGTTATCCGTGTCACTAATGATGAAAATATAATCCTGCTTAGTTCTAAACTGAAAACGTGTAATAAATCCTGCTCGTTTTGAGCTTTGCACGTATGAATCATTTTGGTGGTTCTTCAAATTAAGGAGTGGCTTTTGGACCGAAGAAATGCAAACATAGACGGATCTTCCAGTGCTGTACATCATGTTCCTGGATTTGGTGTCCTCGTGTCAATCTGAGTCTTAGCTGAACCTGTGGGTGGCTCAGTTGGACCCAAAATCTCTTAAATAAAACCAATAACGTATAAGACAAACTTGTTACGTCCTGTATACAGACGACAAGTTACTGGTGTCCTTGTCCAGATGTAAGCAGATGCTCATCATTTATAGTTAGCATTATTTACACAAAATGTAAAACTGCATAATAAACAAACAAAAAAAGCCAGTTTCTTTTATTGTTTCTTTTTAATTCATCATATTTTCGTAATAAATTAATTATTTCTCGTTTGAGTCCTACAACCAAGCAGCACGACTCAAATGGCGTCTTTTGGAGTTACTATTACAAACTTAAAACCATGATGCTGTTGTTTCCTGCGTTTAGTTTTATCTGGCTATTTAGCCGTTCCTTCAGGGATTTAAAAAAAATGGCTGTAGAGTGAAAAGAGAAACCTGCAGTGTGCTATTATTAGCAATGATAAGGATTTGCTTACAAAACAGAGCAGTGGGTTACATCTACCACCTCACTGCTTCCTGTGAATCCTGCTGGGGCAGAGCTGAGCGATCATTCCGGCCTAAAGATAAATGTCACTGCGTATTTATGTGTTTCCATGCAATTCCATTAAGTTATAGATTATTATACAAAAATGGACAACTAAGCATATAAATGTATTTGTGTGGTCATTTTAATGGTGTTTATCTGCATCACAGCTTCAGATTATATAACAGCAATAGCCGACTAGCTTTTAGCCAACAGGAGTACTTGGTGGTTTTTAAAGTTCAAAATTTGGAGTCACCTCAGTTCAAAATGGCTGCCACAACCAAGCGACCTTAGCAAATGCAAAACTGGCTACACTTTACAGAAACTGAGATAAAATTTGTGTGATTATTTCTGAAAGGCATTCCCAACACACACCCCAAGCATTAATGGATCATCTGAGATATGTTAAAACAAACTTTGTCATTACCCATTGAGTCAACATTGTCTGTTAGCAAAATATCTCATGAACCACTTTACATTAAACTATCCACCCATCCATCATCTTTACCCACTTCTTTCTTTTTGGGTCGCGAGGGCCACTGGTGCCCTTGTCCAGCCATCACTGTGCGAGGGATGGGGGACACCCTGGACAGGTCTCCAGTCCATCACAAGGACACATAGAGACAAACAAGTCAAATAACCATTCCCTCTCTCATTCGCACCTAGAGACAATTTAGAGTTACCAATCAGCTCAAACTGGACGATGTGGCCACAACTTTTATCACGATATATTTCTTAATTTCGGTCGATAACGATATAATTCCGATATCGATATAAACAATATAAAAGCCTCAGAAAAGCTGTACAAACTTTGCAAATAAATTAATGTTCGCGTTTTGTTTGTATTTAGCCTTCAAAGAAATTTGAAATCACCGTCAAATAAACATAAAACTCTCAACTTTGTCATTAATAATAGTTTTAACTTTAAACAACAACATAACCTAACCCATGCAGCAAATGTCTGCAACACATTGAAACCTGCAGTTTATCGGCTATTAGAAAGCCGAACCACTTCCACACCGCCGAATTAGTCTTTCCTCTCTCATCAGTTATGTCATCTGCTTTCTCTTTGCTTGTGAAACCTTGTTCTGTCACATTCTGTCGGTCATGGGCACTCATTTTGAAGCGAAAACGTACCGCACGTTGGGGCTTAGCCTAGCCTGCTGGACTCGATCTCTGTGTGGTGCACGTCACCACGCACTTACGTAGTTGCGTCGTGACTTTTTCTGTTCGAGTTGAAACGGCCGCCGCTTCAACCCGAACAGAAAAAGAAACGCGTCGGTGAAACGCTGTAATCATAACTTAAAGTATATTGAAATATTGAAAATGTGCTTAAAACTCATATCACCACTGTTGAATAAAAGTACATCGTGATATATATCGATATCGAATTATTGTCAGCCTACAATCAGCCTAACATGCATGTTTTTGGTCGGTGGGAGGAAACTTGAGAACCTAGAGAAAACCCACACATGCACGGAGAGAACATGCCAACTCCACCCAGAAAGGTCCCTGGCCGGGATTTGAACTGGCAACCTTCTCGCTGAGAGGCAGCAGCTCTACCAAATGAGCCACCGTTCCGCCCTAAATGAAACTCGCCTAAAGTCATTATTAGTTGTAGGTCTAAAACTCTGATTTTTATAGTCAAACCAATTAAAAATGGCCACCAAAGCTAATCAATCTTAACAAACACAAACATGTCTATATTCAGTCAATTTTACAGAAATCAAGCTAATTTTGTTGTGGTGGTCGACTGGACACCGTCCTCAACACATACACATTTTACGAGATCTCACAATATTGCACAAGTTTGTGCACAACATAATTTTTAAAGTTTGATCAAAACAGCTATAACTCCATTAGGATCTTGGTTATATGTTTTTGTCATGAAAGGCACCATATTGCATTCCTTCAAGACCTTTGATTTTATGTAATGCTAAAGTTTGTCAAAAGCATCTTAATCAGAAGGACTGGAAATCTAAAGCCTCTCTCCATCCATTGTCTTGTTTTCATTGTTCAGTTCTTAATTAAATCACATCGGACTTAATAAAGCATCCAGCTCATGCTGACGAGGGTGGGGTGCTCGAGTGAGAGCGTCGCTGGGAGGTTTTAAATATCTCCTCAAACGCTGAACTCCAGCTGGAAGAAAGGTCAGCGTTGCTATTATTAGAGCGCCTTATCAAGCGACGTCCTCGGCAGTTGTGATACTCCTTCCTAAAGTGGTTTCATATTTTACTTTACAGCTTGCTGCTTCCCTCACGAGTGCAGGCTTTCCTTGTCGACGGCTTAGTGAGGGAGTGCTAGCGATTCGCGCTCAACCCTTTGTGTCACCCCATCTCCGATGGAGAGGAAACGTAAAAAGACGGCGTGAACAATAGCCGCTGCGCTTTTAAAGCTGAGTCGCGAGGCCAGACTCCATCAGGAATGAACTGTTTGTGTGCGAGTGGACAGCTGTCCAGAAAGCCATGGACACGAGTGTTGTCGAACAAAAAGCTGTTCATTTTGTATAAATTATCCAGTTTAGTGTAACTCTACAAGTCATAGCAAAACAGATAATTAAAATGATATTAATCTGATTATTATCGACAGACGCCGAATGCTGTGTAAAAGTGTTCAAGTTCAATCTTTATTATCCGCAAGGGGCAGTTTGTTTCACAGACAAAACATTCATACTAGACAAAACATCGAGACACGAAAATAACAATACAGAAATCATCATATAACAGTGCAGAGATCATCACTGTTCGTTGAGAAGTCTGATCACTACAGGGATGAATGAGTTCTTCAGTCTGTTCGTTCTACATCTGGGCAGCAGATACCTGCATCCATATGGAAGCAACCTGGACTCCCCATGGAGTGGATGATCAGGATCTGCCAGAATCAGCCTGGCCTTATTCACTGACCTCGCCTTGTGTAGGTCAGTGAGGTTCTGTTGGTCAGTGAGTTTCTATAGGGCTATGCCAGCAATTTTACTGCACATCCTGACAATCTCTCAAGAGTCTGTTCCTGTTTTTTCATGTTAACAATCCAAACCAACAGATGAAGGTGAAAGTTAAGAGACTCGATAAAACATTCTCATAAAAGTAGAATCAGCATTAAAACCACAGAGCTTCTGATAAAAAAATCTGGTGGTCCTTCTTACAAAATGACTTCACATTGGGGTCAAAGGTCAGTTTGTCATTGAGAACAGTTTACAGATATTTATATTGGTGCACCACCTCAGCAGCTTCACGGTTATTGACCACAGGAGTGGCAACTGAAGAGTCATTTCAAAAATCAGTGAGCATCTCCTTTGTCTTAGAAACATAAAGGTACAAAGGTAAAAACTATACACACAAGGTTTTTACATCATGTTTCTGTTTGTCTATTAGCAAAATGTATAATGAAATTCTTGATGTATTTTAATGATAATCAGAAATATTGGATTTTTGGCCGATATCCGATATGCCAATATATTAAATTGTATTTGCTCGATAACCGATACCAACACCGATATTTTTTTCCCTATACCAACTTAGTGACTTCTATGACTTGGATAGCTTTCTATGTTGTGGAATTAATATACTAAATTATTCTGCATGGTCTTTGTCAATTTGGCCTGCTACCAAATAAGACTGTCTACTGTTGTTGTCATTCTTTGTCTAAAAACAGGTCTCTCTTGTAAACGAGTCCTCATTGAGACTAACCTGTATACATAAAGGTTGAATGAATGAATGAAAAGTAGAAACGGGGGCTACATCTAAATCTCATTCAACTTAAAGTCAACCCAGTTTAAGATGGCTGTCCCATCTAATCAACATTAGCTAACACAAAATGGCTATTAGTCTTTACTGATATTGAGCTAAGATTCAATATGGTAGTAGCTGAGAGTCGTTCCGGACACATACTCTAAGATCTAACAGATCACATAACATCCTGCAATATTTTCAAAATGTGACCAAAACACCAATAATCTGTCATATTTCAACACCTTAGTTTAAAACTCTGGCATGAAAGACTGCTGTTTTATTTTAAGAATGCTAGGGAATTATTTATTAAGTATTAAATCCTTCACTGTGTTAAATTGGTTGGTTTTAAAATATAAAAGCACCTTCAGTTAAATGAGAACCTATTAATTACTTACTGATTTCAAAGTTTCTTTATTTTCCCATCGAGAGTTTATTTGTAGAGCAAGTACAATTTCTAATCTTTGTTTTCTTGTTATACAGCTGTGAGTACCTGCTTTGTGTAAAATATGTAACTGCCCAAAAGATAAACAGCTTTCATATCTTTTCCTCTTCTGCCATGGCTCTAATCCAAGCCCAATAAGGCCACGAGAAATGGTAAATTAACGGCTTTTTGTGTTACGGAGAGCTTGGATAATAGGCGTTCTTAGAAAATCAACCCCTCCTTTAGCCCTCTTAATATTCTGGCTGTGCCTCACCTTGCTCCGTTAATCCTCGCCAAGACTGTAATGATGGATGCGCACGTGTGCAGACAGTCTCACACTCTGACACCCACGCAAACATAAAAGGCCGTCTATCTAATGGCTTTGCACTTGCTGCTTACTGTCGGTGGTCTCTGCGTGTCACAGCAACATCTGCTCTGCACTGTTTTGTTTGACGAGTCAACGAGGGCTGCATATGAATCACATGTGGCCTTGGAGCTGGATTATTAATGTGCATGCTGGGATTAAATCCCGCCGGGTCTGGTTCAAGACTGGTTCATCCCAAAGATCCAGTCCCCCGGCACAAACAGAGTAATGTTGTGTATGCTGTTCAGTGTCAGGAGGGTGATCAGTCTTACATCAGGGAAACTAAACAGCCACTGGCCAAAAGGATGGCCCAGCACAGAAGATCAACATCATCAGGCCAGGACTCTGCGGTCTACACTCATCTCCAGGCCAGCGGTCACTCTTTCAGGGATGATGTGCACATCCTGGACAGAGAGGAACGATGGTTTGAGAGAGGAGTAAAGGAGGCCATCTTTGAAAAGAAATCGTCCATCATTAAACAGGGATGGAGCCTCCGTGTTCAACTGTCCCCCTGTTACAATGCTGTTATTGCTAGTATCACTCAACCCCCTGTGAGTAGTAAACAGCCATCAGGTGCTAATGATCCATTGTTAGGCTGATGGTTCTTCTTGACCATGTGAGCAGCTGGTTTTGGTTGTCAGCAGCAAACTGGTTGATCCACTCTGAGAAGGTGCTATTTAAGAGACTGAGCTGAATACAGCACCTCAGACTGAGGAAGTCTTTCGGATGAAAGACGCAACGTTTCTACATTTTTTGTTGTTGTTTTGTTAATGTCCAGAGGAGCAGATTTAACTTTTTTAGATTTTTCTACCTGGATTATCAAACACGCATCAGGATATGTCGCCTTTGATTGCATCTTTGACATCAAGCCTCTAATTTTATCCATCAGCATCTGTGATTTCTTCACAATAACCTTTGACACTGAAAGAGAACCCATCCTGCCTCAGCTGAGAGAACCGGTTCGGTTTACAATTTGTGACTTTTCTTGGGGGGTTTGTAACATTTAACGTGAGACCACTTCACACAAAAAAAATGTAAATTTGCAGTGAAACTGTTGTTCCTAATGGTCCAACATTTGACTGGTGTACTTTGAGTTGGAAACGTGTAGAACTTTAAAATGTTTAATGTAGGAATCCAAACATCAACATGACCGGATCAAACATTAGTTAAAGCCGTTTTAATGTAGCTTAGTTGTAAATCACTGTTATGAGCTGCCTCCCTCTGTCTTATTCTGGAAAACAGGCGATGGTTTTGTCATGTCCACAGCACAATCGAACACCCCTGCTTTGTCCCTGGAAGCAGACTTTTTTTAAAATCAAGGTACAAAGAGGAAGGCCTTCTCCGGTAAAGTGACTGCGATTCAACGATACGAAGAGCTGCTTTGATTACATATGAGCCGAAGCGTTGGAGGCTTTTAGTGGTTGGTGAAGTCCACCTCTCCCCGCGTTACCACCGCCGTCGAGAGGTGGACAACTCTTCCCCCTGTTTTCCTCTGCTCTGCTGTTGCCATAGTGACGAGAGCCGCGTGTTCAGATCCAGCAAAGCTCTGCTTAGGTTTGCAGACGGCGAGGCAGTGCATGTCCTCACCCACGTTATCGCTGTGTGTATGTTAATGCATGCATGTGTGGGCACCCGTGTCTTTGTCTGAGTGGGTGCCCGAGGTCGTACGTAACTGAGACAGTGGCAGAAATGATACTTTATTGCTGCAGACCGTCTCCTTTTTATTCGCTTATTCGACACTTATCTGAAGCAAAATGTGCGCTGCATATTAACTCTTCATTTGTTTTCAGATATTGTTGTTTATTAGCTGACGTCCCAGACTTAGTGTTGTTGGGGAAAAAAGGATTTCTTATTTGCACAACATCAAATCTCAATACTGACGTGCTGGCCTTTCTGTTGATAACTTCAACAAACACTGTTCATCTGTGCTAATAATCTCAGAAGTAATGACGCCAACCTTCCTTGAAAGAAGGAATATCACCTGCTGCCTTGCACGTAATAGTTTTAAACAAAGATCTTGCATCCTCTGTTTACAGATTATGTGATGAACATGACTCACTGACTAATCTGATCAAATTTTAGCTCCGTGTTTGTAAAACTGCCTGACTTATCACCACTTTTGTGTTTAATAAGATTAGCAATGACGATCATCTTGAATTGGGTCGACCATTTATACAAATATATTACTTACCGTATTTTCCGGCTTATAAGTCGCATCAGTCCAAAAATGTTGACTTACTCCAAAAGTTGATCAGCTCCACATCTACATCCAGAGATAACGTCCTGAGAGTTTCAATAAAATCTGTCCAATGGTTGGTGAAATATTTTGCCAACAGACGGACAGCCCACACAGGCAATTACCTGACTCATTACAGCAAACAACAAAGATCAGCTTTGACAACTCGTTTCAGATCTTCTTTATTACTCAATTTTTTCCCACATCATTTCTCACCCTGATCTCACATGTACGTTTCCATACATGTCCCATGAATATTCGTCTTCACACCTGCACATACAGAAGCTTGCAACAAATATCTATTTCACGGCCGCGTGCGTCTACGCATGCGGACAAGATATATTTATTCATAAGCTCATTAGAGGAGTGGATTTGCCCGCTGCCATCCATCACGCTGTCAGCCAGGCTCACACTGACAGCAGAACTGCAGGAGAGGAGTCTGTGGATTTACTCTCCCTGAACCACTGACACTCACAGGATTTACTGCAACGCACAGAGTTTCCCTCTGACGTTCTGTAGAGGTGAGACCACAAAGGTAATCTCCTGCTCACCAAAGTTTATCCAGGGCTGGATGTTTATTTACGAGTGGGGAAAAATTTCTCTAGTGGTTTAATTACTGTCGCACGAGGAGACACGTTTGCAACTGCATGGATGTCACACCAAACACTTAGATTGTTAAAACTGACAATAAATCTAATGAAATTTTTTGCCTTTGTCACTTAAAGCTCAGATATTTATGATCTGAAGCTCCAAATATGTCGAGCTGTAACTGCAATTGCATTTTGTCTTGATATATACCAGTAATTTTGGTAACTTCTATACAAAAAAAAACCACAAGTGGTTTTGAAATGTATGTCAACGTTTCCGACCTTAAGTTTGGGGATGATGGGCAGATGTGGGAATCTTAAAATAAAGATTAGATTTGGTTACAATTAAAAATGCTACAATGACATTATAGAAAGAATGGCGATGCATTCAAGTTCAAGGTTCTTTGTCATTCGCATCACATGTGGTACATGAGGTGGAATGAAATTATGTACTCAAGATCCCAGTTACACCCAAAAAAATGGCAAAATATAAGTATAAAAAGAAACGGTATATTCATTCAACCTTTATTTATTCAGGTTAATTCCATTGAGCCTCGGGGACTCATTTACAAGAGAGACCTGATTTTAACAAAGCGTGATGACAACAGTGGACAGCAAAGACAGTAGTAGACAGTCATAAAGGATGTGTACAAATTGAGAATAACAAGTGAAAATAAAATGGTATTTTAAAAAGTAACAAACAAAAAAAAACAGCTAGGTTGTAAGGTGATGTAGGATATTAAAAACAGGAACATGTCTGCATTGGATGTACCCAGGAACTTAAGAGATGTTTAAAGCCTCTTAGAGAGGTCAAGGTCGAGAGCTTCAGATCTTTTTGCAAGATATTCCAGGAAACGGGAGCGGAGTAGGAGAAGGCCCTTTTGCCTAGTTCAGTTCTTACTGAGGGAGCACTGCAGGTAATGATGTCCTGAGAGTGCACACTGTAGCTGCACTCAGGCAGAGACATGTAGGAGGAGATGTATGAAAGCAACAGGTCAGATATAACGATCTAAGATATACGCTAAACAAACGCCAAACTATACGCTAACTGGCTGATGGTAAGGCTGCCTCAGAGGAGTGGACAGAGGAGAGGGCGGGCCCCGGAGGCCATCTTATCACCAGCAAACTGTTTGTATTCCACTATGGGAGTGTGCTGTTTGTGGTGGGACTCAGTTTGTTGGTGGCTTCTCAGACTGAAGTCCATCGGATCAAGGATGAAACGTCTCAGCAAAAAAGAAAAAAGAAAGAAACTGTCCAGATGATCTGACTGAACATTGTTGGATTATTACCTGAATTACTGAGTGTGAACTTTTGGTGATACGCTAAAAGATCGAAGATATACATTAAACACCATCCATCCATCCATCCATCCATCCATCCATCCATCCATCCATCCA
>NC_056514.1:36503128-36528817 GCF_014905685.2 Nematolebias whitei | reverse complement strand
TCCATCCATCCATCCATCCATCCATCCATCCATCCATCCATCCATCCTCTTTACCTGCTTCTTCCTTTTTGGGTCGCAAGTGTCACTGTTGTCCATGTTCGGCAATCGCTGTGCGAGAGGTGGGGGACACTCTGGACAGGTCTCCAGTCCATCACAGGGACACACAGAGACAAACGAGACAAACAACCATTCACTCTCTCACTCACAACTAGAGACAATTTAGAGTTACCAGTCAGTCTAACATGCATGTTTTTGGTCTGTGGGAGGAAACTGGAGTACCTGGAGAAAACCCACGCATGCACGGAGAGAACATACAAACTCCACCCAGAAAGGCCCCTGGACCGGGCTTTGAACCAGGGTAACCTGAGAGGCAGCAGCTCTACCAACTGTGTAAATACTACTATGCTAAATGCTACTGTTAGCTAAACACTAATATTAAATACTACTATGCTAAATACTACTGTTAGCTAAACACTAATAATGTAAAATAATACAGTATATTAACCCACAGCAACTAAATCCTGATTGTAGGAGCCCCCTGCCCTAAAATGGTAAAAATACTTTTCTCTACATTGCAGGAAAACACAGTTTACATACAAACAAGTTTTTAGGAGCTAAATGGGAAAAATAAATCAAAATGCTGAGTTAAAGATAAAATTCAATGGCAATAAATACTGTATCTGTGTCTCTAATTAATGTTAGAGCTATTTTACTTGTTTTTTCCTGTTTTTGGTCCAATCGTAGAGAGAGGATAGCTGTGAAGATCATGTTTTTAAATGCTGAATGCAAACACAGATCCTTCACATTTACAGCTGCAATGGACTTTGTGATTCATTTTTAAAAGTGAAGACTTGCACGTCACTCGCTCCATGGTCCTCCGTTAGCAGGAGCAGCTACCTGTTTATTCATCTGCGTCTTTCAGCAGAACAGAAAACACAACTTGCATATATTATGGATCTCGTCAGCATTTCTCTTTAATTTCATGGAATACTAATAACTTCCAAACACTGGCTTTCAATGCAGAAGGTGCCGTTTGTGTTTTCTGGAGGTTGCACATAAACTGACCTGGCCCCGCACTTCAGAGTTCCACCTTCTGTGTTCCTCAACATCATTAACATTTAAATTTAGCTGATTTTTGACATTTTAAATAAATTCAGGATCATTCATAATTGATTATAACCCCCACCCCTCTTTACTACAAGTCAAAACTCTTTAAATCTGATTTCCTCCAGCATCCATTGAATTGTCAATGATTCAAAATGAAGCTATAAAGTGTTAAACCAAGTAATTTTCAAATTAAGTAACAAATTCACCACTCTGGTTTTGACGGGTTTTGTCAAAAACAAAGAGTTTTAAAACAATGGAGTCATTCTGAAAATCAAAACTCAAGAATAGCCATTAAAGTAATCAAACTACTTAATGAAACTGATTTTTTTTTTAAAATAACCGTGTTTTTTTTTTTTTTCAACAATGCTTCATCAAAATCTAATTAAAATGCTAAAACTGACAGGTCTACTTAACTTTGCTCCGAGCCATAAACCATATACACAAATAAAATTAATAAAAAATAAAAACTGTAAACCTGTTGGTGAGATGGGAAAAAAAAACAAGAATATCTCAAGTGACAGTGGCTGTCATGGCAGTCGATCCAGCCGTGAATAACTTGGATTCCTCCTTCTTCTGGCTGTCGCTCGTAGTTTCTCACTGGCATCTGTGCTGGCTCATTTCCTAGATTGAGTCAATTAACGGACTCCTCTCCAGTCCATACCAGCACCGTGTTAACACTTCCAGCATGGCAAGAGAACGCTGCTGCTTTCCACAAGTCAACGCAGATTTGAGGAAGTATTCATGTTGCCAGGAAGAGCTACAATTTGTTTTAACACGTAGACCTCTAGCTGTTGTTGTTTTTTGACTGACACCTAAATTTTAATGTAACGGTGGTGTAGGACTTTATTTCTTTTTTACTTAGAAGAGAAATACAAGTAGTAAGCAGTAGTTTATATATATATATATATATATGCAATATTTTTTTATTATTTATTAACCTTTATACCTTTATTTAACCATTGAGATCAAAGATCTCTTTTGCAAGGGAGGCCTGGGCCTGAAGGCAGCCTAACATGCATGTTTTTGGTCTGTGGGAGGAAACTGGAGTACCTGGAAAAAAATCCACACAAGCACAAGAAGAACATGCAAACGCCGCACAGAAAGACCTCAGGTCCAACCGGGGATTGAACCCAGGACCTTCTTGCTGTGAGGCAACAATGCTAACCACTGAGCCGTTGTGCTGCCACAAAACTCTTCCCACACTCTTGCAATATTCTAAAGAATGTTTCTAAACTGTAAACGCTCTAAAAGAGCACAGCATGTCATGATTTCAGCTCTTTGCCACCTGCCAGCGCTCTTGGCCACGTCCACTTCTCCGCTGCAGAGCGGAGATCAGCTGATCAGCTGCAGGAGGGAGCTTCTTCTACAGCTGTGGGCTGCACACAGGTGCTAAATCATTTAAAATAATTCATTTTAAATAAAAATTCCATGCAGATTGTGCGGCTCATCCATCAATCAGCCAGTTGTGTGTCATGTCCAATCTTACTTTGAAAAAACGCGATAGAGCGAGTCCGCGATAAACGAACCGCGAAGTAGCGAGGGACTACTGTAAATAAAAAGCGTTGGGTGATACGATTCCTTTAATGCAATGATTCTCAAGTGGTGGGTCACGACTTTAAAGTGGGTCATGGACCTGTGGGTTGCAGGCCCTTGGCAATAAATAAATAAAATCACTGTTCTGATTCTGTCAGCTTTGTGTTTAATGCTTGAATAAGTGACTGAATCATTTTAATAAGACATTTTTGTTATATTCAGTGGGGGGGTACACAGCTGAAGCTACACATTTAGCATTTTTTGGAACTATTTCTCAGTAGCTGGTCATTTATGTGTGAAAGTACTGTTGAATATGTTACAAAGGGCTGAGGTTACTGAAGTGAAGTGTTCGCTTTTAAATAAAATGCAGCTAATTGAGCGTTAAAGGGAATAAATATGTCCCTCTAGCGTCGCCACTTGTTGGTCGTTTTGCTTCAGACTGCACCATCTTTTCATTGACAGTTTGAGAAGTTGAAGGTTTTTCTTAGTTTAGATCACAACTTATCACTGAGGAGCGATGGAGGGTCCTGAAGTGGAAACAGTCGAGAACCGCCGCTTTAAGGAACGCTAGGCCTTCCTTTTGATTTTATTTTATTTTATTCTGTAATGCTGAACGCAGAGAATTCTTGGTTTTGTCTTAACGAAAAAAAAATTTGACGCAGTAAAAATTATCCTGAGGAAACCGTCCACACACAAACGCAACATGAGCCACGAAGAGCAGCGCCGAGGAGCTTCTTCAGATTGTTCAGTCATCGTTGCTCCAACGTATGTTTGAGCTGCTGCTTATGACTTCTTGCTCACTCACCCTGGTTGAGCCCAGCGAGGCTCTGCCAGATTGTTTTGGACCAGTGCGCTCGCCCGCAATGAATAACCGTAGCAGTGTACAGTGCATAATCTGTCTTAAACCCTTACTTAACCATATTAGTCCATTAAGTGTAAATTATCTGCAGAATTTCTCAAACCTCTACAAGTATAAAGAGAAAGAACAGATTGAACAAAAAAAATAATAATAATAATCTGAAGAAACTTTAAAAGGTGCCATTGCAGGTAATTGCACATAATTTCTACATAAAGTTGTAATAATGTAAAAAAAAAAATTAAAAAGCCACATTCTGTTGTTTAAACTGTATAAAAGGTGATATCAAACGAATTGCTAAAGCTTCTGCCCCTGGCTCATTTCGGTCGCCATGGTAACCACACACCTGTGTCTCACTCCCTGACCCACAGATTAATGAGAAGAGATGGGAAATAAGGCTCAAACGAACAGTCACTGTGTGAAAACGGCAAATAAGACTTTAAAAACCTGTGAGCATCAGAAGCACCCGATGGTCAAGCGTGTGGATTTTTATGCTTCTAAAGTTTTTTAGGTAGAACCCTTCACTTCTAGTTAAAAATATATTTTTGATTAAAACTGTAAGCAGCACGGTGGCTCAGAGCAAGAAGGTCCTGTGTTCAATCCCAGTTTGGACCCGAGGTCTTTCTGTGTGCAGTTTGCATGTTCTCCACGTGTTTGTGTGGATTTTGTCCGTGCGCTCTGGTTTCCGTGCAGGTTAGGCTGCCTTCAGGACCAGGCCTCCCTTGCAAAAGAGTTCTGTGATCTCAGTGGGATTTGCCTGGTTGAAAAATGTTAATAAATAAATACATAAAGTTTTTGAAGGAAAACCAGAAGTCCTATATCTAACAAGGTTGAGTCGGTTCCTCTGGACGGATTCTTCTTTGTTGAAAATTTCATATTTTATCCAAAAGACTTCTTCAGCCTGAGGAGCTGCACTAAACTCAGTCATAAGCAGCACCTTCTCATAGTGGATCAACCAGTTTGCTGGTGACATCCAGAACTAGTTGTTCACATGTAGAAGGAGGACCATCAGCCTAACGACGGATCGTTAGTGCCCTGAGGACCTCTTGCTATTCACAGATGGCTGAGTGATGCAATAACAGCATTATACTGTAAGTGGGGGACAGTTGGACACAGAGGCCTCCATCTCTGTGTAACGATGAACGAGTTTTCCACAAAGATGGCCTCCTTCACTCCTCTCAAACAATCGTTCCTCTCTGAAGGATGTGAACATCTTCATCCCTGAACGAGTGACCGCTGGCCTGGAGGTGAGCGCAGACCACAGAGTCCTGGCCTGATGATGTTGATCTTCTGTGCTGGACCATCCTTTTGGCCAGTGGCTGTTTAGTTTTCCCGATGTAAAACTGATCACCCTCCTGGCACTGAACAGCATACACAATATTACTCTATTGAGAACGAAACGTTTCAACAAACAAGTCGTCCAGAGAACCTGACACAACCCTGTTAGATTATTTATCTACCTGGATTATTGAGCAGCATCAGGACATAATTCTTAGACAAACCAGGTGAAAGAAGACAAAAACAACGTTTTGATGTATAATTTGTGTTTTTACTATGATAAGCTGTGAGTAAGTATGAAAAGTTTGTTAATAAAACTGAATTTTAGATGATTTAAAATTAATTGTGTGGACCAATCTGTAAAAATGGTAACTGTAGTGTAAAAACTGCAAAAGATATGAAAATACCAGCTGAGCCCTGTGGAGTCCAAGTTTCTGTGTCCAGTTTGAACTTTAAAACATGTTTCTAAGTACGTTTGAGCTGTTGGAGTCCACTTTGAGCGCTGGTTCAGGCACAGCACCACCGGCTAATGCTTTCAAAGATTTTTCACTCCTTTGTAACTTTGTATGTGGAGCAGATTTTCTTGGGGCGGGTTAAAGATTATGCAACAGCCACGATGCACAACCCACAAAGCACACGTTTTTATTTATTTTATTTGAAAAGTGATCTATTTGACTTCTCTGTGAGCTGGATGTAGGCCCGTGCACAGGAGGTTTGGTGGTATTTTCAGGCTCATGATGCATGAGACTTGCCGTCGCCCATTCCCTAAGTGCCCGTGCTGCTCGTTTACTCACGCCGGAGCTTGGTCTCACTCGAGGCAAAACAAAGCTGCATAAAACCTCCGGGATGTTTTCATTTTTATCAGTGTGCTGCTGCGAGTTCATGAGCTCTCTGTCTTCCTCTCTTCCTGTCCTGTCCCTGTCGCTCCTCTCTTTCTCGTCTTCCTCCATCTCCCTGATGTGTGTTTGTGTTTGTGTTGTCTCCTTCTCTATGTGTGCGTATGCTTTCTGCTCCCAGCCCCGCTGCGGAAAGCAAAGTTTGTGGAGAGCCCTCGCCTTCCACAATCAGAGCTTGGCTCTCCTACACACACCTCCACCTCTGGCAGGAGCACAGACCTGGACACATACTGCCCCGGTAAGTTGTTGGCCAGCTCACGCCTCATTTCACCGTGTGTGTTTTTTTCTGTCGTTCTCTGTGTAAATGAGGAGCAGAGGCGCACAGACAGAGAAAGGGAGACGGGGACAACTTATCGGCTTGACAGTTGCGCCGCTCGCTGCTGTAAGATGAAAACATCGCTGAGGTCGTTAATCAAGTCGCCACAGCGCCCACCCTCATCGCCTCCCCCCTCTGCGTCTCTTTGATCCGGAGCTCGTTGAAGTGCCGCCGCTGTTTTCTGTAAACTTCACTGCTGGTTTTTTTTGTTCTGTAATCCTGTGGACAGTCCAGACCCCCCCCCCAGCACCAACCCTGTCAAATGCTGCACGCTCTCCTCCCTTCCTCAATCAAGGAGGACATTAAAGCAGTTCACTCGAGGACAGCGCTCTGACATATCTACTGATCTCGCAGTGTCTCGTTGGTTCACATTCTGGTGGATGTGTGCACCTCAGTATACCCAGAGGGTCTGGACTGGGGGTGTGGGGGAGGCTTCAAGGCTTAACTTGTGTAATTTAGAAGAATGGTTGAGTCTTACCAGCTTTCTCAGTCTGTCAGCCTCTTCTGCTGAATTTCTGCCCCATCCTAAGTAGGTGATTTATACACAAATATACGTTGTATCTCTTCATAAGTGTGTAGATTCGTAGAATTTGTTTTTGCTTGTTTGATGCTCGACCCTGACTTTGCTTTTGCATCGAACCTGCGAAATAGATGCATCTGCTACGAGACGAGACTGTTCAGGGGTGAAATGGTGCAGCAATCGACAGAGGAAGCGGTTGATTACATACAGGAATTCTCAGCTTGCGCAGTAATAACTTGAGCTGCAAAGCAGCCGCGAGGGGCCAGGATGGGTTTTTAGGGGTGAGTACTTTTACCTCCCAGGTGGACAGATGGAGGTCTGAGCTCTTAACAAGGCCTCCGTGGCGTGTGGAGCAGCAGGGCGGTGACTTAAACACTTGATTGCCTGCCAGTCCTCTCTTCTGCTGCTGCAGCTGACACCGGCTGTCGCCCGGATCCGGCAGGCATCAGCCGGGTTTTTATGGGCCACAACGGGAGTTTGCGGTCCCGTAAATATTGTGAATATTTTGCGAGAGAGCTCGTGAAAATCATCACCAGCCAACGTCCATTTAAAACAGAGCATAAGCGCTCGTAACGATGTTAGCGTGCAGCCATCTGAGCTGTAATTTCTAAGTCTTGTTGTCGAGCACTGCACCGGAAAAGCTGTAATATAAATACATGTGTTTTTATTTTATGTCTTGTTAAAAATCAAATTAGACTTGTTGTTTTATAGTCTTTAATACAGTTTCTGGGGTAGTTTTGAGAACCTAATCCAGGTGTTTTTAGTCTTAACTAGGTTAAGTCAGGTCATCTGGACGGAGTTAGATGTTAGATGTTTCTACCTGGATTACTGAGCATGCATCACAACAGGTATTTTTTAGATTTTGCGCAATACACTTCGTATCACCTGCACCTGTATTTGTGTTTCGGTCTGCTACCAAAATAACAAACCACCAGACGAATTTCAATGAATTATCGGATGTTTATCCGCAACTGACGACTTCCAATTCAACGTAGCCATCACAAGTAATCAAACTTAGCAAACAGAAAAATGGTGACAACTTATTCAGTTTTACAGATATTTAGTTGAAATGTTGTAGTAGCTGAAATGAACAGATCTAACAAAATCTCATAACATCTTTATAAGGTTTGACCAAATAGCTACAACTTCATTTTTCATCATGAGGTGATTTTAGTGTGAAAATGGCATAAAAAGCAGCAGTTGATGTGTATTCCTTATGGAATACATGAAATTTGCTCCATCAGAAAGTGAATTTGAATTGCTCAGACTGAATCTGTATAGGCTTCATTAGAAATTAAATCCACTGGTTTGAAAATGAATTTCACTCTATTGAAACTGAATTTAACGCTTTGAAACTGTATTTTCTTGTATTGAAAATTCAGTTGGACTACTTTTATTTTCAGTTCCACAATTCAATTTCAATTCCAAAAATCAGTTTTTTGTGTCGCACATCCGGGTCCTTGAGAAAGCCACGGAGAAATCGTAACGCAGATTGACAGATTTACGTTTCAGGTCAGTGAAACTTCCTTTGTGGAAGCGTAGGCGCGGCGTTCAATCTCAAGGAGGCGGTAAAAAAAAAAACAAAGAAGATAAAGAACTTCCGTTACGGTGTATTTTGAGCAGGAGCAGTGGCGCACATATGAGTTCATGCCAAGTTCATGTGAGTGTCACTGCTCCAGCTCAAAATACACCATAAACAAAGTTATTTTTCTTCTTTGGTATTTTACGGCGGATTGCATCCACTCTGTTCTGTTACCGCTTCCTTGAGTCTGAACCCCACGCCTACATTTCCGTAAACGGAAGTTTCATTAACTTGAAACGTAAATCTGTCAATCTGCGTTCGATTACTCCGTGGCTTTCTGAAGGACCCGGATGTGTGACACTAAAAAAAAAGAATTTTGGAATTGAAATTGAATTGTAGAACTGAAAATGAAAGTAGTGAAAATGAATTTTCCATACAGCGAAATACAGTTTCAAAGCAAATGAATTCAGAAAATCAGAGAATTCAAATTACGCCTATAGATATTCAGTCTGAGTAATTCAAATTTGTCATTCATTCAACCTTTATTTATACAGGCTAGCCTCATTGAGCCGCAGGGACTCATTTTCAAGAGGGACCTGTTCCAGACAGAACGTATGAAGTACAGACAACAAAACAGTAGACAACGATTACAGTAAAATTTGATGTATTCCATAAGGAATTCAGTTTGTTTGGTGTTTCCTCAGACTGATGAAGCCCTTCGGATGGAGGGCGAAACGTCTCGGCACAAAAAAATGAAACCGTCCAGATGACCTGACGGAACGTTGTTGGATTTTATACCTGGATTATTGAGCATGGACTTCGGTGCAAATGAATTCAGTTTCAAATTATTAAATCCAGTTTCAATTTAGTGAAATTCATTTTCAAAGCAATGAGTTTAAATTCAAATTACATGAATACAGATTCAATCTGAGCGATTCAAATTCAGTTCCTGGCGGTACAACTTCATGCCCATAATTCCTTCACAGCTTGCAAGCACTTTAATTAAAATATGGCTGTAAGTGTGTTTAAAACACAAACTCGTGGATGTTTTATCATATCGCCAACACTTGAAGATCTGTGGTTTTGGATCCTCTTTGAGCTCGTATTTATAAAACCTCTTAAGTGTTGTTGTTGCACAGATAAGATCAGCGGTATGCGCACCCGGAATGTGAAATTCCACAATCTGATCTCGTGATCAGCCTTCCATTCCTTGGCTGAGAGATACCTAAGCTGGTGGTATTTTTTTCCACAGCTCTGAAACATGTGCACACGTAGTCTTGTTTGTTTGTTTGTGCTGTATTTGAACCTCGACTCCACGAAGACATCCACTGGTTCATCACCATTAGGTTTAGGAAACGGGTACCGCATGCTCGCTCGTGTGGATTGTTGAAGTGCTCAGGTGGTGTTTGGACCTCACCTGCTACCTGGATCTATTGATGCCGTCTCCTCTCCACACGCTCCTTCTCCGGCTTAAATCGTTGCGAGAGGGCAGGTTCGTTTCGTGGACGCCCAGACAGAAACAGATGCGCTCGCGCAGAAACGCATTCCTGGCTGCGTGCAAAGATAGTTGCTATGGCAACCATCTGTCTCCTTCGCAGCTCAGGAATCCAGCGTAGAGAAGTGTGTGCGCACGTCGGGGGGGGGGGGGAAATAAGATGCGTATATGTTTTGTCTTTAATGTTCGAGGTGTCTGTGTCGCTCTGATGAGTTTCCTCAAGGCGCTCGCTGTGCAGCGCTGCAACTGCTGTCATCTCCCTGTGAAGCCATGTTGTCGCTGGCTTCAGTCAGAGGCAGTTTGTGTAATTGTCACGATCTACGTTTAAAGAACAAAAAAAAAAAATCGGGGCTGGAAATGGAAAGAAATCTGCATTACAACCCCTACATTATGGTAATGAATCACCTTTGATTGTAGCTCATTTGTATTAGCTGCAACTAGGGAGCGCTTAATAGCGGTCTGCGACATGTCTGTGACAGCTGTGATGTATTTTTGTTTGTTCAATCAGACATTTTGATTTGGACTTTATGCGACAGCTCCATGTTTGTTGTTTCGCTCCGAACCGGGGCCCTGACAGATGCTTGTTGCTCCTATTTTCAGTGAATGAGAGTCAAAATGTGCACAGCGTGTAAAGCTGTGTTCAGCTTTAAAGGAAGCTGCTACGACCCGAAGCATCCAGATTAGAAATTTAATTCTTACAGTTGAAAGGCCAAGCTTACACCCGCTTCCTTTTAAGACAGAATTTGAATAAAGATCGTCTTGTGATGGTAGGGGACAAAGTTGTTCCTGTTCTGGTGAAACCTTGGAAAAGACGTTGGACAATACGTTGTAGATGTTGGCAATAGTGTGAGCTCAGAGAAAGCGACTCTGCTGCTACCACATCTAGCTCAATGTCTGTAAAGTGACTTTTAGCCATTTTGGTGTTGGTTGAGGTCAACTAGCTGTGGTGGCCATTTTGAGTTGTGTTGACCACAAATGTTTTCAGCTGAAGACCCAGTTACTACTTTCTGAAGGTTTCGTTAAAACTCACCTGACTCTGTGGTTGAATTACCGCTTCATGTTCTGCAGAAGTCACCCGTTGATTCGGATCAGGTGTGTTGGAGCAAAGAAACATGCAGGATTGGACACCACTGATGTGGTTCATGAGTTATTTTGCTAACACTACAAAGAACACGAGCGCAACAAACTGCTGTTCCTAACAGAAGGCTGACGAGCAGCTGGCTCAGGTCTGTTGGACTCCTGGCAGGGACCAATGCAGACATGTTCCTGTTTTTAGTTTTCTACATTTGCCTTAGAATCTAGCTGTTTTTTGTTACTTTTTTTTTTAACCATATTATTTGTTAAAAAAAAAACCTGTATGCCTTTTTATAACTCTATTATTGTCGCTGTTGTCCATTGTTGTCTTCATTCTTTGTTGTCTTCATTCTTTGTTGAAATCAGGTCTCTCTTGTAAACGAGTCCTTGGGGCTCAATGGGATTTACCTGTCTAAATAAAGGTTGAATGAAAAAAATGCAAACACATTACAGATAAGCTTTAGACCAGTAGAATGTAGATAAAAACCTCAGACAGAACTCCTGCTTGATCACGGTCCGAGTCACAACCCCCCCAGGAGCAGTTTGACTAATCGCCGCTAATGTATTCACTTCTCACTACTTGCAGCCTGTCAGCTGTGAAGCCTTCACTGCCCCCATGTCCAGACTCACAGGAATACAGAGAGCTAGCAGCTAACACATACAAAACACACGCACTGTACTGTGATATAACCAGCAGTCGGCTCTCGTTTCTTTATCTGCTACTTCTGAAGAGCCAGACTGGTGCTGTCTTTTAACGTGCTTTTAGTCAATTGCTCTTCAGGCTTCCTGAAGGCCAAGTTTTCTTTGAACTGGGGCTATTTTTTATAGACTTTGAATCTAGTACCTGAACATTTTCAGGGGAGTTTTTGCTTGTGTGTTTGTTAAAGCCAGCGCCTCATTGGGCTGCAACAATTGGAGGCTGGTCGGCAACTCCCAAGTACCGTACTTTTTGCCTTAAAAGTTGCACCACCGTATACGTTGCATCAGTCCAAATATGTCTAATAAAGTGGAAAAAAACATAAATATGTCACTTCGCCATATATGTTGCATCTATTATGCGTCACCACTGACCAACTGGAAATGTGGGCCGGTGTTGTGCCAAAAATTGATTGGCTGCCAAATGGCGGCCGCGGGAGCGTGCACTGGAGGACTTTAACAAGATTAACACTTCAAAACAATTGTTTGCTTGAAATTATATCAAAAGGTGTGCCTCAGTTGAACTTTTCCTTAATAAATTCACTTCAATGGTCATATCAGCTGCATTTCGCTTGGGTGGTGCAGGGAAATGAAGCTGATTTGACGTTTGCTCCAGGAGCGAGACGAAGGTGTCTCTGTACGGCAAGCCAAGTGTCTCATTAATAGCCACTTTTACCTATTAATGAGACACTTAGTGTGCCGTATTAGTCGAAGGCCCTCTATCAGCTGAAAATGGTAGTGTTCAACGTTTTCCATGTCAGAATTAATTGAATCGTCAGAGCTCAGACAAAAATTGGTTTATAAATATGAGGGGAAAATGTTTAGTCGCTTCAGACTATAAGTCGCAGGACTTGCTAATTTATGCAAAAAGATGTGACTTATAGTCAGAAAAGTACGGTAAATTGTTGAATTAGCTCACTATTGAGTTTTGAGTGTTTACAACCAGCAGTATAAAACTGTGTTCTAGGGCATATACTTACACGTTATTTAATTTGCTGCCTGAGCCTCCTTTGTACTCGATTTGACAAGTTCATGATTTATTCCACTGGAGTACATTTTTTAAATGAAGATGGGTAGATTTGGAACATTTTTTCGTAATCATCGATGCGCTGAATTGACTTTCAGGGCTGTATCCTAACATTTTATGTCATTCAGAAACTCATAGGCAGATGGCAAAATACAACTCTAGAATGACTGCAACCAAATTGAGATGGGTTTGAGATGCCCTTGACAACTTTGCTGCTATAGTGAAAGATAATTTGTCACATAAATTGTTTTAACTTGCTTGAAATTCAAGCGCCAAGGCTTTCGAGTCTCTGTGAACTGTGCAAAGATTTTGGGAACCCCCGTGACCATTTTAAGACATTTTGCAGACACTCTCACAAATGCTGTTCACCAACAGTCAGTCCAGTGAAATACAGGCTTAACTGAACTCCTAAACTCAAGAGATGACATTGTTTTCTTTGGAGAACCAGTTTTGAACCTGATCTTTCAGCTTTTTGTTGCCATTACCCTTAAATAAATACACCTTAAATAAAACGCGTTTGCTCCTATTTGTTTTTGTTAAATCTAAAAAAAAAAAAACACCAAAGATAACACGAACCTATATTAACATTTTAGCATCCAAATGGGCTTTTAGCTGATAACAACAATGACAATAGATGATCGGCTGAAAAATGATGCATCTCACAGGTACTATCTCAGGTCTACACTGGAATTTGTCCTATTTTAAAAGACATAACCAACATAATAGACATAATCATCTGCTTTAGAGGTCCAGAGGAAAACCTTCAGAAAGCCTGGAAACATGATTGATAACATTTTGAACGATTACAAGAAAGTAGTCGTCTTCTTTCGGTTGTTCCCTTTTCTGGGGTCGAGCCATCCTCCTTCATCTCACTTTGTCGTCTGCGTCCTCTGTCTTCACTCCAACTATGTCCTCTCTAACTGAATCTATATATCTCTTCTTCGTCTTTTTCCTGGTAACATTTCTAACATCCTTCTTCGAATATACCCACTGTTCCTCCTCTGGACTTGTCCAAACCATCTCAGTCTGGTTTCTTTGAAGGAATCAGGTGATTTAAACTTTTACCCAGTAGTGCACTTGATGTGAAATTTGTTTGGCACGTTTCATCCAGTGAGAGTCTGATCTAATGTGCCTAAAAATAAAATTAGGATCATATCGTGTTGAGAAATAATGTTGTAGCTATTATGATGAAACCCAAAAATGGCATTATGCACTAAGTCATGGCATTTTCTAATATCCTGCATGACCTGTCTCGCTTTGTAGTATATCAGTGACTGCCTCTTTTAAATTTACCTTCCTATCTTGTGCTGATGTTCAATGTTTTATGTTATGAGTGCTTAGTGTATATTTAGTTGATGTTTTTCTTAGTTCATATCTTAGATGTTATTACTGTTTTTCTTATACATTTTATTGTTGGATGTAACTGGGACCCTGTGTACATAATTTCGCTCCACCACATGTACCACATGAGGTGCGAATGACAATAAAGAAACTCTGACTCTGACTCTGACTCTGACTCTGACTCTGACTATCTGTTAAATTGGCTGAGATATTTCTATTTCTGTGTTAGCTAATGTTGCATATCTATGGCAGCCATCTTGAATTTGGTCAACTACTAAATTTAATCAGTTGTAGATGTACCGTATTTTTTGGCCTATAAGTTGCATTTTTTTTTTTTGCATAATTTGCATGCCCTGAGACTTATGTACCATACCATACCACTTTATTTATAGAGCACTTAAAACAACGACAAGACCAAGCGACTTATTTATGGATTTTTTTTTTCCATATTTTTAAACCAATTTTTGTCTGAGATATGACCATTTTCATTAGGGGTTGCACCGACTGCAGTTTTCTGGCCTAAAATTGTTGTTAAAACAAACAAAAGAAATGGACAAAATCGGTTTTTCATGCAAGTATCAGCCGATTTCCGATTCCCCAAAATTAAGGATACCGTGGCTGATAAATTGTCCGGCCGATTTATCGGTGCACCCCTAGTTTTCATTCATTCTGACTGAAAATATTGAACACTGCCATTTTCAGCCACTAAATGGCACTCGAGGAGTATGGCATGCCGTTGTGTCATGTAATAGGTAAAAGTGGCTAATAATGACACAATCTGCTTGCCATAGGCTGCCACCTTCGTCCAGCTCACCTGGAGCAACCATCAAATCAGCTGCATTTCGCTGCGCCGCCCCGGTGAAATGAAGCTGATTTGACCATTAAAGTGGATTTATCAAGTAAAAGTTCAACTGAGACGCACCTTTACTATAATTTCAAGCAAACAAATAATTGTTTTTAAGTGTTAATCTTGTTAAATTCTTGTTAAAATCCTCCCGTACACGCTCCCGCAGCCGCCATTTGGCAGCCAATCGATTTTTGCCACAACACGGGCCCACATTTCCGGTTTGTCAGCGGTGACACATAATAGATGCGACTTATATGGCGAAGCGACGTATTTATGGGTTTTTCCACTTTATTAGACGTATTTGGACTGATGCGACTTGTAGGGTTGTGCGACGTGTACGGCAGAAAATGCGGTACATCCAACGATGGAACCAGGCCATTCCAAGAACAAATTGGAAAAAGATAATTGTTTTCAAACCATTTTGTTCAGGCTGGAGTTTTCTCTGATCGTTGGACGGATGCTGTGGGGTTAGTTACTGGTATGTACTCTGTTGTTGATGGGTGTGTGTCTGTGTTTGGAGGCAGAGCCTTACTTTTTTCTCCTTGAGCTGCCTCAAAAGAATCTGGTGCCTTCGGCCGCCCTCCCTAATTGTATTCACCAGTGAAACTGAGCAGCTGTCTCATCAAAGCTCATGTGTGATTAGCGTGTTTTGGACCTAACGTGTGCTGTGATTACCTCATTATTAGCTGCTGCTGTGTGTTTTTATTGAAGCTCTGCAGCGAGTCTTCCCCGCTGGATTCAAAGGTTTTCGCCTCCCTCAGAAGGTGCCCATCTTACTTACTGACTGACTCTGAGTCCCTCGGAGTCAGACTAATGAGGTTCCTGTCCACTAGCGGATGGACAGGGGAGCCCGGGCTTCAGATTGCCTGTCTGTCTTTGTGTGTCTGAGCCAATGAGAGTGAGGCCGCAGGCTTCAGGCGAGCTGTCCGTCAGCATCTGGGAGGTGTTGTGGTGGTTGGGACTAACGATTGAGCTCAGTGTAGCTAACCTGTCTGTCCGGTTCAACCGGTTTCTGTAAAAAAAAAACGGGTCCTCCCGGTGGCTGCTTTTGCCTTTTATTTAAACAGCAGCCATCTCGAGCCTCAATGACATTAATGTCCGGATCAATTTAGAGGTTTACGCCGGGTTTTCTGGGGACTCTTATCAACCAGCAAGGTGAGTAATTACCAAAAAACCTGCTCTACAAGTGGGTGAGTGAGGTCATATTGAAATGGAGTTTACCTGAGGACTCTGGGGCATGATCGCCAGGTGCTATTGAAAAACATGACACCGCCGGTGAGGGTTTGTTATGGGTGGAGTGTAACCGGGGAACCAGGTGAAAAAGATGAGGTAATGAGGAGATAATGAAGGGATTCTTGTTTTGGTGCAGAGTGTGCAGCTGAAATCCACGGGCTCTCACTGTTTGATCCTCACGCTGGCTTCTGTTTTCCTTTGCTCACTTTACGATCTCTGTAAATAGACAGAGCTGGGCGCACACACCCATTTTGTCCCGAAAAGCCTCTCGCGCACACATCCACAGGTGAAGGGCGTATCTCATTACGTCACGCTGCAGTGGGGATGAGCGCTACAGGAAGGAGCCGTCGCCACTTTAGAAGCTCTGTTTTGTGCCATTCAGCGTGAAGAGAAGTTTTATAAACAGCTGGGAACCGTCCTTGTCGCAGCTAAAAGGATTTTGGATTTAATGTTAGCGGTTACCTGAAGGAGCCGTCCAGCTGTTGGGGAATGCGTTCGTAATGCACGGCGCTGAGCTGCGGGGGAACTCAGGTGCTGGTTTTGTTTGTGTTTCTGGGCGCAGGTGCCGCGTCTAATGTCCAGGTCTCGTGTTGCTGTTGGGTTTTGTGAACGCGCAGAACAAAAACACGTTTAGGGCAGACAGGACGTAGACACAAGACTTAACGTTTTTCTGTGATTACACTCAGCTGCTCTTTTATTTCTGCGTGCCACTAAAACACTTTTACTTTTCATTCCCTTCTGTTCCTCCCCATATCTTCCTCCTCCCGACTATCTGGCTCTGCAGGGGAGTCGAGCCAGGAGCTGGGCCCCCCTCCGTCGGTGGATCAGGCAGCCAACACATTGATGACGCGGCTGGGTTTCCTTCTGGGAGACAAAGTGAGCGAGGGGCCGGCCGGCACACATTACAGCATGGAGGAACCTGAGGTGAGACAGGTAATGGCGTCACTAATACAAATCTACTTTTACCGTGTAATTTCAGGACTCAGTTTTCTCAGTTAAAAAGTAAAATTCTTTGTTTGCTCAAGGATGTGCATTTGAGTCAGACTTAGTATTTGTAGCTAGAATAACTTTGCATCATGATGTAAAAATAAAGCCAGCGTTGTGACGCCACTCGGCCATCTGTTGGATGTTCCTCATGCAGTTTTAATTTCTTCTCGGCTATTCTACTGACCCACTGTGCGATCTGACATTTAACGGTCCTCAGTATGAAACGCCGCTCCGTTTGCTGACTTAAACTCGGTCTAACTTGTGACTAATTATTTTAGAGTGGAATGAATAAAGAGAGTATGTACACGGTCACGAGGAAAAGAAAGTTCGATCTCTTTCGATTCAAACGTTTTGAGACGTAATAGAAATGAACGGTTTCTAAAACTGTTTAAATCTAACCTCTAATGAAAAGACAGGTTACAAATGGAGAAGCTGTGCGTGTAAAACTGAGTCCGGCCTCGCTTCTTCCATAAGATTTAAGAGGTTCAGTAGCTGCCAGGTTCTGGGGGAATGGTGGCGCAGAAGTTGGAGAAGGTGGGCCTGTGATTGCCGGTTCAATTCCCAAAATGTGAAAGGTGAAACACCCACGCCTGCCTCCACCATCATTTGCTCCTCTCTGGGCCCTTGAGCAAGGCTGTTAACCCCCACCATCTGCTTCCCCAGGCACCCTAGATGACCACTCTGCTCCACACAGAGGGCTGTGGTAGCTCGGTGGTCTATGGTTGCGTCAGGAAGGACATCCGGCGTTAAAAACAATTGCCAAGTCTTCGTACGAGTTAGTTCGCTGTGGCTACCCCTGAAGAATTGAGCAGCTGATCAAATGTATTAACAAACCATCGTCAGTGAGACAACTTCTATAAAATCAGGAGCTTTTACTCCTCTCAAGCAGACAGATGTGCCTAAACACAACCCCAAGGCGGAACAACATCAGCAATGACTTATTAGGATTAACAGCTGCTGCCCACCAACGTTGGAGGGATTAAAGTTAATTTCAAAACTATTTATAGTCCATTATTCTACTGAATGATAACATTCAAGACAGCTGTCCATCTTTGTTTGTTTTTGTTTGTCTGGTTTTTTTCGAACACCTTAACTATTCAGTTAAATTCTATTTAGTTTATAGCACCAATTCACATCAAAGTTGTCTCAGGTTACTTTACAGAAACATTTATATACACGGAAAAGCCAATTAGTAAAGTTCTCTATCTAAGGAAGCAGCAGACTCGTTGAATCTTCACTTGGTCGCAGTCTCCCATCCTGAGCAAGCACAGTGGCGACAGTGGAAAGGAAAAACTCCCTTTTATCAAGTAACAACCTCCAGCAGAACCAGGCTCAGGACAGGCGGCCATCTGCTTTGACCGGCTGGTTTGAGAGGAACAGGAAGGAACGGCAGGTCCAGGTGTGGGCGCAGGTGTACCTGAAAAACAAAAACACGTCAACGATGGAAAAAATATTTACAAACACAAAACAAAACTATATACAAACAATTTTAGGAGGAAAAAAAAAAACTGAAAGGAAAACGTACATAGAATTAATTAACGTGCACAAATATCACTCCACTGTTTGTTTAGCTCACATGTCAAAAAGGACTGGGAATATCTTTCTTAGACATCCCTGCAACATTACCCCAAGGTCAGACCATGCACTGCTCAGAAAATTACCAAAGGTCCAAGAGTTTTATCTCGGGCTCTACTGGTCTCAGTTAGCAGGTCAAAGGTTAAAGGTTGCGACCGGACAATTAGAAAGAGACTGAACAAATATGGCTTGTTTGGAAGGGTTTGCTAGAACTTCTCTGTCAAAATAAACATGTCGGCACAAATTACAGATGGTTTATAAAGATCAGACAAAATTAAAGATGTTTACCCATAATGCACTATAGCATTCTTAGGAACTTATTATACATTTATTGACCTGATCAGACCTTCTTTGTCCCAGGACTGTAATGTTGTGTTGCATTAAATGCAAAGAATGTTAGAAGCAGGCCTCAAATGTTTATATGTTTGTTATACTCATGCTCACAGCTTAGCTTATTCCTTTTACATATTTTTTTATAATGTAAATAAGACATTTACAGAATTGCGAACCACATGAAAAAAAAAAAACTGCATCCCACTCCTAAAAGAATATGTATTATTTTAAAGAGTGGCAGGTGTGTTCCCAGTTCATGCTCACAACCTGCTAATCACCTCTATCAGCAATAAGCTGAAGTCCAGCTGCCAAGTTGCTTTAGATAAATTACTATCTTCTAATATATTACGCATCAGCCTCGTTGTGCATTTGATTGATTTGATTCCTGCAATGAGAGATTGTGCTCGGGCGCTTGAACAAGCATCCAGTTGTCTGATTCAATCTGTTTTGACTTTTATACTCCTGCTATCCATGTTTGCATTTGTTTTTTTTTTTTTAATCTTCGACTGTCAGGATTGCCAGATCAAAAAGCCTGTCAGTAAATACCCTCCAACGCAACACTTCACATTTAAAAGTGATCAGTGGTTCTTCACAGCAGATACCATCTAATTAGGTTTCTGTACCGTTTGTTCCCAGATTTAAAGTGTTGTGCGTTGCGTCATGTAAAGCCACTCTTTGTTACGTTCCTCCACCGTAACCTTTCTATTTGTGAATTTGACAGTTGTGCAACAAACAGCTCCTGGCACAGCAGGCTTGCCGCAGATGCCCCGCTTTTTTCTATTTAAATCTGATTTGACAGGAATGGCTTTTTTCTCCCCCAGACCGTGGGAGGAAAGCAGTTGCAGCTGAGAGAGGCTAAGAAATAGGGAGATGGGGAAAGGAGGGGGGTCAACCTGTTGCCAAAGCGGGGAAAGCTATGGGTTTGCACTAAAACAGTATAAACGATTAGTCTGATGGACCGCCTGTGCTCGGTGCGAGGACCGTTGGAGTGGTGGGGGTGTAGAAACTGAGAGAGGTTTATTGAAGCATCTCTTTTTAGAGACGTGACTCATCAGCACCACGCTGCATCTCACACACAATACAACTTATTATGCACGTCTTCCCCAAATGCTGCTTTCTGTCGCGTTTTATTCATTTACCATGAACAAATGGCAATGATTTACTTGATGCGTGTTAAAAGAGGAAACTTCTGTTCACTTGACTTTTCGTTGACTGACTTCAGAAGACACACTGTTACAGAATATATTAAAATATTCTGAATTAACTGGAAAAAGTTGCTTTTTTGACGTGCAATGAACCCACGTGGCTTTTACTATTCTGCAATGTTGTACTTCAGTTACTTTATTACCGGTATATTTTAACACCCTTCTTTATAAAATTGACAATTTATTTAGAAGTACGTTGCACGTTAATCAATATTTCAAAAGAATAAAAATGCATCGGAGTTAGCGCAATGGTTCATTTTCATCCGTTGTCCAAATAATAATAATAAAAGGAGCTATTTGGAGGGACAGAATTTCCAACATAAGGGTAATAACAAGCTTGGACGTTCTTTTATGTTGAAAAATCTTTAATTTGCAAGAAAAAAAAAGCCAAACTTTCCATGAATAAATGCTTAAATTTAAAAGTCAAACTTTAATATTCCCTGAAAATCATAAATTTATAAGAAATGCAAAACTTTCATTGCAAGATTTTATTTGTATTTTTTAATAAAATTTGCAAGTTTGCCACTTAACATTTTAACTTTCAGATGTCCTTTTTTGGGGGGTAATTTATCATTTTAATCTTGGAAAACTGTATTTTCTTGAATATGCTTTAACAATGTCAGGATGTTTTATGTACTGTATTTTCCGCCGAACACGTCGCACCGCCCTATAAGTCGCATCAGTCCAAAAATGTCTAATAAAGTGGAAAAATCCATAAATATGTTGCTTCACCGTATAAGTCGCATCTATTATATGTCACCGCTGACAACCTGGAAATGTGGGCCAGTGTTGTGCCAAAAATCGATTGGCTGCCATGAGCGTGCACGGGAGTACTTAACAAGAATTTTACACTTAAAAACATTTATTTGTTTGCTTGAAATTATAGTAAAGGTGTGTCTCAGTTGAACTTTTCCCTAATAAATGCACTTCAATGGTCAAATCAGCTGCATTTCACTGGGACTGCGCAGCAACATGTAGCTGATTTGAAGATTGCTCCAGGCGAGCTGGACGAAGGAGCTGGACAAAGATGGCAGGCTATAGCAAGCCAATTGTGTCATTAATAGCCACTTTTACCTATTACATGATGCAACGGCATGCCATACTAAAGTGCCATCTAGTGGCTGAAAATGGTAGTGTTCAATATTTTCAGTCAGAATGAATGAAAACGGTCATACCTCAGCCAAAAATTGGTTTATAAATATGGGGTGGGGGGGGGACATGAGAAAAGTCTCGTCGGCATATAAGTCGCAGGGCATGCAAATTAGGCAAAAAGGTGTGACGTATACGCCGGAAAATACGGTACTCCAAACCTCTTCACGAGATAAAAAATAAAGTCCCATTACTATGAAGCAACATAGGAAGAAATGACGGATGTATTGACTTTAGCACAACACTGTCCGTGTAACAGAAAAGAGCTTTTTGACACTAGAAAGTGTCCAAACTTTATTTTATTGTTTCGTGGGAAGCCTTCCTCTAGTGTTTGCACCTTCTTCATCTGCTATCCGATTCTTGAAAGAAGCACTTTTTGAAAATCTTGGAGTGAGGAATGTTTCCAGCAACTCATGTTAACATTTTCAATTAAAAAGCAATTACACGTGCTGAAGTTAATATTCAGGCAGACGGACATCTCCCTCTTGAAGGAGAATCAATATTTATAGCAGAAGCCCTCTCTATCCTGGTTTTTGTTTCTGTAAGGCTTCTATACCATCTTTCATTTGACGTTAAATTTCTGCTGCAAGACCTCACCAGCAGGCAGAACAAGGTGACCTTAACTTGCAGAGGCTGCAGTTAATTGCCTTTCATACTCCTGTGCCCCTCGCTCCCAGAATAGATGCAACGTTACAAGTTTAGTAAATTCTAAGGTCAGACCTTCACAAGTTGAGGTTCATCAGTCCACAGATAAAGGAGCAAGATCGAAAATATTTGCTGATTGAATTCAGTTAGACAACAAATAAACTGCCGAAATCTCTCCTCGAGCTTTACTTACACATCGTATGTGTAAATGGTCTTTGTCTATACGATAACTTGAATCGGCACTGGTTTTCTGTTTGGGAATCAATGTATCGACAAACGACACCTCGACTCGTAGAAACGGATTAAACCGCAGAATTAATTGACTGCCCATTTTATCTGAAGAGCAGCAACCTCCGAAGGCCTTCAGTATTCAATTGACAGACAAGTCGATATGAATGTCCTAATAATAATTAGTTTCAGCACCGTTCCTGAAGGTCTGCTGGATAAAACAAGACATCGACTGCTTTGTTCCTTCAGCCTTCCTCCTGCAAATTAATCTAGACTAAGACTCGCCTTGAGCTCCAGTTGGCCCCTCCTGTTCGTTCTGCGTTGACCTGATCTCATCAACAGCTCCGTTAAGGAGAGGCCTCCTAGTGTTTCTGTGTCGGTGTCTAATACAAACACTTAATCACTTCCTGTGTCTTCGCACGCACCTGTGGACGCTGCCTGTGTGTCTCTTTTTGCGTAAGAGTGGATCTGTGGGTGTTTTTATTTTGTCCCCTGTGGATGCTGGTCTCCTAACCATTGCTGACATGAAGTAAGGTCCCTGAAGAGCGCCAAAGAAAATACAGGACTGGAAAAACAGAAATGCTTACCGGTAGTATGTGTGGGAGGTTCCAATTCATCCTTTTTTATTCAATTGAATGAAATGAAAGATTTAAAAGGAGGATATATTTAGTAAATGGTTTGTTGGGTAGGTCAAGATTATGGTGTTTTATTTTTGGATTCCAGTTTTCATAAATCAAGGCAGACAATAGCCAGTTGTTTTCGTATGTTGGGTTTCTGACGTACAGTAGTCCCTTAATTATCGTGGGGGTTGCATTCCACACACCACCACGATGGGTGAAAAACAGCTACATATGAACGCTATATTTATTTTAGTATTTATTTATATTTTAAGGCTTTATAAACCCTTCACGCACTCTTGCAATGTTCTAAACTCTTAAACCTACGTAATTTTAGCAAAATACGTTTAATGTACTATACAGTACTTCTAAATTTTACTCACCAGCTCTTCAGACCAGCAGCGCGGTTCCGGTTCGGCAGACCTACCCTGCAGGGACGAGTTGAACCCAAATGGTTTTTAAATTGTTTCTTTGAGTCGGATCAACGTGGGTTTGCATTTTTTCTTGTGTCTGCCTCCTGGGAGGTTGGCTACAGTCCTATGAACCTTACAGATTTTAATACTTTCGTCAGCTCTGGCCTTTGTTTTCTCTGCTCATGTTCAATGTGGTTCATAGAATAATCCCAAATTACCCAGTGCTTGGTTGTTTCCGTTAAATAATAATGTCTATTGAAAAGCTTGAAGGCACCTGTGGTACAAATTAGTTAAGTAATTATACATATTTCTAAAATAAACAAGTCATTCCTTTTTATTACATTTTATTATTTACTCTATCGCATACTGAAGGCATGCAGATATACTTTAAACAAGAAGTTTTTTAGCAGTTTCAAAATAATAGCAACACAAAACAAAACAGAATCTGAAATGGCTTAAAGCCAAATTTGTTAACATCCAACGTAAAGTCAACTGGTTTCATTAAAAATTAAAAATAAATCACCGCTAGCACTGACTATCTGTATTTGTAGACAGAACAGTCTTTGCTCGTTCTTTTTTTTGGAAATATTTGCCCATTGCGTATTACCTGCATTTAAAAATAAAATACTCATAGATTTTTGTTTTTTAGCCTGTCATATAAAGGTTAAATGTGCATTTTTTTAAAACATGTTTCTGTATATAGAGCTCCTTTTAAAAGTTTTGTCTCTTAGAGTCTCTCAGAATTGTCTTTTCTTAATTAAATTGTAAACTGAAGAAACAACTTCCTGATAATATTTATATCTTATATCTTTTTTAACTTGTCTCCTGTTTTGTCGGCATCAATTATATTAATTGTAAAGCTGTTGAACATATGCTTGGAAGAGCTTCCAAGGTTTGATCATTCGTTTCATAAAAGCTTTGACTCTTGTAACTCTTTGCCTTCTCGGACGACGACACGTTAAAGCTCCAACACACTAAGTACTGTATTGTCCACCGTACACGTCGCACCGCCCTATAAGTCGCATCAGTCCAAATATGTCTAATAACGTGGAAAAATCCATAAATACGTCACTTTGTCGTATACTTCGCATCTATTGTGCGTCACCGCTGACAACCCGGAAATGTGGGTCGGTGTTGTGCCAAAAATCAATTGGCTGCCAAATGGCCTCCGGAGCATGCACAGGAGGACTTTAACAAGAATTTAACAAGATGCAACACTTAAAAACAATATTTCTTTGCTCAAAATTATAGCAAAGGTGTGTCTCAGTCTAACTGTTACTTAATAAATGCACTTCAATCGTCAAATCAGCTGCATTTCGCCGGGGCGGCGCAGCAAAATGAAGCTGATTTGACGGCTGCTCCAAGCAGCAAGCAGAACGAAGGTGGAAGACTATGGCAAGCCAATTGTGTCATTAATAGCCACTTTCATCTGTTACATGATACAAATGCATGCCATACTAAAGTGCAATCTAGCGGCTGAAAGTGATAGTGTTCAATATTTTCAGTTTGAATGAATGAGAACGGTCATATCTCATCCAAAAATTGGTTTATAATGTAAATATGGAAAAAAAATCCATAAATATGTCGCTTGGGCGTATAAGTCGCAGGACATGCAAATTATGCAAAAAAAAGTGCCTTACAGGGTGAAAAATACGGTAAGTTCTGAGATCACGGTTAAAATCATCTGAGAGCTCGGATTTATTTTAGTGCCCAAACGCTTGCTTGGTGCTCTCCCCCCTTTATTTTCATTTAGTAAAGAAATCGAGTCAGAATCCGTCCACTGTTTCCACATTTATAAGGATTTCCAAAACCGTGGATACGATACAGAATCTGTTTGGTCATAAAGCAGATGCTGCCTTGCCACATCACTTTTATTTTAGTTTAATCTATAAAAACACAACAGAAAACAGCTGGACACATGTAAAACAGTATTTTAGCACCAACAAAGTTTTTTTTCCCCTCCTAAATAAATGTTTTTCAAAAATAATATGTCAAAGAGGTTCATAAAAAAATGTTGAAAGACCTCCGGAAAGCCTGAAGAATCATCGATCTATTGAATCTTGAAAGAGTCTCAGAAAGTTTGGCATCTTGAAGGAATTATGGGGCAGTTTATGTCTGTATATTTCAGGGCAATGCTACAAATTATATGATAATATGATACAGAATGCGTTTGTGCATGTGTGGGAGAAACAATCTGGAGAATGATTGACTTCATGTTGTGAAAGCAACAGGGCGGCGGAGCTTTTTGAAAACAGCAATATTGGAATGACATTTTCCTGCATATGAGTCGAATATTATAAAAGTTCAAGCTTTGCACTTCTTTTAATTCATTCCCACTTGCACTGTTAAAGCCAAAAAGAAAAAAATATTTAATATTTGTCTGTCTGTTCTCAGGGCCCAAACCAGAGGATCAGCCCCTGCTCCACCCTGACCAGCAGCACGGCCTCTCCACCTGCAGGCAGCCCCTGCTCCACCCTTCCCACAGCCATGCCCGGCCAGACTGGGAACAAGGACTGCGCCTACGGTTCTGTCACCAGCCCCACCTCCACACTGGAGAGCAGAGACAGTGGGATTATAGGTGAGACCTGCATCCTCCTAAAACAAGATGTGCTCAAGCGGCCATCTGTGGCACCCAAACGTCAGAGTCAGAGTCAGTTTCTTTATTGTCATTCGCACCTCATGTGGTACATGTGGTGGAGCGAAATTATGTACACAGGGTCCCAGTTACATCCAACAATAAAATGTAAATGAAAAACAGTAATAACATCTAAGATATGAACTAAGAAAAACATCAAC
>NC_056514.1:36482279-36502728 GCF_014905685.2 Nematolebias whitei | reverse complement strand
GAAGGAGGTGAGGACTGAGCTTCCCAGACCAGCTCGCCTCAGCCGTCTGAGGAAGTAGAGTCTCTGATGATCTTTCTTGATCAGGCTGGTGGTGTTGTTGCTCCAGCTGAGGTTGTCATTCATGTGTACACCCAAGTACTTGTAGCTGGAGACCACTTCCACCGCAGATCCTCTTATGTTCAGGGGGGTGTAGATGTTTTTGTTCCTTCTGAAGTCCACAATCATCTCCTTTGTCTTCTTCACATTGATGTGAAGGTTATTCTCTCTGCACCAGCTCTCCAGGTGTTCCACCTCCTGCCTGTAGCTGGACTCATCATTGTTTGTGATGCATCCCACCACCACTGTATCATCTGCAAACTTTACAATGTGACAGCCTGGATGGGTAGCTGCACAATCATATGTGAGCAGAGTAAACAGGAGGGGGCTCAACACACATCCCTGAGGAGAGCCAGTGCTGAGGGTTATGGTGGAGGAGGAGAGGTTGTGGATCCTCACTAACGTGGAGTTTATTCAAAAAATTAAAGCTAAAAAATCTTAAAATTTGTGCTGTGGGTTACGTAAAAATAATGTTTTGAATGCTTTTCTTAAAATTTGAGCTGTTCGTGAATTTTGGCTGGATGCAACTGGTTTCCTAATTTCCTTGTGAGTTGCAAAGGCTTGCTGCTTGAGTTTTGAGTACTTTCAAAGAGCTTATGCAACAAATGTCAAAGTTGTAACAGGAATCTTGAACCCATCTCAAAAACATAAGAGCTATGTTTTGATACCTGCATGGGAGCTCCAAGCTTAAAAAACCTGATTATGATAAATAATATTAACTTTAAAAGAATGTCTAGATCTGACTGTTTTCTTTTAAAAAGTTTACTCTTAACTCATAAACACGAGGGCGGCTGCCAGAGTGGTTCCAAGGTGGGTATGTGTGCCGAAGGGAGCAGCAAAATAATGTGCACGACCAAGGCTGTAGTTTTGCAATTAGTGCACGTAATGAGTAATAAACACTGAAAGCACGGCCACTAAACTTTTTGGCTGCAAACACTCAGAATTCTGTGAACCTACATTGAAACATTTGCGTTATTTCTTGAAATTTTCTGACATTTTTGAGAAAATTAGTACCTTTATTGGAGAAACTTCCGTTTTTTAGCACTATGAATGTAACAAATTGGGTTGTGCTGTAATACTGTTATAAGATGTATCGCAGTAACCAAAAATAGCAACAGTATTGCTTTTTTTAATGTCTTTAAAAATATATAATGACTTTGATTACCGTCATTTTCAGACTATTGAGCTGATGTTCGGCGTATTGTTTTTATACTACCAGTGCTTAGCGTATTTTTAGTTAACGTTTTTCTTAGTTCATATCTTAGATTTTATTACTGTTTTTTTTTTTTTATAATTTATAGTTTTTTACATTCTAGTTCTAGAATTGCGCCGCTCAAGGTGTCTGCATGTTGGAGCAGCTCTGTTACTTTCATTCTGAGATTTTGCTTTTGGAAACTTTAATTCCTGTTTTTCTGGATGTAAGTCACATTTTTTTGGATGATTGTTTCCTCTGGTATCGGATGCTGTGCAGCTGGAAGGATTTTTACTGAAACTTTTTTGGTTTTGGACATTTGTTATGATGCGTAACCATGGCAACAAGGCAGTTTTCTACAACCAACAGCTGATCAACATCTCAAAAGCTCAAATAATATCTCAACTATGGCCCCAACTCTCAAATGAGTTGAAAAGGATGTTCTGTGGACGCATTCTCATCTACCTGCCAGCTGTGCTCGAGTGCCTGATCTCTGAGATCCTGGAACTAGCAGGAAACACGGCTCACGACAGCGGATAGACAGGATGTCTTTCGGCACCTACAGTTGGCTGTCCGCAGCGACGAGGAGCTCGGCAGACTGCTGGGAGGAGTGGCCATCGCTCTGGGAGGAGTTCTGCCCAGCATTCAAGCGGTCCTACAGTCCAGGGGAACCGAGAGGCCAGCCGAGTCTGGGTGGACGGATTGGACGGCATCTGCAGCCAGTTTCTTAGGATCCACTGTGAGATGGACCTTTACAAGAGATCCTTCCTGCCTACAGCCATCAGCATCTATAACATCTCTTAATGAAATGAGGATAACGAGTTACTACAACAAATAATGTCCCTTTGGGATTAATAAAGTATTTTTGAATTGAATTGAATTGAATACTTTTGTTGGATGTAACTGGGACCCTGTGTACCCAGTTTCATTCCACCATATGCACTTCATGTGGTGCGTAGGACAAATAAAGAACCTTGAATCCTTGAATCGAATCCTTGAATATAAGCCACGGCCACTAAATTAAAAAAAAAGTTGTACATATATAAGCTGCAGGTGTCAACGTTGTAACATGAGATATTTACACAGAAATATTTTTAGACTTTTAATTAATTATGTATCTGTAACAAACACAAATACGTACATGTGTGCAGTGCATGGTTTTTTCTGAACTGTGCCTGTAGCAGAGCTGGTTAAAAACAAATACAGTTGCCTATCAGGAATTATTGATCGCTAACTTCATCTCGTGTCCTGAAGTGACTTCTGTTGTGACTTGGCGCTATATAAATAAGCTGACTTGAACTGAATCTTCCTCCTGCGTACTGCGCCCATCAGCCTGTGCTGTCGTCTTCATCACGTTTTCCGGGTGTAACGAGGCTAAATGTTTTTGTTTTTTTTCCATTTCATTTATTTATTTATTTATTTAACGCATATTAATCAACATGTCAGCGGTAAGCATCAATGTAAATATGCCGGAGTTAGCACAACAGTTGTATAATAAGCTAAACATAATAAGTTTTGGCGGCACGAAGCTCGTTAGCCCGTCAAAAAGTGTTTTAATAAAAAAATCCGTATTATAAATTAGCCACAGCATTGTATAGGCCGCGGTGTTGAAAGCATGTGAAAAAAGTAGCGGCTTATAGTCTGGAAATTACGGTAGCTGGCGACTTAAAATTGCGATAAAATGAGCAAACTTACTGAATCTCTGTCTTGGTGACCTGTTTTGCATTCTTGTTATGAATGGCTACTTTTAACAAACTAAACCCTAATTTTATGTGCTGATTAAAAACTGTTCTTGCCCATGGACTGTATTTCGTTGCCCACCTGTGATGGAGTGATGATGATTTTAGGATTAAAGAGAAGAAAGCCTGTTTTGATGAGTCCAGTTCTGCCCCCTGACCTGTGAGCTTTCCTCCCAGTAGAAGATGATTCAAACCGCTGATTGTTTAGAGTTTTTGCGCATCACCTGAAAGACAACAGGAGCTCGATGATGCGAGGCCGTTTTTAGCCGTCAGAACAGGCGCCGGTGTTGTTTCCTGGCAACGACGGCGAACACCTGCAGCTCGAGATGAAAAGCGTACAGCATCAACGTAATATTGCTACAGAGCAGCTGTAAACAGATGTGAAAGCAGAGCAGGTTTTGGTGGGCGGGGTGACGTGAGCGAAGAGTCCTGAAAAGTTGTGTTTTCTCTTCCAGCCACTCTGACCAGCTACTCCGAGAACGTGGAGCGAGGCGGCAAATACAGCGAGGGCTCGCGGGGGAACCTGAAGCTGTGGCAGTCTCAGAAATCAGGCATGGACTCCTTCCTGTACAGGGTGGATGAGAACATGACCGCCTCCACCTACAGCCTAAACAAAATCCCCGAGCGCAACCTGGAGAGCATGTCCTCCCACTCCGCCCACTCCATCCCCTTGTACCTCATGCCTCGTCCCAATTCTGTGGCTGGTGAGTCCTTTCCTCCTCCCCTTCTTCTCCTGTTTATTAAAAGGGTGGCAAATGTTTGTGGGGGGCCAAAATAAGGCTGTTTACAGGTAATAAGTCATGCACGCTGCGTTTTTCTCCTGAACAGAGCATGTTTTCTGTGAAAACTGGATTTTATTGTCTGTTTTCACTCACGCCACATCCTGTTACCGAGTCCTCTTCTTTCCTTTCAGCCCTTTCCTGTTTTCTTGGAAGATGAGTCATTATTTCATTAATGGATTTCTTTGTTTGCAAAAAAACCCAAAAAACACTATACCGACCGTACTTTCAGATTAATGGATATTTTAAAAGGTTTTTGAAGTGAAGCTAAGTTTGTTTCTATTCCCTAAAATGGTTGGCAATTCAGTAGGTTTCCATTAAATTCTTAGTAACTGATATGTATTTTCCTCTACCGAAAGGCAGAACATGGGAAATTATGATTTTACCCACGGTTGTTTGTCTGTTAGCAAAATATTTCATGAACTGGGTGAATTTAAATGAAAATCTCTAAATGTAATTATTAGATAAACATCTACAACGGATTTCCTTTTCGGTTCAGCCCTGTTCAAGATGGCTGCCACAGCTAAATAAATGCAGCAAACACAAAAATGGCTTTACCTCGGTCATTTTTTTCAAAGATTGCGCTAAAATTTGATGCATTAGTAGCTGAGAGTCATTCCCAACATATACTCTGAGCACAAATGCGTAGCCTGACACCTTGTGATAACAGATGGTATTATCTGTAATAATATTTTTAATGTTTGACCAAACGGCTACAACTCCTTCATTTCTTAACGTAAAATGATTTTCAGTTTAAATCTCTGGCGTGAAGTTAATTTGTCTCCCCTGTTTGTCTTTTTTGGCTGTTTATTGTATTAAAAAAGCTGATCGTTGCCTAAAATATCACAAATCCTGAATTATTATGCTGCAGTTTAGTTTAGCATTAATCCTTAAACCGGTCATATTTTTAAATAACCTGTAATCTAATTCAAAAGTTTTGATCACAATAATCTAAACCTGAGATGAAAAGCCTAATTTTCTAAAACTGTACCTTGTTTTCGATTGATTTGTGTGTTTGTTTGTTTGTTGCAGCATTACTTCTATTTAAATGTTTAGTTTGGACTTTTTAAAATGGGTCTCTGTGAAAAGCTTACAAGCAATAATTATCTTACCTGTTTTAGATAGCTTTTCGAAAGACCTCAAATTGGAGAAATATTGTTGAAATCTGACCAGATTAATGAGCTAATTGTTAATCTGAGCATAGCCAAGACCGAAGTGAATTGTTGCCGTCTTTAAAAAAAAATCCAGCTTTTAAAATATGATAGTGGTTTATGCAAACACTGGGTTATAAATGTTTTTATCACAGTCCGTTTTGGATTGCACAGTTATTCTGTCAGAAATATAATATATACAGTAGTCCCTCATTTATCGTGGGGGATCCGTTCTCAATCCCCCCGCCATAAGTGAAAAACTGTACAAGTAGTAAGTAGTAGTTTATTTTAGTATATATATATATATATATATATATATATATATATATATATAAAGGCGTTTAAAACCCTTCCCACACTCTTGCAATATTCCAAACAATGTTTCTAAACTCTAAACACTCTAAACGAGCACAGAATGTCATGATTTCAGCTCTGGATTTTCAACTCTTGGCCACGCCCACCTCCGCTCTGCACGGAGATCAGCTGATCAGCTGCAGGAGGAAGCTTCTCCCACAGCTGTGGGCTGCACACAAGTGCGAAATCATTTAGAATATTTTTTTAAATAAAAAATCTATGCCAGTCATGCGGCTCATCCATCAGTCAGCCACTGCGTGTCATGTCCAATCGTGTTTTGAAAAACCACGATACAGCGAGTCTGCGAAAGACGAACCGCGAAGTAGCGATGGACTACTTTAACAAAAATGAAGTTCTACACCAATTTGCTTCTGCAAAACCCATAGATTTGAGTGTAAATAATATTTGTGTAATATAAAATTGGTGGCAATGTTGAGGTTTATCAGGTAATGTTTGCACAAACCACTTTGAAGTTTTAGAATGGAATTGCCCGTCCAGAATAGATAATTAATTTTCAGTTTGATCAGAATTAAGCTCCTTGTTTTCAAACATCTTAAGCTGTCTGCATCAGGTAAGACATTATTTATTCATAACCTTCCACACAACCGCACTTTGAAACATCTGAGCTTTTGCTTTAGGACAAAAACAGCTCTTTGCTCCAGCTGGGATAGGGTTGTGCTAAAAGTTTTGTCAACTACAAATCCACAGCGTCCTTTCGTTAAGCTCCTTCAACCCTCTGGTGTGAACTGAACCTACAGGGCTGTGAAAAACACAGTCTGGGAAACGGCTTCTGCAGAATAACAAACATGCGCAACGTCACAGAGGAAAAGCTTTTGTACGGCTAAAGGAGCTCCCGTTCACGTGTTCCTTATTGTAGCTGCTGCAAAACGCTCCCAAAAGTAAAACTAGAGAAACGTTATTTTCTGCAGAAAAAGAAAAATGCAACGTGAAAGCTGATTTTTGCTGAAATATAAACATTAAGTGAAGTTTTGGTGCTGGTTGAAACGTTTGAAGAAAAATAAGAATCAGAAGAAAAGTGGAAAAAGCACACAGACTAAAAGATGAAAGGACACAAAAGGAGACTTAAAACAAAAGCGACACATAGGAAGATAAAAAGGGTGCGTAAGGAGACATAAGAGAAAATGAACTAAAAAAACACAAAGAGAATCCATAAGGAGACGTAAAAAATGAGAAGGACGTATGAGAAGACTGGTTTGACAACGACATTTTGACACTACGGACGACGTAAAAAGACGAAGCTTTTTCTTTTCTTTCTATCTTTGAGCTGCTCCGTCACAGAAAAACCTGATTCACAGACTTCGTCCACTTTATTCCAAAGCTTTGTAGAAGAGTCAAGAGCCACAGAGAGTCGATGCATGACAGGTGCAGAACTTATTTATGCCTTGTCCTGTCTGATTCTGACCCGTTCTGACTAAAGCAAAGTTGTTGGTTTTTAGGAACCTCCTGATGGCAGCCCGCCAGCTCCCTCCCTTCATCCTGCGCAGCCATTATCAGCCGGCTGCAGGCCGAGACGCCAGGGAGTCAAATCACAACATTAAGAAAATAAAAAGACAATGAACTCTTCGCTGTCTGCCTACAGATAGTCACATCAAAAATAATTATGAAAACATAATATAATTCTGACAGGGATTCACAATGACTAAAGTAACAAAAAGTTAGTCATATTGTGAGATAATATTGAATGTATCAGGAAGCGGATTGATAAATAAATAAATATGTTTACATCACACTCCCATTTTCAGGGATGAAGATTTGGCACACTAACCACAGACCTCTGAGCAACTGTGGGGAGCTGATGTGGGGGTTAAGGGTCTGGCTGAAGGGTCCACATTAGGGCAAATGAGGGTGGAAATCCATCACCCAAATTGTCTGTTTTTGTCAGGGGATTCAAACCGCGGACCTCCCAATCACAGGCTTGCCTTCTCTAACCTCTGCTCCATCACTCCCCCATACAAGAAGAATGGATTAGGACTGGGGATGCACGATATTATCGGCATGGTATCGGTACCGGCCAATATTAACGATGAATATCGGAAATCGGCCATTTCATCAAAATAACTCCCCAATATAAAAGGCTTCTGTTTTAAGTTATTTTTTTAATTTAAGAAACTGTCAAGTATATTAATGCACTACTACTTATGCACTTTTTCACTTGTCGCTTGTGAGCAGGTTGAGTTTAGATTTGTGAAAATTTACAAATTTGCACCGTTCGAGTGTTGTCGCTGTGTTAGGGAGTGTAAATGTCGTGAATAAATTTGTCATTAAACATAATACAAGTTGAAGTGTTGCATCATTTTCAGACCCCTTTTTGTCATCTGCATTAGGTAGCAGCCAAACTGACAAAGACCTGCAGAATAATGTATTTTAATTCTGCGGCAGAGAACGCTGTGTAGTCTCTAAGTAGGTCTAGGGGTAAAACATCGGTATTGGTATCGGTTATCGGCCGAATAAGTTTTAACATGTTGGCATATAGGATATCGGCTAAAAATCCAATATCGTGCATCCCTAATTAGGACGCATAAAAGCACAAAAGGACACATATGTAGACCTAATAAGACAAAAAGAAAGGTAAAAAGACAGAGCATCAAAAGACTGAAAGGAGGACAAACAAATAGCAAGTATGAAGAGCACTTTTTTTTTAAAAGATCTGATCAAATCAACACTTTTTAGTTTGGAATTATTTTATTCATATTGAGTTAAATAATTGAAAATGTTACAAAAGCAAAAGTTATACAGTAGCTGTAATATCCCAAACAAGCGGAGCAGTTTGATACTTTATTGTGAAGAGTAAAAATAAGTGAACGTTTGCTGAAGTCCCGATAAGTCACGACACCCTCACCTTCTGTTGGCTTCATTTTATATTATCTATTATTAATGATTGGTCTTTATTTGACTAATATACCACGTGTGACGTGAATGACAATGTTTCCTTGATCTTTGAGATAGTTACAGTTCAAAAAATACACAAGAAAACTATAAACGAGAAAATGTGAGAACGCTGACTCAGCATCAAGAAAAATGTCCGCTTTGTAACACCGAGGCAGCCATGACGGGCCCGATTGCGCTGTCGTTCCACTCATCAGAGTTGTTGCTGCAACTGATCTCAGTTGTGCACTTTTCTCACTCCCACTGTGAGAATACTGTATATGTGAAAATACACTTGTGTATTTCATTAAGTCACCCGTCACTGCAGCCATGAGTCTTCATGCAGCTCGCGTTCTGAGGTTTGACGCCGCCGTCTGCCAGAGCAGCCAGATATTCATCTTCGATCTCATCTTCACACAGGACCGAGTGAGCTGGAGATGATTTAAAATACGCACTGCGAGCTACAGATTATGAACATAACAAAAGTTAAGTGGATAAGAGGCAGATTATTAAATCTAACTAAGCTCAGATCATCTGGTGGTCAAAAAATTACAAGGTTGTAGCTGATTTGATCAAATCTTAGGTATTACATACGTGTGTTAGAACTTGATGTGTTGAGGATCATGCTCAGCTACTACCACACCAAAGTTTAGCTCAAACGGTCAGATTTACACCCATTTTTGTGTTTGCTAATGTGGCAGCAAAAACATTATTGCCTCTCGCCTTCAGTACGGGTCGTTAAAGAAAAAGGTGTTTCGTTTTCCACTGGGACAGGAACTCCATATTTGTGCGCGGGGAGATGGACGCGTGTGGAAGAGAAGTGAAAGATGGTTTCGTAATCCTCCACTAAGAATTATTAGATGATGTAGGGGACGGGAGGCGAACGGCAGCCGAGGATTGGCTGAGCTCACCCAGCAGTGGAACATCAAAGCCCCGGGCTTTAACCGGTTCTGTCCCCCAGAGTGACGGAGACACTGGGCTTTGATGTGCAGAGAGGGAGGGAGACGGAGCAGAAGGCGACCGGGGAGGAACATGAGGAGTGGGGGGGTGTTGACTGTTACCTAATGAAGACAGTGCGTTGGTTGAGCTGAAGCTGGATCTGGAGGAGGCAGAAACCAGGACCCAGCATTTTCTCTTCCTTCTCGTATTAGAGATATAACTACAAAGGTGCAAGTAAATGTACAATGTGGGGACAAATTTATCCCCCGCTGCCGAAAGGCGATAACGTTTGTGTGTGTCTGTTAGCAAAATATCTCATGAAGCACTGGATGGATTTTGATGAAGCTCTGAGACCGTATTTACTACATGAACTTCTACAACTGAGTAACTTTTGGAGTCAACCCACTTAAAGATGGCCTCCGCAGCAAACACAACATCATTAGGGATCCATGTTGGGATCGACCTTGAAGGAGGCTCGTAACACGGATCAGTGGAATACCCATAGAAGTGGCCATTTTGGACGGAGAATGTTCCGGCAGGACTCGAGGCTGACGAGACTAAAACGGTCTGCCTGAAGAAAATCAACAATTGTGGCTTATCTGAATCTGACTCCCCCGTTTGGCCTCGGATACGAGCCGACTATCAATTTTTCTCCTGGAACATGGTTAACTAGAGAAAAAGCTTAGTCTATCGCAACCCCCCACCCCTCAGAACTGCCGGCTGAACAACAACATCAGGACTGTGGCCTATCAGGAAGTGCTCGTGGACAAATCTCAACATCTTGATGTCAAATGCATTTGTAAAGTGTTTATAAATGTGCTGGCTGGTAGAATTTTTTTAAATGTCTCAAATCATGTCCTGATAGGATCTTTTTTGTAATACCTCTATCCATCCTCATGGCTCTTACCTTTTTCTATCTAAAAGTATTCTGATAAAGAAAAGGGGGCCGCGCTATTATAGCAGCAGCAACGTGCACTCCGCCCGTCTTTCTTACGACTGTACGAACATTATTTCACTGTATCCCGGTACAACGACGATAAAGCCATACCACTTTATATTAATTTTAAAAATGTCCAATTTCTTCCTATTGGTTATTATATCAACTGCAGTTTCTTATATTTAGCCAAGTTTTATGAAAAATTGTCCAAAAGTCTCCCTTTTGATAAGAGTTTAAAAGGTTTGTGGTGCTTTGTACCATGAGTGAAAATAAAAACTTCGTAGCGGCCGAAGGTTTGTATTTTTCTTAAAATTTCTCATTTTGAGAATTTCTTTAATCTGTTTTGCTATTTAACTTAAACATTATATATATATATATAAAAAAAACAATGAATTTGCAGGAAGTCTGCATCGACCTCTTAAGCCTGTTGGCCAAAATAATACCATTCTTAAATTTCAGTTGTGGGCCACACAAAGTCACTCCGAGGGCCACAAATAGCCCTCGAGCCGTACTTTGGACTCCCCTGGTTTATGAGATTTGAAAATCGTTGCATTGATTTTGAATTTACATTTTTTATTTGCCACACCATCCAAACGTTTTCAGACTGCTGTTTGTAAGCAGGAAGTATCTGGTGCGTTGCTATCATCGCCCAGGGCTTCCTGGTGCACAGTCAGTCTTTCCATGGATACCTGCTACTTCCTGCTGGATTCTCTGCTTGTTCTGCTTCCCGTGTTACTTCTCTGCGCTCTGCGTGGAGCCTTAGCGCATTGGCACAGCAGCTGTGAATGTGATCCCCGGCAGCCTGCTGCATTGCAGATAGGAACGATGAGCACACGGATTCCAGTTCTCTTATTCAAACACAGTTGAAAGAGAGAAGAAGAAAAACTCTCCAGCCCTGAAGCCCTGAGTCATTCTTCCTTGGTTTAGCAGCAGACTAATGCCTCCACTCTTCCTGCTTTTAGCTCAGTTGCACGACCAGTTCTCCCCCCACCCCTCCATTCCCATCAGGGCCGAGCCTCCAGCATTCCCAGCTGCCATTTTCCCTCCTATTTGGGAAACCCATGTGGCTCGTTTTTGGGGGGTTTGTAGCTGTGGTGACTCACTCGTTCACAATCACACACGCGCTCGACTGAGCTTCAACTGGAGTGGCACAGAAACCGCTCTTTAAACCCAGAACAGAATGAGTGTTGAGCTTTACTGGAGGAGGATGCTGAACGGTCTGCTCCATGGAGAGTCACAGTGCAGACACACACAACGGATGACGCTGAAAAGAAGCATGGACTTCCACTAACACCTCCCTCCAACCCCGTGACTTTGACCGAATCTAACAACCTCAAACTGTCTCAGGTATTGTCGAAAAAAAAGAGAAGTTTTAATTATTTTGTCTTGGCAAGTAATAATAAAAGACGAAGCATTTCGTGAAGGAATGCATAAAACCCGACACCTTTGATTCCGACGTTTTAAACGTAAACTATTATGCTGAGAAATTACAAAGTTTTGCTGTTTCAGTCAAACCTTTAAAACATGTATAGTGATAACGTTCATAGAAAAACTATCATTTCCCCCCACCATTCGCCTTTCGGTGTTGGAGAATAAATAACTTATCAAAACATTTTTTAATAGAAAATCTAGCTCTATCTTATTTTTGTCACACTCATTCTTTCTGTCGAACATTATTACTACAATTGCAGTCGCCATGGCAACCGAATCTGTGTGCCAACACAAACACTAACTCATGCATGTGCCCCGTCTACTTCCGTATTTGTATTTCCGTGCAGTAACGGATAGGGAAAGATGCTGTCAGCGCTTAACAATAAATCAGATTTGTCTTACAAAGGGAAAAAAAACAAACGGTAAATGTTCAAATTATGTTTTTGTTTGTAAGGGTTTAACTACTGGACCGAGTTTAGTAACGCTCTCTGTAAGTTGACATCTGCGACTGGTTAACTTTTGGAGTCGACCCTATTAAAGGTGTCCACCAAAGCAAACACAGAAATGGCTCTGACTCCAGATCTACAGATACTGAGTAGGGCTGAACGATTTTGGAAAATGTTCTATTTACGATTTTTTATTTTTTTTTTACCTCTGTGTTGCAATTGCGATTTAATATTTGTTTATTTATCAATATGTGTTTCAGTGGCAAAAAACTCCACAGTTTTCAGCTTCGCTCTTCTGCATTTTTTTTGTGTAGCTCCAGAATAGCAACTTAGCTAAAATGTGTGTGCGCGGGCATTCTGTACCGCTTATACATTGTGTTTAACAAAGCCGTAAACCCGGGCTTGCTCACAATATTAATGGGCATCATGTCTTTTCGCTATGAACTCCGTTATTTCTTGAGTTATTTCCACGTGCCATTTTGAATTATGTTCATACGGAGTAACACCTTCGAACAGTTCAGTCAGTGATCCTGTCGGCTGGTACTTCGCTTATTTGAAGTCAAAACACCGGTTTTTGGCATTCTATCCATGCAACCATCGTAAATGGCTTTGGGGTGTTTTTTTAAGTGTTGGTAAAGATTTGTGGTGTTACCTCGAGAGGTAGCAACAGCAGCTAAGGTAGGTTTTGCACAATGCATGTCGTAGTCAAAATAATTCCAAACGACGGACCCTCTTTGGTACCAAACTTTCAGCCGTGTCAGGTTTTGTCGAGCCTGTTGCCGTTGTGCAACCGGTTAAAACGCAGTGTTGACTTCTCCCGCTCCCTGCTCTGCTTTGCTTCGCTCACTCGCAAGTCACATAACCAGATCACATGACCAGTCAAATCGCAGCCTTTGCGATCAGAAATTCTCATTTGATCATATTGCAATATTATTGCATTTGCAATTAATTGTTCAGCCCTAATACTGAGCTAAAACTTGGCGCTGTAGAAGTTGAGTCATACACAACAGACACTTTGAGGTGTAAGATCTGTGTTTAAAGCCACTGGATAGAATTTAATGAAACTTTCAGAAAGTAATCATTGGATTAACATCTATAACTGATTAAAATTTGGATTAAATCCAATTTCAGATAACCAACACAACTAATCTAAATTTGCCAGCACAAATATATTGAGGTAAAATTTGCTGCGGAAATAATAATAAAGTGAAATGTGTTGTCGTCATTGTATGTTCCCATACAGTGACGACATTAGTTCTCTGCATCGCACCTGGGATACACTCAGGTGGAGCAGTGGCAGCTATTGAAGGCGTCCGGGGAGCAACTGGGGATAAGGTGTACTGCTCAGAGACACCACGAGATGTGCAAGGACTGTGAATCGAATCTGGGACTTTCAGGTCCCGAGTCGGCTGCCCTGCCTCTACCTCATCTCGGCCCCCGTAGTCGCTGAGAGTCATTCAGAACTCACATTCTGAGCATGACATCTTGCATGAGATTCCACGTAAAGTCATTTTCAAGGTCTGATCCAATCATCTTCATCATTTCTCAACAAATAATCCAAGTTTTAAACTCTGGCCTGAAAGTGGTGATATGTGATATTTTAAGGATTATAAATGTTTCATTTTAATTTAAAAATTTCACCATGTTTGCTTCTTTTTCCCTGTAAAAGCAACTTTGTCCTGACTTGTCCCTGGTCTGTCAGACACTGAATATTTCAGTCCCTTAATCCTGCCTGAATTTTAACGTTGGGGCGTCGCGTTTTTTTTTCTCACCTTTTTCTGAACTGATGGGGTTCAGGTGTGATACAGAATCATGTCGCTCACTTCCACAGGCAGCGTCTGTCATTTAGCATTCAGTGGTTCAGAGTGTTGGACCTAAAGACACGGTGTGGCGTGAGCAATCAGCAGCCATCGTTATTCGGCGCTCTCCCCATGAATAAGACATTTGTCTGCTGAGCTAATTAATCCTGAGAGGGGCCGGATGGCATCTGCCTCCGTGCTGCGTGACAGACATGGCGAGGAGGGAATTTGAGTACTGAAGCACGTTGGGCCGGATCCCCATTTCCTGACCGAGTTAGTGTAAGAACAGGAACCTGACAGCTGCCACAGGACGCCTGCACCAACCTTTGCCACCTTCTGTTTGCTTGCGTTCATGTTGTGGGTCTGTTTGCTGCAAAGGTGCAGACACTGACGTTGGTATGTTTTTCTCCTTTTCCAAAATCTCTCTCTCTCTCTCTCTCCGTCACTCACAACAACGCAGCTACGAGCTCGGCCCACCTGGAGGATCTGGCGTACCTGGACGAGCAGAGGCACACTCCGTTACGTGCCTCGCTGCGCATGCCGAGACAGAGCACCACCTGCGGGCCGGGTCGCTCCGGGCAGGACCTGAGAGGTGAGCGCAAACACTTCAACACAAATGCAGTCTCTTCTAAACCCCATCAGTCTGGCACTATAATCCATTAGTATTAACCCCACCCCCCTTATTTTATTTGATTTGATTATTTTTGCTAATTATTTGTTTAGATGGCTCAGATTAAGAAACATCACATCACTTGAATACTGAAGTAACAGTGGTCAGCCAGCAGATGTTACTCCTGTCAGAAATCATCAACATCAACTCCAGACTTCAATCTCAGTCCATGCCTCGTATTTAGTTGGACCCATGTGAAATATAATTTTTGAGCTCTTTCACTGACAGTCACTGACAATTAAGATACATAAGAGGAAAAAAAGTTTAAATTAGGTATCAGTTTCCCTAATTGAGAAAAAGAAATACTAAACACAAGGCTAAACAAGCTTTATTAGTCCACTTCCTTCTTATTATTCTTCTATTGCTGGTTACTTTGCTGTTATTATTAAAGCACAAAAAATGAAAAAGAGTTTTTAATTTCTTATTTGTTATTGAGTTGGTGTAGAAATGGATTTTAAATGTTGTTTTTTTTTAAACTGAACAAAAATTTAAACACAAAACTATTGTTTTTTTTGCTCCCATTTTTCACGAGTTGAACTCAACAATCTAAGACTTTATGCACGCTAAAGGTCTTTTTCTCTCAGATATTGTTCACAGATTTTTGTAAATCTATTAGTAAGCACTTCTCCTTTGATGAAATAATCCATCCACCTCACCGGTGTAGCGTATCAAGATGCTGATTAGCAGTAGCGAACACAGCCAATCAAAAAGTTAGCTTCGCTAATCACTAATTCGCTAACAAACAAAAAAATAGCTTTGCTAATGCTAAACCGCTAAACAGATTAAAAAAAATATATAAGCAGCTAACGCTAAAGCGCTAACTTTTATCATACACTGCTGTTGCTGACACTGTATGACTGTCTGTAATGTGAGAACGTTGGAAGTGAACACAAGTCTAAATGGTTCATAAATCACAAGTAAAGTGTCCATGTCCCGTTCAGAGGTGAGCTTTCAGAAATTAATCCGGTCCATCAGATCCACAGAGGTGGAGCAGAGTGATGAAGCAGAGTGATGCATTCAATGTGTGTCGTACATCTCCCTTGAGTCATTTACTAAAATGAATTGACTCCTTTTGGCGATCCTCTTTGTGGTTAACTACTTTTATAAACTAACTACAAAGTTGCTGTGCGTCATCATCAATATTCTCTCAGTAATAAATCTGCTTGTATTAAAGTAAAGATGTGTGAGAGAGTCCCGTCCCAGAGACAGAGTGAGGGTTGCAAAGCATGCTGGGTAGGAATGTGTGCGCAATGTTTCTGCCTGATTACAATGTTTCTGATTGTGAAAATGTGTTTTTCATATTATTTTCCTGTTCTGGTTTGGAATTTATGTGAAAGTCTCTTTTATTGGGTGTAAACTGACACCATGAGTCAGAGACTGTTTGTGGTAGATATGGGGGGGGGGTCACTGCAAGAGTGATGACATCACCGGGCAGTACCTAGCTATCATTAGCTCTGCATTGCATTGCTTTGGGCAAATCACTATTCTCTTGTATGCTTTTAGTGTGGAGAACTGTCTTCTTTTTATTAGCTGACTTTAATTAACCGGATTTAAGTTTAGCAGATTCTAATTGCACTAAAAGTTTTGAAAGTTAGTGAAAATGCTAATCCACTACATGGAAACTTAGCTCTGCTATTAGCGGAACTGCCCACCACTGCTGATTAGGCAGCATGATTACTGCGCAGGTGTGCCTTAGGCTGCCCACAATAAAAGGCCACTCTAAAATGTCCAGTTTCGTCACACCGCACAATGCTACAAATGTTTCAAGTTTTGAGGGAGCGTGCACATGGCATGCTGACTGCAGGAGAAATTGGCAGTACATCCAACCGGCATAACAACCAAACACAACGTATCGTATCACGTACTTTAAATTCAGGAGGAAATCAGCAGCAGTTGATTTTCAGTCGAGAGCCTCTTTCTCGTGCAAATGTGTCGCTAGTGTCTGCGAGCTTTTATGACAGGCCAGTGATGCGGCTGTGCAGTTGGTGGACGCTGGACGTTGTCAGCTGTTGTTTCTTCTGTGCAGAGCAGGAGAGCGAGAGTACGAGGGAGTACACAAAGAGCCTTTTGTCACGCTGTGTCACTACAAAGCTAAAAATTTGTCTCAACAGTCTCAGTCAGTGTGCGCTTCACTGCACACTGTCGGTTCAAACGCACAGCAAACACCTCCTCATCCTCCCACTCTGAGCCAAATGTCACAACATTATGTGTCCCGTTGCCCTTCATCTCCTGTCGTTTAGATTGTAATGAGACTCTAATGGCTGCCCTCTGCCATCCGAGCGAACGCAAATATTCATCTGTGTGCTTTAAGCACCCGTTAAGACCCCGTTCAGTCAAACTAACGCTCGGCTGAGCTGTGATGCAAGTCCCCTGCTTTAGGGCAGCCGGCTGCAGCAAACAGAGAGGATGAGTGTTGGAGAGAAAGGAACAATGGAAGAAACCAGGTATACCCACTCAAATCCTTGCTGGTACTGCCAAAGCCACTTGTTTCAACCTTCCTCCTCTAAGGGCAGCCAAGTGTGTTTACAAGCCAAACGATTGCATCTTAGCATGCCTTCTGCCTCCTCAGATCAGTGTCAGAGCCTCCCGGAGTGCACGGCGCTTGTGACTTCAGCAGGAGTCGGGAGGAGGAGACTGAACTCGACAAGACATGAAAGCTAGAGAATTGAAAAACAGTTTTTTTCACCTATAAGGACAAAGTGTTTATTGCCTAAAGTTGTTGTTTTTTTTCTAACAATTAAAGTTACACGTTTAGAGCGGTGGTAGGGCTGTACAACGTCAGGAAAATATCTGATAAGAGGTTGTTGTTATTATCAGGAGTGCCAAGGCATTAGCACTGAAGCACCCTTGTTATTGTTAAAAACAATTGTCTCGAGTCAATCTGATATGCCAAATATATTACTGAGGCATCGTCGGTCTCTTCTTTGGGCTGTTTTTTCTTCAGGGGTCTTCACAGCGAGTCATCCTCCTCCACCTCACTCTGTCCTCACTCCACTCCATATCCTCTCTAACTGCATCCATATGTCTCCTCTTTGTCGTTTTCCTGGCAGCTGCATTTCTAACATCCTTCTACCAATATACCACTGTCTCTCCCCTGGACATGTCCAAACCATCTCAGTCTGGCCTCTCTAACGTTATTTCCCAGTTTGTTGAACCTGTGCATCCATTCTTGTCACTCCTAAGGAGAACCTCAACATCTTCATTTCTGCTACTTCCTGTTCTTTCTCCGGTCTTTTTGTCCATGTCTCTGTCTCCAGACCATACAACATAGCTGGTCTCACCACTAGGCCTGTCGCGATAAACAATAAATCAATTAATCGCATGAGAAATGAAAATTATATTGTTAAAAGCAGCTAAGCTGGGAAGCTAAACTAACAGACCGACCTCGGGAAACAACCTCCGTCTTGTCGAAGCTCCAAAATTCACGATTGAAACCTGTGCCTTCGTGTTTTTTTTTTTTTTTTTTAATTAAAAGCTTTGTGTGAAAAATGCTATGCTAAAGAGCTTAAACCACACCGAGCGTCCGCCATTTTGAGAATAAAAAAACAGGAAGGTGAGACAGCCCATGTCACTTCAAGGGGCCTCCCTCCCATTTTTCTTAAAGAGACACGCTGCTCGCTCCCTCACTATCCATCCTTCGGTTCAAACAGTCTTATACTGCCATCCAGTGGTTAACAAAAGGTACTACACTCAAATAACCATCTATTTTTAAATTTGACAATTGCCAATTATTGTCAAATTTCAAACAATATTATTGTTTATCGCAATAATTTCTGAGACCAGTAAAATTTGTTATCGTGACGGGCCTGCTCACTGTCTTGTAAACTTTTCCTTTGACCTTTGCTGACAATCTTTTGTCTCAAATCACTTCTGAAACTTTTCTCCATCCACTCCATCCTGCCTGGACTCTCTTCTTCACCTCTTTACCACACTCCCTGTATACCTCAGTGGACCCCAAGTCCTCGAAGTCCTGCACCTTTGTGACCTCTGCTCCTTGTAGCCTCACTGTTCCACCGGCCTCTCTGCTGAGCTTTAATGCCCAGCACAGCCTTTTTCAGTTTTACTGATAAATTTAAAATATTTTGTGCAGCTCTACTTGTTGCTTTTAACTAATATTAAATTCATATTTATTCTATTTGGCGTCTTCCTTTCACAGTTCAGGGAGAGATATTTAGTGTCCAGATTGCCGTGAAGTTTGTCATAAACAGTCAAGTTACCAACAAATGAATCATGTTGTGACCTCCTCCGGCAAGTTCTCTCCCCTGACGGCTCCAAATCCAAACTTATTAAATGATTTTGTTTCTCATCGCAGGAAGGATAAATTCAGCTGTTTTGCTTTAGCAGAGACAGACCTATAGACGGATCAGACGGGAGGGGGTCATTCGTTGGTCAGGCGGTAAGCGGCCGACAGACGCAGAGCTCTGTGGCTGATTTTGTCGAAGCCTCTTTTAATGCCAGCCGTCGGGGGGGTGGGGGGGGGGGGGGGGGGCAAGCTGTGCTGCTGTTTTGAGAAGAGTGAGTCAGCTCGTAATTGACTGTCTTGTGCTCCCGCCTGCCTACCTCGAAGATTTACCACCCACCTTATATATTCACCGCAAACCCTCTCACACAACTACACCGCATGCACATTTTCTCCTTCGTTTATCTTTATTTTCACTCCCCTCTGTTTTTGTCGATCTCTGTCCTCCCTTCGGTTTCCCTCGCTGTTTTTCTTACGATGTTTGTAAACGGAAAACAACAATTTATGATGGAGTGAATAAAAACGTAGAGGAATTTAGTCGAGTGTTGTAATTAAGAGATCAAGCTTTTAAAAAGAAGCGTTATTTGTTCTTATGACGAGCAAGTCTAATAAAATAGCAACGAAGAATAAAATTCATTCATTTATTCATTCAGCCTTTTTTTATACAGGTTAATCCCATTGAGCCTCGGGGACTCATCTACAGGAGAGACCTGATTTCTTTAACAAAGAGTGATGACAACAATAGACAATCATAAATGATCTTAAATCTTTAAATGATCTTAAAACAAGTAGCACCGCCACAGCTTTAAAGCTGGACTCCAGGTCAAACCGTTTAATTTTACACATTTATACATTTTTAAACCCATAAAAATTGGTGTTTCTTTTCATATTAATATCACATAACCCTATATTAGTTTTTCAGGTATTGTCTTGGAGCTGTTTTATGTACGTTTTCCAAGAGTTTTAAATGGGTAAAAGAAAAATTAATTCTATAAGATAATACATTAGAAGTAAATGTTTTTTTAAACATTCACTGCTCATTAATTGCTTCATAAAATAAAATAAAACTATATTGTGCACTTTGTCAAACTCATACGTGTAGATTTTAATGAATTATTTCACAATTATAACATAAAACTTAAAATAATATGTGTAGTTAAAGACATTTAGTTTTAGGATTATTAAAGTGCTTTTTTTGTAAAGTAGCCTTTCAAAAATATCTAATTGTATCCATGTATTTATATTTAGTTTATTTATACCATCAAACTTCTTGTGTTCTTTTATATTTTTTGAATATACTTATTTGTTCTCTTCTTCTTTTCTATTATTCCAACTGATTTCACACACAGTTCTTTTTTTCTGTGGCTTAGAAACAGAACACTTGGTAATAAAAAAGAAAATTAGATTTTTTTTTTCAGGTTTATTTTGAGCTGTAATAAAAATATAACTTCTTTTTTTTATGAGTTTTGAGTCCTTTTTGGTGCCAGATTCTGACAGAAACCTTGAAAAATATCCTGAATTTATCAAAACCTTGTAGATCAAATTTATTTCTGTTTCTGTAAGCAAAATAATTTCGAATGTTTAAAAAATCAAACTTACCTTTGTTTAAAATACCTGTGTTCCTACTTATTGTGTTTCCCGTTGCTCAAACGTTGGTGGATTTCATATAGCATGGATTTTTATTAATTTATAATAAATAAATTGACAAACAAATGAACAGATGAAACGGAACAACAAACACTCGACGGCTGAGGCGAGCTGGTCTGGGAAGCTCAGTCCTCACCTCCTTC
>NC_056514.1:36474525-36481879 GCF_014905685.2 Nematolebias whitei | reverse complement strand
ATGTTTTTCTTAGTTCATATCTTAGATGTTATTACTGTTTTTCTTATACATTTTATTGTTGGATGTAACTGGGACCCTGTGTACATAATTTCGCTCCACCACATGTACCACATGAGGTGCGAATGACAATAAAGAAACTCTGACTCTGACTCTGACTCTGAAACTATAATCGATGCCAGACTGAATGTTCAGACTGTTTTCAGCTTTATTTTAACTTTTTGAAGGTTTTATTGGCCATCCGTTTATCACTTATCTATCTATCCTCTTCCTTCATCCACCCATTCATCCATCCATCCATCCATCTATTTATTTATCCATCCATGCATCCCTTCATCCATGCACCCATCCATCCATTTATCAATTATCCATCCATCATATTCCTTCATTTATCCATCAATCATCCCTTCCTCCATTCATCTATTCATTTATCATTCATCCCTTCATCCATTCATCTATCCATCCATTAATCAATTATCCATTCATCATATTCTTTCATCTTTTCATCTGTCTTATCATCCATCCATCCATTCATTTATCATTTATCATATTCCTTCATCATCCATCTGTCTTTTCATCTATCCATTCATTTATCATCCATCCCTTCATCCATCCACCCATCCCTTCATCTGTGCATGCATCCATCTATCAGACATCCATCCCTTCCTCCATGTGTCTATTCATTTATCCATCCATACATCCACCCCTTCATTCATGCATCCATTCATTTGTCCATCATCCCTTCATCCATGCATCCATCCATCCATTTATCAATTGTCCATTCATCCTATTCCTTCATCCATCCATCCATCTATCATCCATCCATCCCTTCCTCCATCCATCCATCCATTTAGCAATTATCCATCCATTCCTTCATCTGTGCATCCATTTTTCCATCCATCCATCCATTACTTATTCTGTCCATCCCTTCATCTATGTATATCCATCTATATCATCCAGCCATCCCTTCCACCATGTATCTATTCATTTATCCATCCATCTTTCCATTCATCCCTTCATCTATGCATCATCCATCTATATCCATCCATCTATCCATCCGTCCACCACTTCATGCATGCATCCATTCATTTATCCATCCATCTGTCCATTCATCCCTTCATCTATGCGTCCATCCATCCATTCATCCCTCCATGGATCCATTCATTTATCCATCCATCCATCGTCTTCTGTTCACTCACGGAGGCAACGAGTCACTGAGGAGAACTTCTTCATAATGGAAGCTTCTATTCATGTGTGGAACGACTGTATCCGACTCCTTTTGATGTAGAAGAGCAGCGGTTTTACTCTGAGCTCGTCCTGATGCTCAGAGGACGCTCGTTTCAGCCGCTTATATTTGCAAGCTCGTTCTTATAATCATGATCCACACTTATTGAGCACATGTGAGGGTTGGAACAAAGCATTTACCTTTACCAGCTTCTTTTTCCTCATGACGGACCAAAGCAGTCCCCTCAGTACTTTTATCAGTCAGTCCTTCTCCATCATCCATGAAAACACTTCTTGAGACAGACTTCTGTTTTCTGTTTGTGTCTTAGACACAAGTACTTCAATTTAGCTTCAGATAATCTACATTATTGTTTAACCTACTTGGGGTTATACTGTGTAATCAGTGGAGCATTTTCATCTGATTAGATAGTATTTTCATGAAGTATTTTCATCTTGTACAACATACTGACACAGTTCTATTTTGCTGAGCTGATTGTTGTAATTTCAGGAAACACCATGCCATCAAAAACGGTAAATGGTAACTGCTAGTTAGCAGCTATGGGTTACTGTACATTTTCTGAAAGTGGACATTAGGCATCAGCACATCTAGATTTAAAATGTGCTGTAAGCATACTCTGGAAATTATGTAAGACTTTTTTTTAAATTTATGTAAGATTCTGTTGCTGTGGTTGTGCATGTGTGAGATTCATCTCCACCTTTTCTGTTGCAAGTAACATTGTGATCTATGTGAACAGCCTGTGGAGATCCACTTCTTCAAACAAAAGGTTTTTGTCCGACCTGCTGATCCATCACCACGCTCCCTAGAACTCCTCACATCAAGCAGAGCAGATCAGTTAAACATCTTCTCGTCATACCTTTGTTTCTTTTTGCTCCTCCACCACCAATCCCCCTCTGCTTATCATCCTCTTCCTCCTTCTCAAGGCTGTTCAGCCACTGTGAGTCATCCTCACCTGGTGAATAATTAAAAAAGCCTGGGACTCTCAGTCCGTCTGGCCACAGAGGGGTTGCCGGTGATGGAGGAGGAGGAGGTAGAGTGATACCATCCCTAGCGTCGCCTGAGGGAAAGTGTTATGGGTAGGATTATGAGCAACTGTCGTCCATCCATCCCTCACAAATACATTTGCTTTCAGCATCCTTGAAACAAGTCTCTCTGCCCCCGTTCACAACATGGCTGCCATATTTTCCTGGAATGCTCAACGGAGGAGCGGAGGCTGCACGGCTGAGAGCGCGTCAAGCAGGGTAATCGTTTTGGGAAAATCGTGCCCGATAGTGTAAGGTTAGGTTTACTCATTCCTCAAGGACGGGGGAATTTTTGCAGCTACATTTGGCTTTCAGTCACCCCAAGATAATTGGATCAGCACCAGTTAAAACAGAATATCTCTGTACTTAGCTCTTTACTTCAGTGGCCGATGCAGTTGGCAGCATTGGGCAGTTTTCCCTGGTGTTGCATCAGGTCGTCATTGTTTCTGTAGGAATATTACATCAGTTGTTTTTTCTGTCTCGTTCTCTCTGGCTGGACATGTTTGCTGTTATTGAATAAGGATGAAATGCCTTTTATTACTCTGAGCTGTAGCTGGCTCACAGCTTGCTGCTGGCCATGCTTCTGTAAGAATAAATTTTAACTTGGATAAGTTGGATTATTATTATTATCAGTAAGATATTCCCATTACTTTTCATTCTTCTTCATATTTAACATTTCTAACAAACAGGCGTTTAGTTTGGGGATGCACGATATTAACATTGTATCGATCAATATTAGCGATAAAGTTAAATATCGGACATCGGCCATTCCATCAAAATAACTCGCTATGATACGAAAGGCTTCTGTTTGAAGTTAATTTTTAAGTTAAGAAACTGTCAGATATATCTATTAATGCACTTCTACTTATGTGCTTTTCACTTGTAGCTTGTGAACAGGTTAGATTTGTGAACATTTACAAATTTGCACTGTTCGACTGTTGTCGTTGTGTTAGTGAGAGTAAATGTTTTAAATAAATTTGACATTAAACATAATCCAAGTTGAAGTGTTACATCATTTTCAGCCCCCTGCATTTGGTAGCAGGCCAAATTGACAAAGACCATGCAGAATAATGGAGTATTTCAGTTCCACAGCAGAGAACGTTATGTAGTCTCTGTAAGTAGGTCTAGGAAAAAAATATCTGTATTGGCATTGGTTATTGGCCAAATAAGTTTTAACATATCCGCATATCGACTATCGGCCAAAAATCCAATATTGTTCATCCCTAAGTTAGTTGTGTGCTACAAAACTTCCATGATCTAATTAGGGGGATTGATGTTCACCATCGCAAAACAAAAGTGGGGAATTGGAAATGCGCTCTCCGTCTGTGAATGTTGTGAGCACAATAACTTAAAAAATAAGTGTATATTGACTTACATGTTGGTGTGGCTACATCTAGGCATTAGGTTATTTTCAAAAATGGGGTTGTCACATGAAAATCCAAGATGGCTACCGCCATATGTGTGTATGTGTAAACTGTTCACCCCTGTCATTGAGGAAACTATGCTTTCTAGTTTAATGTTGCTTAAAAGTACAATTTCCTCACATGATGGGGGTGGCTGAAGTTTGATGTATGGTGGCCACCCCCTGCCTCCACCATTGCGTAGTCTTAGATAAAGTTGCTCCCTCCACTCTCCAGGATCCGTCACTCTGCACCGCCTCGAACAAGAAAGAAATCTACACTGTTCTTTTCTACCCTCTTGATTATCTTGCACTGAAAACATTAAGGTTTACATACATCCCCTGTTCAATTCCAGTCCAGGAAAATATTAATTTCTAAAGCTACAAACGTCTGCAGTTCTTACTCTACAGATATATCATTTTCATCAAAATATAAAAAATATTGTTTTTTATTGTTGTCTCAGTTTATGTTTATAAGCCTCGAGTTTGCAACTTTTACATTTTACCCCCATAAAAAGAGCCACAAATCAACTTGGCCCTTCAAATGAAAATAATACAATAACTTTTCTTGCATAAACTCGTCATTTCATTATGATCTTACTCAAAATTATATTCATTGCATTAGGCATAAGTCAAATGTATAGTTTACACCCTCTACGCTCCTTGAGACATTTGAAATCTGTACCCGCACATCAGCATTGTATACAAATGTATGATGTCCCACAAAAAAAAATACCTGAACAATCTCACCATCTTATTATACCAGTGTACGGCAAAGTACATATTTTCTACACCTCTGACTCTGCGATCATTGCTGGTAGGCCGCAGGGTGTGGAATGAAGTACCGCACCTGCAATCATTCGAGCTGCAGCTTTTTTCTCGCTGCAAGAGTCCGATCTCACTTTACGTAAGTGAAGGAAACCATAGAAAGACCGAGCAGAAGGTTGGATGTGACGCTTTGAGATTGTTTGCTTCAGTAACTCCAGACCTGACGACTGACTCGGCGCTCACGCTGATTGCTTCAAATTAAAAAACGTGTCCAACAACCCGCACGATCCATGCACCCGGTGAGGCTGTGGAGTTTAAGGAGTCTACTATCCCTGGGTCGGATTACTACCAGAACTGGATTCAATTACTTTTGTGTGGATTGATTGATCTCGCCCAGCGCAATGGAACCAATTAGATTCTCCCTAAAGTGCGAAATCTCGACCTTCCCTTCCAGACATACCAGTACAGACAAATGTGCAAATTCAAAGGAGTTTGATTAGTAATCGACCCTGGTCTGGTGTCTCCCCATGCTCCTGACATTATTATTTGTTGATGCTATTGCTGCCTTTTTTTTTTTTTTTTTTTTTTTTTTACTTCTCTGAGCTGCACCTTGCCCTTTTGCATTTCTGTTGTGAGTGGCTTCTCTCATTACTCTGTCTTTTTTTTCTGTCTCCTGCTTGGTGTTTGCTTCAGCTTCTGCAAATAACAGCCATGCCTGGCAATCCCAGTCACGTAAGTTACCTTAACTTTCATTTGTTGCATCAGGCTGCCTGTTCCGCGCACAGTCGCCTTGCTAACTTCTAATCGTTTTACACCACAGAGTTTTTGTGGCAAAACCGTTTCAGGCAGAATTGCTAAATACTGATACTGAAGTCAGTGACACACCCTTTAAAAAAAAAAAATAAAGATAATGTTTTTGCTCATCCAGCTCAAATCAGTTTGAACAGAGACCCAGGAGAGGAGATCCACAAGCAGCAGGCTGAATTTACGCAGCTTTAGAAGTTTTCACTAGACTCATTTTAACCTCATTAGTCTTTAATGGCTCGCGTTTGGCTAAGATGCCCAACCTCTGGATGACTTTGGTTTATTGTCTCCCCCTAGTGAGTAAAAGCAATAGTTTTCTATGAGGAAACCAATAAAGATCATCTGTTAATCATTTTGCTAAATACCCTCTGCCTTGTGATTAAATTGATATTGTTTTATCTGAGATTGTTGCGATAGGGTTGCTTCATCTCATAATCCTGCTGCACACTAATAAGCTTTTCAATTTATCATTCATTTAATTTCAAACACTGTTATCCAGTGTGCTGTTATATTTGTTTTTTTATTTATGATTACAGATATTGGTCTTTTATGAATCATTAAAAATCATACCTGATTAAATTATATTCAACCTACTTGTTTGGTGATATCAAACAAAAGGTACCCAACTATCCAATTGCACTTATTATCAGGTTTAAATATGAATTGTATGTAGTGTGCGTGGCTCCATATTGTTTGCGTGCTCATTAGTCCAACATGTTAATACATTCTAGATTAAATTAAAGGCAGCAGTTCTTGAAGGATTGCTGTCTAAGATGATCCGTTGTAAATCTCAAGATGTCATGTTCAGAGTATGTGGTGTGAATGACTCTTAGCTAGCACCACACCAAATTTTAGTTCATAATCTGTAAAATTGGCTGAGTTATAGGTATTTCGGATGCAGCCGTCTTGAATCTGGTTAAAGGTTGATCAGTTGTAGATGTAAATGCAACGACTAGTTTCTGTAAGCTTCATCAGATAGTTTGGCAACAGACGGGGGATGATGATACCTCACCATGTTTCAGATCGATTGCTTTGTGTATGAACAGAGAGCGTCACTGAACTCGCTTCTGTTTGGATATAAACATGGCCTGTAACCGTAACACCTTCTTTTCTTTGACACCCCTCCCCCACCTCCCGCAGTGCGTTTTGCACCCTATCGGCCTCACGACATCGCTCTCAAACCTCTGCTGTTCGAGGTGCCCAGCATCACCATGGACTCCGTCTTCACGGGCCGCGAGTGGCTCTTTCAGGAGATTGACGCTCACCTCAACAACCCCAATGCCGGCGCCACGCGCGGAGTTGTGATTGTGGGAAACATCGGCTTTGGCAAGACAGCCATCATCTCTCGACTGGTGGCGCTGAGCTGCCATGGCACCCGCATGAGGCAGATTGCATCGGATAGCCCCCAGGCCTCACCTAAACGTAGGCGTCCTTTCACTTCAGATTCTTTTTTTTTTTTTTCAATATTTACATTTTTTAAGCGATGTGGAGATTCTAAGCAAATACACATTTCTGAACTGTTTTCCAGCATCATCACAGCCTTAGTTTGTAGATTATCTTGGTGAAATGTTTCACGATTGTGATGTTTGCTGTCTTGTGAGCAGACGGAGAGGGACTCCCTCTCACTCAGCCTCAACCGACACATGGTACCCTGGGAGGAGGCAGCTGTCCTGGAACCCCTGAGATGAGACGGCGTCAGGAAGAATCCATGAGGAGGCTGGCATCACAGGTACGACGGAAACGTTGCGACGATCTCACCACTGGAGTGAGAGGCTATCTGCTTCGTTTCCAGGTAGACCAGACGTCCTGAGGGACACCTGACTCTGCTCTGTCTCTCTTGGGCAGATGGGATTTCACCCTGGTCATCTCTGGTTTTAAGTCTTGATAGCCTGGGCACATTACATACATTTTTCAGATATCCATACACGCTTCCGTTAATATTATTTATTTATTGTTTTTAAGATAAATAATTATGTAAATAAAATAATTGTGGGGCTTGTTGTCTGGGATTTGAACCCAGGACTTCTCACACACACATTTACACAAATGCTACATTTTAGATGGATGGATGGATGGATGGATGGATGGATGGATGGATGGATGGATGGATGGATGGATGGA
>NC_056514.1:36474084-36474515 GCF_014905685.2 Nematolebias whitei | reverse complement strand
GGATGGATGGATGGATGGATGGATGGATGGATGGATGGATGGATGGAGAGGTAGAGAGATAGATATAGATAGAGATAGAGAAAGATGTATAGAGATAGAGAGAGATAGATATAGAGATAGATATAGATATAAATATAGAGATAGATATAGAAAGCTATAGATAGAGATGGATGGATGGATGGATGGATGGATGGATGGATGGATGGATGGATAGAGGGATGGATGGATGGATAGAGAGATAGATGGATGGATAGAGAGATAGATGGATGGATAGAGAGATAGATGGATAGAGAGATAGATAGATGGATAGATGGATGGATGGAGAGATGGAGAGATAGATGGATGGATAGAGAGATAGATGGATGGATAGAGAGATAGATGGATGGATAGAGAGATAGATGGATGGATAGAGAGATAGATAGATGGATAGA
>NC_056514.1:36468022-36473984 GCF_014905685.2 Nematolebias whitei | reverse complement strand
AGATAGATAGATAGATAGATAGATAGATAGATAGATAGATAGATAGATAGATAGATAGATAGATAGATAGATAGATAGATAGATAGATAGATAGATAGATAGATAGATAGATAGATAGATAGATAGATAGATAGATAGATAGATAGATAGATAGATAGATGGATGGATGGATGGATGGATAGATAGATAGATGGATAGAGAGATAGATAGATGGATAGAGAGATAGATAGATGGATAGAGAGATAGATGGATAGAGAGATAGAGAGATAGATGGATAGAGAGATAGAGAGATAGATAGGTAGATTTAGATAGATATAGATACATAGATATAGAAAGAGATAGATAGATATGTATAGATAGAGAGAGATAGGTTAATATAGATAGATACAGCTATAGATAGATAGATATAGATACTTTCTTTCTTTCTCTCTCGCTCACTCCCTCATTCACTCAATCCGTCCCTCCAAGGGTAAATTTGGACATTTTGCACTAAACAAAGATTCTTCCACAATTAAATTCACTACAACAGCAAAAGTCACGTGAACACCACAATAAAAACACATATTGCACATTCCCACATACATTTAAACATTTACAATTAAGGCTCAGTATAGAAACGTTTAAGTCTTAAGTTCTTTACACATGATGCATTTTGTGTTTTATTGGGTAGCATCCTTTAAAAATACAAATTATCTACCCTTCTTCTATTGGAGTAAACCCCACTTGATTGATTTCATACTTTGCAATGAGTATCTTTAATTTTTTTTGTTTGTTTGTTTGTTTTGATTTGTGAGCAACCATAGAATTTCCAAGTTTCCGTCCATTTATAATTAAAAACGTGCAATTTAATTTAAAATATCCTTCTTTTACGTTGTATTTTCTCTATCGGGGCAGCAGTAGTGGCGTATGTGCGCTTTTAGAAACACTTTTTCAACAAATAAATACAAACATTTGTTATAAAAATACATTTAAAAGCTTCAAAAGGCAGTTCATCACCTTTGAGGGTTTTTGTTCTGTAGGACTTTGCTTTGATCTTTAAAAAAAAATAATCTAATTGAACTGAGATGCTCTTGGTAGTGCGTGGAGCTCTTTATCTGTATTTAATGTAAACTTACATAATGTGTTAAACCTGCACATTTTTCTCGACCCCCCCCCTTCGCGGCTGCTCTGCCATCTGCAGCCCCAGCCTGCTGCATTATGCAGATGTGTTTAAAAAAGAAAAAACAACTTTGCCATGGATCCTTATGAAATATTTATACCTGAAGAAAAGCCATTTTCCTGCCAAGCTATTAGATCTTGTTAACTCTGGACATTAATAATTGAGCTCATTCCCTTTTTCACCTCCTTTTTTTTGTTGTTGCTTTCAAGCCCTTTGTTCATCGCTGACCAAAAATTAACATTTCATTTGATTAGTTCCTTTTCTTTCTCCTTCCTCTTTGCTCCGCCTGCCGTCTGATCGCCGCTGAAAATCCTAACTCTTTGTGATCCCTTCATGCCCCCGCCGAGCTCGTTCACACCTGCTGCCATTGTTTCAGTGGCTAAAAATAATAATTCACATAGACTCTGGGAAATAGAGAAAATTTAAGAATACTTTTTGTTCCTCTGCCCATTCATTGGTGTAATCTTTCGTCTGATCGTGTTTCAGTTGTGAAAAGTGACAGTTTGACTCCTTCGTGCCACAGTCGTCTCAACACATGCATGAGCTGACTTCCAATCAGCCTCTCCTTGCAGCCAGAAGCCATGAATTATTAATAGCTAAGGCCGTACAGTGAAACTAGACGTATTATGTTTCATTAAACTGCTATCATCCACCATAAAGTTGACTCGATCCCAAATGCCTGGCCGCTTTAAAACCGACCTCCCTGAGATCCCTCCCCGACTGTAATATACCAGGGAGCTGAAAGGGAAAGGTGGAATATGTTCCTTTGTGCGTGACCTGGCTGAGATTTTCTTCCCGCCCTCTGTCTCTCCCAGGTGGTGGCCTACCATTACTGCCAGGCAGATAACGCCTACACCTGTTTGGTGCCGGAGTTCGTGCACAACGTGGCGGCTTTGTTGTGCCGCTCGCCGCACCTCGTCGCCTACAGGGAGCAGCTGCTCAGGGAGCCCCACATGCAGAGCATCCTGAGTCTGCGCTCCTGTGTTCAGGACCCCCTGGCCTCCTTCAGGAGGGGGGTCCTGGAACCACTGGACGCTCTTTACAAAGGTGACACACACACCGTTGAGTGTTTTGTTGACTCCAAAGACAATAAACAGTAACAGACTCGAACTGTGTGCTCATTCATTGGGTTTAACTCTAACTTTTTGTGCATTCCTGTTTAATGAATTATATTTTATTGTACTTTTATACTTTTGTCGTGTTTCAGTCGGCATTAATGTATTAACTTTATTTAATTATTTATTTTAGATTTTAAAAATACTGCTAAACGGCTAAAAGCAACAACACCCAAAGTCAAAATGATATTCTGATTTTTTTTAAACTTATTTTTCTGTCCATGTTCAATTTAAGCAATTGTTACTTTTTATTTAACTCTAACTCTGATTTAACTTAAATTACTGTTTTAGCTACTATCTTAGCAATAAATTTGCTAGTTTTGGCTTCTTTTTTTTGGTCACATTTAGCACTAGAAGCAGGCTTTTTTTTTTCATGCTCTTATGCTAATTTTAGTCATTTTGCTACTATTTTGCTAAATATAACTTTTAGCTTTCTATGGTTGCGCTATATTTAGCTTTTCGCTATGATTTGCTAATTTTACCTTTTAGCAATAGCTTTGCTATTTAAAGTTTTTAGCTGTTGTTTTTATCTTTTACCTCTGAGCAGCAGTTTTGCTAATTTTAGCTTTTAGTTACTTTAGCGTTTGCTTGGCTTGTTTTAGCTTCAAGAGCAGATCTCTCTTGAGAATGAGACTGAATGACAATAAAGTCTAAATAGAATTTTAAAAACAATTCAGTTAACGATTATCGTTTAAACACAGATTCAGTAAAGTCAGTTTTTCTAGTTTAATTTTAACATTTTTTTAAATTAAATCAAAAGCCTGACGTGTATAATAAAACTCTCATGCAACATTTCTGTTTCTTTCTCCGACGGGTTTTCAGAGAGAAAGATCAACTCAGAGGAGGACCTTATCATCCTCATTGACGGCCTCAACGAGGCTGAGTTCCACAAGCCGGACTACGGAGACACCGTCGTGTCTTTCCTCACTAAAACCATCAACAGATTTCCTCCGTGGCTCAAACTGGTGGTCACAGTCAGAACCACGTTACAGGTGACTGACGGTCATTTCTAGAGAACTGATCTGTCTGACTCTGTTCTCGCTGCATGTTCCAGCAGAACGTAAATGGGTTTTGTTTATAAAAGTTAGTATTGAATGGATGAATAAGCTAACGTGCTGTTGTTGTAACCTTCTGCAGGAGATCACCAACGCGCTGCCGTTTCACCGCATCTCCCTGGACGGCCTGGAGGAGAACGACGCCATCGACCAGGACCTGCAGGGCTACATCCTGCACCGCATCCACAGCAGCCCGGAGATCCAGAACAACATCTCGCTCAACGGCAAAATGGACAACACCACCTTCGGCAAGCTCAGCACCCACCTGAAGGCCCTGAGCCAGGGATCCTACCTATACCTCAAACTCACCTTTGACCTCATCGAGAAGGGCTACCTGGTGCTCAAAAGTTCCAGTTATAAGGTGCATAAATGTTGCTTGGGCTTTGCAGTTTAATAAACTGGTGGATTTGACACATTTGAAGTGTGAAAAGAGCACGACGTGAGAAAAATATCCAGAGGAGAAGATGTCCAAACGTGCAAAGTTGTTTGCTGGAGTCTATCCACTTGTTTATTTAACGTACCAACATAATCTGATGTTGTACAGGTGTAGCTGTGTTGTCCAGGTGATAGGAGCTTTACGACAGTTAGAAATCTCCTGACAGAAGTTGTGTAAAGTACTTCACATCAAAATTATTGCTCCCCATTAAAGAAAATTTATGTTATTTGCTCTAAAGTCGTAAATCCACGGAGATGCTGCTTTCACGGCTTATTAAAAGCAAATGTAATTGTGTTGCAGCTTCATTTGTTATGCGTTCAATCATGCTTTAAAGCCTTCAAATCCAAAATAAATAACTCGTTAATTTCCCCAGACAAAGCAGCAATGTGTTTATTTTTATTATATACCTTCATTCTGGCTTGTTTTATTGGTTTTTGTTATAAAATAAGTTTTACAAAAGCTTCTTTCCAACAGCCAGAACACCTTTTTGATAAATAATGCATTTGAAATGTTACAGTGTGCATTTCGTAATGAAATATTTTATCTCACGCCCCCCAGATTCATTTAATTTCATGTATTCAGACGTGCTCCCAGACTCCATGGAAGAAATGACAAGTGATAAATTCACATTCTCCGCTCTGAGGAAGTCCGTGCGGAATAGTCGAAGATGCTCCTGTGCAAACACGATGCATTATGCATGAAGCGTAGCGCCGATCCAACGGAAATCTGCAGTCAGATCCTGTCCTTCCCTTTTTCTTCAGGTGGTTCCAGTAAATTTGGCGGAGGTTTACCTGCTCCAGTGCAACATGCGTTTCCCCACGCAGTCGTCGTTCGAGCGGGCCCTTCCTCTTCTCAACGTGGCCGTGGCGTCCCTCCATCCGCTGACAGATGAGCAGATTTATCAGGCCATCAACTCTGGCTCGCTGCAGGTAGCTGTCCGCAAAATACTCCTCCAGCTGGAGGCTTTTATTTATATGAAGTTCTTAAAAGGTCATGAAACAGCAATTTTTCTGCTTTAATTGAAATTAGAGCTGGTTCAATATGGTACGGATTGAAATGGAAAAATATAAATGTGGGGGCTCCATGGTGGTGCAGCCTGTTCTGTGACAAATTAGGTTTTTATTATCAGACCCCCAAAATAATGTGTATTGCGCAAGTTTTCTTTAACATTAAGATGTTTTCTTCCAATTTTTCCATTTGTAGGTAACACACGTCACAGGCAAATTAAAGGAACACTTTGTCTTTAGAGTTCGGTTTAATGGCTCCTTTACTCTGGATTAAATAACTCACATTTGTGTTTTAATCATTTTCAGTGCTGACACTTTTAAACAATTTAATTAAACTCTCGTCTCTCTTCTTTTATGCAAAATTCATAATTTCCCTGAAAAAATGCCACTTTATCTACTTCAGTTCATTTCAAGTACCTCCGAGACCCTTAAAATTGAAATATTAAAAAATGTAGTTTAAAGTGCTGTTTTTTGGAGCGGCGCGATGGCGCAGTTGGTAGAGCTGTTGCCTCTTATAATAATAATAATAATACATTTATTATTTTGTATAGCGCTTTTCTAAATACTCAAAGACGCTTTACGTGAGTTTAAAAAATTTTAAACCAACAATGTATCACAACACATAAAAAAACTAAACATTTAAAAAGGTAGAATTTAAACATTAAAAGCAATTTTAAACTGGTGGATTTTGAGTTATTTCTTAAAAGTGGAGAGATCGGAGCAGGCACGAAGCTGTTGGGGCAGCGAGTTCCAGAGGGCGGGGTCCCCGATGGAGAAGGCTCTTAGCAAGAAGATCGCCGGATCAAATCCCAGCCCAGGGGCCTTTCTGGGTGGAGTTTGCATGTTCTCTCTGTGCATGCATGGGTTTTCTCCGGGTGCTCCAGTTTCCTCCCACAGACCAAAAACATGTATGTTAGGCTGATTGGTAACTCTAAATTATCCCTAGGTGTGAGTGAGAGAGTGAATGGTTGTTTGTCTCATTTGTCTCTGTGTCCCTGTGATGGACTGGAGACATGTCCAGGGCGTCTCCCACCTCTCGCACAGTGATTGCTGAACATGGCACCAGTGACCTCCGTGATATGAAAAGGAAAAAAGCGAGTAGGATGGATGGATGGATGGATGGATGGATGGATGGATGGATGAATGGATGGATGGATGGATGGATGGATGGATGGATGGATGGATGGATG
>NC_056514.1:36439923-36463022 GCF_014905685.2 Nematolebias whitei | reverse complement strand
TGCTGCTGATCTGTTTCATGTTGCTGCTGATCTGTTTCATGTTGCTGTGTTCATGCGTGCTCATTTGCTTACACGGACTTGTGTTCGTGCTGCTGTTCGGCATAATGTTTTCATGCTTTTAGTGCTTAGTGTATATTTAGTTGATGTTTTTCTTAGTTCATATTTTAGATGTTACTGTTTTTCTTTTACATTTTATTGTTGGATGTAACTGGGACCCTGTGTACATAATTTCATTCCACCACATGTACCACGTGGTGCAAATGACAAATAAAGAAACACTCTCTCTCAGAATATTTAAATTTTTAAATGATGAAATCGTAATACGGCTGACAAGTTTTCAGATATTTATGAAAGGAGCAATGATTTTTGTTTTCACTCAGCACCAATAAACTTTGTGCCACATAGTTTTTCTTTAATAAAACTGTCATCAACATCTTCTGATGATTTGGGCCGCTCTCACATACACAGTGTTTTGTCGCAGGGCACACTGGACCTGGAGGACTTCCAGCAGCGTGTGGACAACCTGTCAGTCTTCCTGGTGAAGAGGCGGGACGGCACCCGGATGTTTGTTCACCCCTCCTTCAGGGAGTGGCTGATCTGGAGGGAGGAAGGAGAAAAGACGAAGTTCCTCTGCGATCCGAGGTGAGCACGAGCGGGACGAACAGATCAGTGGGAGGACAGATGGAGTAAGAATAAACGTCTTCACCTTTGAGACGCTGCGGAGGACCATAAGTTTTAAGATGAGATAAAACTGTTTTGATGCCGCAGGAAATTGTTTTAACTGTGGTTTCAATTTTTTACCAATAGAATTAAACTAAAAATTAAAACCTGACAGAAAAAACAACAAAGCGATTATTTATTTACACAGCTCTGATAAGACCTTCCTACTTTACGCATTTGTGTGTAAATCAGAAGCAAAATTTTTGCTGCAACAACAGAAGCGCAAACACGACTTTCAAAATAAAAGCCTCAATAGTCAGAATTAAACAAAGTGAACGTCACACCCCCCCAATTGTCTGAAAAATGTTTTATATAACTATTTATTTATTTATTTGTGTTTGGTTTTTGGGAGTGGTGGCACAGAGGTTGGAGAAGGTGGGCCTGTGATCAGAAGATCGCCAGTTCAACTCCCAAATATATATATTTTTTTGTTTTTATAATGTTTTAATCTAATGTTTTACTCCTGAAGCATTTGTTTGTTTTTCTTCATTCAGTTTAATTTTTTATGTTTCGTTAATTCAAAGAAAATTGCACTATTGTTGCTGCTAAAGAGATTGCAGCTGAACTAAGTTTCTTTGTGTAGTCCCGTACAGTGACAATAAAGCTGCTGCTGCTTCAGTTGGCACAAACCTAATTCTGCATTAAATTAAATTAACCAAACTAAAAGCCTATATCAATTTCAGAAATGCTATTTTGGACATTTGCAAGTTTCATAGGAAAACTGTATTATTGCCCAAATAAATCACCTGCGGCATCAAGGTGTGTTATAAAACTTGTATTAAACATATTTTATGAACAGAAACAAAGTTGTTTTTGTATTGTGACGTTGTGTAACATCTTCAGGCTCCAGACTTGTCTGTAAAATATTACAATGAGATATGAATAAAAATTTATTTTTAAGTCGATTTTGTTTATCCAGCACAAAACTGTAATTTCTTATTCCCTTTATGACTAATAAAATCTGTTCCTCCAGCTGTGCAAACACTGTCCTCTTGAGTCGGCCGCAGAACTGAATGTGTGTTTATGACCTGTGTAGGAGCGGGCACACCCTGCTGGCCTTCTGGTTCTCCCGGCAGGAGAACAAGCTGAACAGACAGCAGACGATCGAACTGGGCCATCACATCCTCAAAGCACATATCTTCAAGGTATAACGATATACATACACACGCCCCCACACAGCTGCAGTCGAGCCTCGCAGTAATGAGTGTTTACCTTCTGTCTTTAAGGGTCTCAGCAAGAAAGTCGGAGTCTCCTCGTCTATCCTGCAGGGCTTGTGGATTTCTTACAGCACAGAGGGTCTTTCAGCGGCGCTTTCTTCACTGCGAAATCTTTACACGCCCAACATCAAGGTACGTGTCCTTAAAGGTCGCTTCGAAATGTGCCGGAAGACGGGCGTTGAGACTCAGGATATAAACATTGGATGTATTTACTGTATTGCCGCCGTAAACGTCACATCAGTCCAAGTATGTCTAATAAAGTGGAAAAAAAAACATGAATATGTTGCTTCACCGTATAAGTTGCATCTATTATGCATCACCACTGACGCGTCGCGTTCGTTACGCGTCACCGCTGACAATCAGGAAATGTGTGCCAAAAATTGATTGGCTGCCAAATGGCGGCCACGGGAGCGTGCACGGGAGGACTTTAACAAGAATTTAACAAGATTAACACTTAAAAACAATTATTTGTTTGCTCGAAATTATAGTAAAGATGTGTCTGAGTTGAACTTTTCCTTAATAAATGCACTTTAATGACCAAATCAGCTGCATTTCGCCGGGGCGGCGTGGCAAAATGCAGCTGATTTGACGTTTGCTCCAGGAGTTTCGAAGCGAGACAAAGGTGGCTTGGTATGGCAAGCCAAGTGTTTCATTAATAGCCACTTTTACCTATTAATGAGACACTTGGCTTGCCATATTAGTTGAACGCCCTCTAGTGGCTGACGATGGTAGTGTTCAATATTTCCATGTCAGAATGAATGAAATCGTCAGATCTCGGCTAAAAATGGTTTATAAATATGGGGGAAAAGCATAACTACGTTGCTTTGCTGTATAAGTTGCAGGGCATGCTAATTTATGCAAAAAACTGTGACTTATACGGCGAAAATAATGGTAGTTCTATTTAAGATGAACATTAGCCAAAACAGAAATGGTTATAACTCAGTGAATTTTACAGATATTATTATCCAATGTTTGTGTTTAGGTGAGCCGGCTTCTCATGCTTGGTGGGGCCAATGTGAACTACCGTACGGAGGTACTGAACAATGCCCCCATCCTGTGTGTCCATTCCCACCTGGGCTACATGGACATGGTGGCTCTGCTGCTCGAGTTTGGTGCCTTCGTCGACGCCCAGTCTGAGAGTGGCCTCACGCCACTGGGCTACGCCGCCGCTGGGGGGCACATGGCTATCGTCACTACGCTGTGTCGCAAAAGAGCCAAGGTCTGTGGACAGCAGCAGAGGATCCGATAAGCTTGAGGTTAGTCTGTGATGTTCAGTCCTTTTGTTCATATTTGTGCTTCTGATCAAAGGTGGACCACCTGGATAAGAACGATCAGTGCGCCCTGGTTCATGCGGCCCTCAGAGGCCACATGGAGGTGGTGAAGTACCTGATCCAGTGTGACTGGAACGTGGGGTCACAACAGCAGCAGTCACCTCCGACCCAACAGCAGGCGACCTTCACCAAGAGCCACGCGGTCCAGCAGGCTCTTATTGCTGCAGCCAGTATGGGCTACACTGAGGTAGAAAATATTTGCTTTTTATAATTAAATTTTATTTGAATTTATGTAAAACATCTCAGGTTTTCAAGATAGAATAGAAAAAAATTCGAGTACACTTTTTATTAAAAAACATTACTATTCTCAATGTAATTGAATTACAATGCTAATATTAACCATTTTTATATTTATAAATAATCAAACCCCCCGAAAATTTACAAATGTCCCTTTAATTTAAGAAAGTTCACGGGTTTTTCAAAACAAAAGTGTTGGTTTACCAGTCTCACTACAGACCGACAGAAGACCAACCGTAGACCTCACTCACAAAATTAACCATGTGATGTGGAATTTCAAAATAAAAGGCTGAGAAAATGTGAGATTTTCCTCTTTTTTTATTATCTTGTTTTATGCACAAAATAGAATAAATGTCTTAAACGTATGAGAATCAAAAGAAGAAATTAAAGGACAAACATGTACAAGGAAAAAAAAGACCTATAGATTCAAGTTTATATAAAAATTTGAGATTTTTTTACATGTTTTGAGGGTGTTTTTGTATTGATAACGTTCCGCTAATAATGTGATAATGTAATTGCCAGCTTATTAGATGTAGAGCAAAACTTTGACGTGCGAGCAGAGAACAAAATGTGTTTAAATGCTAGTTTCACTTGTTAATTACTGTACTTGTTTATTTATATATAATTTTATGTATTTATTTTCATGTTTTTGAATATTTTACTAGTTCCTTTAATATTTACTTTGCTGTTCTTTTTCCTGTCAAGAATTTTTATAATTTCTAACATAATTGTTTAAAATCTTTTGTGCCATTTAAAAAAAAAAAAACAGTTGTCTAAATGTGTCATTTAATATAAGAACTACATAAAATAATGTAGAAAACATTTAAATGGACCTTTTCGGTCAGTTTGTTTTGTTAATATTATCAAATCGTTGTTTTAACAATTGCTATTTTTTATTTAAATTGTTCTTTTGTTGTTTTGGTATGAGTATAATTCTATGCATACATTCATTAGAGGTTCCATGTAAATAGAATATGTAGCTTACCAACACGTATAGAGCCGATGGTGAGATTGTTGAATAGGTTTTGATGGTTTTGTGAAATTAGGAGATAACTTGAGTGAAAAGTGTGAAAAGAAAAGGCTTGTTTGTTTTATAACAATAGAAGGAGGAAACCTGGACGTTATTTTGTGTGTTTACGTAAATTATCTCCCCCCCCATCAGATTGTTTCTTACCTGCTGGACCTTCCAGAGAAGGACGAAGAAGAGGTGGAGCGAGCTCAGATCAATAACTTCGACACCCTGTGGGGTGAGACAGGTACAGTGGATTTGTGCATAACGTCAACACTTAAACAGATCTGTGAGGTGAAATGTACGGGCGGAAGCAGGAGCACGATGGAGTTTATCCAGAGACTTGTTGTTTTCCTTAAAGAGGCTTCCTGTGTGTGGCGTTGCGGGGCAGAGCGCTGCAGTGCGGATGTAAGTGATCGCTCTTGTGAGTCGGCTGCTCGCTGCTGCGTCAGATGCTGATGACAGTGCAGGAGTGTCGAGAGAGCTCAGCTGGGGCTGGGCTCACACGGAGGAGGGGGCCGGCGAGGAAGTCGCTCCAGGGGGCTTTGAAATGACTAGTCTGATTGTATCGTGGCAGGGTGTTGAGAAATGTTATGCATCGTCGTAACCTAAAGCGATGGAAGCTCATTACAATCTTTATTCCCCAGCTGCAGAGCGTCGGCTGAAGAGGGGCCGTGCTCTCGCTCAGCCACGCTGTTACTGTTTGTGAGGGATCAGAGTGGGGGGGAAGCGGCTCTGCAGGGTCGTTTTCAAACAGTGAAGAAGAGAGATCTTAAAAACAATTAGACATTTAGATAAGATATACTGAACTGAGTAGATTAAATCCAAGAGTTCCTTCTACAAATAAAAAGTTGAGGTTCTGTCATCCCTCCCTACGAGGCTGCTCTGGTATCAAGTAAAAGAAATATATTAACACAGCTTAAATCGTTCCGATTATACTCATTAAAAGTGAAAAATGTCATGGAGCAGCGTGGATTGTTTATTTAAAATAGTACACTATTTAAATTTAAATTGTTTATTTACACAGAAGGAGGGAGATTGGGAAGTGATGAGTGTGATTGCAATGAAGAAGTGGGCGTGGCAGAGAGTGGAGATCATGACACGCTGCAGGAGGGAGCTTCTCCTGCTGCACCTGTGGGCTGCACACAGGTGCAGCAGGAGAAAAACATAAATAAATAAACAATTAATGCTGCTCGTGCAGCTCATCCATCAATCAGCCAATTGTGTGTCATGTCTAATCTTATTTGGAAAAAGAGCGAGTGAAAGTCGAACCGCGAAGTAACGAGGGACTACTGTAAAAGCTAAACGTAGCAAAAGCTTAGCTAGAAGTAAAATGTACCAAAAAGCTAGTTGGAAGTATCAAATTTTTGGTTAAAGTATAAAGGTAGCAGAACTATAGCTAAAACTATACATAGCAAAACACAAGCTAAAAGAAGCAAAACACCAGTTAAAGCTAAAAGTAGCAAAATGCTAGCTACAACAAAAGATTAGATATGAGCTAAACATACAAGCTTTGTGAAGCAAAAGCTTAGCTTAAAGCTAACACAGCAAATAAATAAAAGTTAAATGTAATAAAAAGTTAAATAAAAGCTAAACATAGCAAAAGGCTAGTTAGAAGCTACATGTAGCAAAAGACTAGGAGCTGAATGACTAATGAAAGTAGCTGAAGAAGCTGAAACTTGAGTTGTCAAAGCTTAAACAAGCAGATGACTAGTTAAAAGTAGCAAAATAAAAGGTAAAACAAACAAAATGCTAGCTAAAGCTAAAAGTATCTATAGGCTAGCTAAACAAAGCAAAAGCGTTGTTAAAATCTAAAGAAGTAGATAGAAGTTAAATGTTAAGAAGTTATATAAAAGCTAAACTTAGCAAAGGTTTAGCTAGAAGAAAAAAGTGCCAAAAGGCTTCCTGGATGTATCAAAAATCTTTAAAGTAGCAGAATGGTAGCTACAAGCTCAAAGTAGCAGAAGGCTAACTCTAACAAAAATCTTGCTTGAAGCTAAATGTAGCAAAACAGAAGCTATAAATAACTTAAGAAAACAAAGAGAGCAGATTTGCTGAAGCAAATTTCAAAGGGAGCAATGCTGTAACAAAAATCTATAAAGAAAATGTTTCTAAATAAAATTAAACATTTTGAATAAAATTAAAAATCTAAAAGTCAGCGCCGGTGTTGTTTTCCTAAAGGAGCGGAATGTTTTAGTATAGAAATGGGAAAATAGCACAAAGTATGCAGAAAAGCCACAACGTATTTAAAATAAAGTTTGGTTTTAAGCAGCGTAACGTTTTAAAAACGTCTGACAGAAGAATTTAGAACTGCATGTTGACTGTATTAAAACAGGATCTATGGAAGGTCATTCAGAATTTAAACACCTAAATAGAAACTTTTCCCTTTTTAAAAAGCAGCTTTATATGAACAAGTTGCTCTTTAAACAGTGACAGCTGAACATTTAACAAAACATTCAGTGAAGTTCTGTTTAGATCAGGTGAACCCACCAACTCCTGTCCTTGTGGCTTTCAGCTCTGACTGCAGCCTCTGGCCGAGGGAAACTGGAGGTTTGTCGCCTGTTGCTGGAGCAGGGCGCCGCCGTGGCTCAGCCCAACAGACGAGGCATCATCCCGCTCTTCAGCGCCGTCAGACACGGACACTGGCAGGTCAGTGGCCACCTGCTCTGTCTGACATTTTGTTTTAACGGACCTCAAAGTGAGAATTAACAACTTGTTTTTGTGTTATTTACTATAAAACAAATGTTTCCTGGGTTTGGATTGATAATTGGGCAAAAATAAAACACATTCTTGAGTATAAATATTCATACAAAACATTTAACTTGTTTCCTAAATTCACAGAAAATGAAAATAACTCCTGTTAGCTGCAGTTTTAACGTTACTCTGGTTTTGCAGATCGTAGACCTCCTGCTGACACATGGAGCAGACGCCAACATGCCTGATAAACAAGGCCGTACGCCTCTGATGATGGCAGCCTCAGAGGGACATTTGGGAACGGTTGAGTTCTTACTCGCTCAAGGTAAGAAAACCCTTTATGTGTCTCACCATATGTGTCAGAAATTAAATTAAAAGTAGGGCGTGAGAACCTTAAAATATTGATCAGATCCGATCATTGTTTTTAAAAAAAGATCAGAGATAATGTCGTCTTTTTGCTTTTTCTACGGGACTTAGCTCAGATTTAATGTAATTCTTTTACCGGAGGGTTTTCTAAATGTTTCCATCTATAAAAATAAAACCATACATCAACAAGACACATAAAGAGAATAATTAGTTTTTAAATATCATTAGCAGTAATTTCAGCCAAACTAAATTAGCAGAAATGCTTCAGCAATCCATCAATTGAGTGTTTAGTTTCCAACTCTTAGAGGAGACATGATTATTTCTGTGATTTATTTGTAAGCATAAATGAACTGCTGATGTGTTTTTTTCCAGGAGCCTCTCTGTCTCTGATGGATAAGGAGGGTCTGACCGCTCTGAGCTGGGCCTGTCTGAAAGGTCATTTACCTGTGGTCCGCTACCTGGTTGAGAGCGGCGCTGCCACCGACCACGCAGACAAGAATGGACGCACGCCCCTCGATCTGGCAGCCTTCTACGGCGACTCCGAAGTGGTACGTGTGGAGAAAACCAGGCTTGCACAAATGAGTGGCGCCGATGTCTGTATGAAGGTGTGGGCAGGTATCATCCGCAGATGTAAATGTGAAATTTAATCTCTGCAAGGCTTCTTTTCAAAAATCTGCATTAAAAAAGCTTTTCTGCCTTTTATTTGGGATCCCATGGGGTCTTTGGTCTCTGCGGGGATGGAAATAAACATTCAATCAAAGTTGGACAAGTCTGGTATCATGCATCGAAAATGTTTTGGGCGTGAAACTTCATAAACAAACGTTTCCCATGGAGCCCATTATGATTCAAAGTAATGGTGCAACGAGAAAGTGACGTACCTTGACCTTGGAGTTCCCCCTTGAATGGTTTTGGTTGGTTTTCTTTTTTTTTTCTACCATCCACTTTAATTGTCTGATAAACCTGGGGTTGCATTTGCTCTTGCGTCCACCTTCTGGGAACCTGGCTACAGACCCACAAAACGCTATACTTTTTAATAATGACAATGGCAGCTGTGGTCAGAGGAACATGAAGCTGCTTGGACCTGGAACATGGATATCTATAAACTCTCTGAGTTCCTCAGACAGCTCTTGCTTTTGCTTCCTCTGCTCCATGTTCAGCAATGTGTCCAACAATTACTTTCTGAGAGTTTCATTTAAAGTCCACCTAGTAGCTGATGAGAAATTTTGCTAACAGTCAGACATGATCACCTGCCTTTAATGGTGTATTCTTCCCTATAATCATTAACTAATGGAAACATCACACTCTGGGACATTTTGTCTCCTTAAAATAAACAGTGTGCTTCTTATTTGCATCTTGTCAACTGTTCCCACCCCTTCGTTTGGGTCTTTTCAGGTCCAGTTCTTGGTTGACCACGGGGCTATGATAGAGCATGTCGATTACAGCGGGATGCGTCCTCTGGACCGGGCAGTGGGCTGCAGGAACACTTCGGTGGTGGTCGCCCTGCTCAAGAAAGGAGCCAAGATAGGTGAGAGCAGTTTGACGGACTGAAGGTTCTGTTGTGGATGAAGCTCCTTTGACTTGTTCCAGCATAGTTTAAAACAGGGGTTCCCGACCCTGGTCCTTGAGGAACGCCATCCTGCATGTTTTAGTTGTTTCTCTGTTCCGACACACCTGATTTTAATGAATGGGTGATTAACAGGCTGAACATGAGGAGGTAATTAAATCACTGAATCTGACGTGTTGGAGCAGGGAAACAACTAAAACATGCAGGATGGTGTTCCTCAAGGACCAGGATTGGGAATCACTGATTTAAAAAAAAAAAGCTTTAAAATAAGAGCCGAGTGCATCTTGTTCTAACAGATCCTTGCAGTTTCACCAAATAAGGGAATCTAAAAATTGAAACGCTCTTTTTTTTCCTGCACACTCTTCTTGCTGGTTGCTATAGAGCGATAAACCGTGGATTCAGGTTTTTGTCTCCATGTAGCATAAATCCCTCCCTGTTGTTGAACGTCATCTGCCCCCTTACTGCTGCGCTCCGCTCCCTCTGCTCAGCTGTTTACGCCTCTGATGTGTATTTATTTTTATTATACGACTGTAGCAGTGTTTTTTTCCCCTCTCTCTCTTTCTGTCACGTTCTTTCAGTGTCTCTGTTGGTCTTGTTTCTTCCTCGATCACCGCCTCGCTCTTCAGTCCTTCGCGGTTGCTCAGAAACCAGTTATTAGCTTTTGCAGAGTTTCTCTTTTCTTTTTTTATCCCTTTTTTTTTTTTATTTTTTGCCGAGGCACTTACCTCCTTCGCTTCTCACTGCTGCTTGTGTTCCTTTTCTCACTTCTCCACCTCCACCACCACCTCTCTTTACTTCCACCCTCCTGCTGTCTCTGTATCGCTTTTCCTTGCTTCCCTCTGCCCGTCCACTCACTCCTCCCTCCACCTCCTTTTTGACCCACCTCACTTCACTTCACTCTCGCCTCCAATCCACCGCCTCTCTCACCGGCACCAGGATGTCAGACGCTGCCCAGTCGGCCCCGAGGTAAAGCCGAGGCTGTCGACTTCTCACCCTACCAGGCATTTTGACAGCTCTATCTCCTCTCTCTGTGTTGTCTATGTCGTCTTTGAGTGTCGCCAGGCGAGCTTAGCTACCTTCTCAAACTGACAGATAATAACACGTGATGGTATTAGCAGGGACAGGGATGTGGTCGGGATTGTCTAGAGGTAGATGCTAAAATGGTCGTTGACGGCATGCCCAGCCTCCAGCCTGTGGTACTGAAGTGTTGACCTTCCATTCCACGGATGCATGACAGGTGGTGAAAGGTGGCGTCTCCCTGGGCTGCGACTGTTGGGAGACTAGTTGGCGACTCAAAACTGCGAGAATAAAAGGCATTCGTTTGTTGCAGTTTCACTGAATTATTATTGTGACCAGTAAGTCCATTTTTTAAGTAACTGCCTAATTTGTGTGCAAAACAAACTGAGTCCACAGAGTCTTGAAAAGTCTGGAGTTAGAGATACAGACTGTGTTCCCAATTCTGTTTTCCTAAAAGAGAAAGTTTTGAGCTTCTAAAAATTCAATGGCTCAAACATTTACAATAGGGATGCACGATATTATCGTCATGGTATTGGTATCGGACGATATTAGCGATAAAGTTAAATATCGGACATCGGCCGTTCCATCAAAATAACTCACTGATATAAAAGCCGCTGGTTTTTTTTAGTTTATAAAGTGTTACATCATTTTCAGCCCCCTTTTTGGCATCTGCATTTGGTAGCAGCCAAATTGACAAAGACCATGGAGAATAATTTAGTATTTTAATTCCGCAGCAGAGAAAGCTACGTAGTCTCTGTAAGTAGGTCTAGGCAAAAAAATATCAGTATTGGTATTGGTTATCGGCCAAATAAGTTTTAACATAACAGATATCAGCCAAACATCCAATATCGTGCATCCCTAATTTATAGTATTTTACACATTGTTTTTTATCACCTGAAGGTCAAAGGGCGACGGTAGCATTCATAGTTTTGACCGGTGTGTGTCTGTGGTTGTTTAGCTGCACAATTAGCAAAAATATCTACTGAATCACTGAAACTCTCTGAAAGTAATTAATGGCTGTACACATACAACAGGTTAACATTTTGATTCAATTGAATTCAAAATGGTTGAAGTAAAATAAAACTAGAGAAATTGCATTTCCTGTGAAAATGCTTTATCAGTGTTTATTGCAGAACTTGCTGAAAAACAGCTTAAATTAGCTTAAAAACATTCTGAAATGGAAGAACATGCCTAAATTAGCAGAGGAAAGCAGAAATACATATTTGTTGAATTTGGTTTCATAAAGCAAAAATGAGCACAAAAATTGTGAATTTAACTTAAAAATGGTGAAATTAGCTAAAAATAATAGCTGAAATATAGCTGAAAAGGTAGAAAGAAGCTTAAACTACCTAAGGGAAGTGGAAAGAGCTGAAATGAGCCCCAAAACAGTGGAATTAGCTGAAAAAGCTAAAATTAGCATAAAACAGCTAAATAGTAGCCAAAAGCTGAAACTTGCAGAAATAAGCTGAAAGCAGTATAACAAGCTGTAATTAGCAGAAATAAGTTAGAAGAAGCAGAAAGAATCTGAAAGGAGTACAAAACTGCTTTAAAAAACAGCTGAAAGTAGCTGGAATAAAGCTTAAATTTGCACAAAGAAGCTGAAGCAGAACAAAATGTGAAAGGAGCAGTGAGAGGTTGTAAACAGATCTAAAGATTTGAAGGATGGAAAATTAACTCAGTTCATTTTCTATGAGAAAAAATTGGCAGAAAAGGCTAAATATTTCAAAAAGCTAAAGTTTCACCAATACCAAGTCATAGCAGGATTGTCCTGAACGTTTTGATTTATGATTTGTTGAAATAGCTTCAAAAATTGTGGAATGAGAAAGATGCTGAAAAAATGTATGGAAGAGAAGTGGATCACAGTAGAGTTAATGCTTCATACACTCAATAAAAGTTTATAAGAAAAATATTGAGAGAAAAATGGTTTTTAGAGCAAGCAGGGAATAAAACCTTGACAAACGTTGAAATTTTATGTAAATTTACAGGAAATATTTCTACTTAAATCTGGGGAAAAAAGAGCTTTGAAATTCATTAAAAAAAATAAAACTGGAAAAAGATTATATAAAAAAAATATAAGAACTTTAACAACTGTTTTTTAGGTTAATGGCATTATTTCGTTGTGCACATCACACCTGCCTCGGCAGCTGCCCCCACATTTATGGTTTAATTTACAAGAGTATATTAATTAATAATATTAATCATCTGCCTGGTTTTAGATCTAGACATCCTCTAGCATCGATTGTTACCCAACAAATGAGAAGCGTTAAAAAAAAACAGCTCTAGAATTGACAGAAACTAAACAGTGCTGGGTTTCAGACACTAACAACACTATGACTATTTTCAGAAAAAATGTTCCACACAGATTTTTTTTAACATGTTCAAAATTGAAGCCACAGGACTCCAAGCCTCTGCGTCTGTTGTGAGGAGTCTGAGACATTTTTGAGCTTCCCTTGTGAATCCCCGTTTGCAAACTAGTCGCCGACAGTCGCAGCCCAGTTAGATGCAACCTTATCGCCTGTGTGGACGTGATTTATCCAACATGCATGCATTTGTAATTCCTTCCTGTGGACTGCAGTGATGAAGCACTGTGCTCATCGTTCATCCTCCAGATGTTCCCTCAGGGTCAGGCAGACCTCCAGCAGCACTTCTCCCCTCAGGCAGCTCAGAGGACCCTGTACATCCCTCCTGCTTGCCTTGTTCTGTTGATTTTAACCTCCCTGTGTCGACTTGTACAAGATCCCCTCCTTTTCACCTTTGGTGTGTGTACGTGTTGCAGTTACATTTAAAGATTGACTTTTCAGCCATAAATCAGTTGGCAGGTATGTTTTGATTTCATGTGAAAATCCTGTTTTCAAGCCTTTTTTTTTTTTTTTGAGTTTGTGCAAAGATCGAGTGCATTTGCTCTTCTTGTCAAGACAAAAACTGTATCTCTTTAAACATTTTTACTTAATTTGTCTGTTTAGTGCAAGATTGGCCTGGGCCAAGTCCTGTTTGCAGATATTTCTCACATCCTATCTACTTTTGAGCAAACCAAATTGGCATTTTTGTGACATTTGTGCAAAATATGGTAGTTTCCTACAACACTTAAAAAAAGGTATGTGTTTACAGTGTTTGACCCAGGCCTGACGTCCCAAAGTGACGTCACGTTAAGGTGTAAGAGCAGACGTGTTTACTTTGCCTGTCCTCTCTTTTCCATCTCCCATTTTGACCGTTGTCCTCATTTTTGTTGTTGCTGTTGTGCGTAATGTGGCTCAAGTTGTCCCTTCCTTCAAAGCCCCTGGGCTTTTTACTTTGAACTGTTTTCACTGTGTTTTGTTTTTTATCTGCCCCTTCCTGTGTCCTGCAGGTCCGGCCACGTGGGCCATGGCCACCTCCAAACCCGACATCATGATCATTTTACTCAGCAAACTTATTGAGGAGGGGGACAGCTTCTATAAGGTTAGAGAAGACCCAGCTGGTATATTTGCTGCTTTATACAATCAGCTGTTCATTTGTAATGGAAAACCATATTTAGGCCTGTTGCGATAAACAATAAATCAATTAATCGCATGATAAATGAAAATTATCGACCTCATTTTCATTGATTGGCTTTATTGTTTCTTGTTGTCTCTCTCTTTCTACTGAAGACACTGGATGACAAAAAGCTCAACTCCGGTGCTCTTCACTGACTCCTCCCTTTCTCTTTTTTCTTTAAAGTCTGTTTTAACGATCCAAAATCGCATTATTGGATCGTTGGGGCCGAGATGCTGTAGGGGCAGGGCAGCCAACTCAGGACCTGATGGTCCTGGGTTCGATACCCGGTCCTTGCACATGTCGTGGTGTCTCTGAACAGGACACCTAATCCCGAGTTGCTCCTCGGGATAGCTGCCCACTGCTCCACCTGGGTGTATCCCAGGTGCGATGGGTTAAATGCAGAGAGCCAATTTCATCTTTGTATGGGAACATACAATGATGACAACACATAGCACTTTATTTATTTATTATTAAAAGTAGCTAAGCTGAGAAGCTAAGCTACGAGGTAAGCTAACAGGCTGACCTCGGGAAAATAATATTTGTTGAAGCTCCAAAATTCACAGTTGAAACTCGTGCCGTTGTCTAAAAAGTTGTTTTTCTCTGCAAAAAGAAGCTGAGAACTTGTTTACTGATTTTTTTTTTATTAAAAGCTTTGTGTGAAAAATGCTATGCTAAAGAGCTCAAACCACACCGAGCATCCGCCATTTTGAGAACTGAAAAAAGTGAGAGACAGCCCATGTCAAGTCAAGGGGCTTTCCTCCCATTTTTCTTAGAGACACACTGCTCGCTCCCTCACTATCCATTCTTCAGTTCAAACAGTCTTATACTGCCATCTGGTGGTCAAAAAAGGTACTACATGCAAAACAAATTAACCAACATGTCTTCTTAAATAAATAATTACTAATTATTGTCAAATTTCAGACAATATTATCATCTATTGCAATAATTTCTGAGACAATTAATCGCCCAGCAAAATTTGTTATCGTGACAGGCCTAACTATATTTTTGTGCTTTTTCTTCAACAGAAGGGGAAGGTGAAGGAGGCCACACAGCGTTACCAGTACGCTCTCAAAAAATTTCCACGTGAAGGCTTTAGTGAGGACCTCAAGACTTTCAGGGAGCTCAAAGTGTCAATTTTTCTCAACTTGTCCCGATGTCGGAGGAAAATGAATGTGAGTCGATGCAAATTGCTGGAAAAAAGGAAAAACTATTAGCTCGCATACCTTGTTTGGTTTTCATTTCCAAATAATCAAACTTTGTTGATGTTTGGCTTTACAGGACTTTGGGATGGCTGAGGAATTTGCTACGAAGGCTCTGGAACTGAAACCAAAATCATACGAGGCATATTATGCCAGGGCACGCGCTAAACGTAGCAGCAGGTACCTTCGTTTTATCCTTTCAAAGATTAAAAATGTACTCCGTTTAATCCTGTACACATTTTAAAATAATCACGGTTGTCTAACATGCATTGTGACTCTTTACAGTGAGTGTAATTTTGGAATTTTTTGTTGTTGCGTCAAAACATGAAATTTAAATGTATTTTTAATGGGATTAAAAGTGGTAAATTTATGAAATACTTCAGTTTATTAAAGGTAAAAAATTGTTATAAATAAATATAAACATATCTATATAAAACTGAGAATTTGTATGCATAGTTTATCTATTATTCTGGTGTGTTTTTGGAAAATTATTGTTCCTTCCATCATCTTCCGCTCATTTCGGAGTCAGGTCGTGGGGGCAGCAGCTTGAGCAGAGAGGTCCAGACATCTCCTTCCACAGCCACCTCTTCCAGCTGTTCTGGGAGAATTCCACGGAGTTCCCAGGCCGACTGAGAGACACAGTTTCTCCAGCGTGGCCTGGGTCTTCCCCAGGGTCTCCTCCCAGTCGGACATGCCCGGAACACCTCCCTAGGGAGGCGCCCAGGAAGCATCCTTACCAGATGCTCGAACCACCTCAACTGGCTCCTCGCGATGTGGAGGGACAGCGGTTCTACTTAGGCCTGTCGCAATAAAAAATAAATCAATTAATCGCACGATAAATGAAAATTATTGACCTCATTTTCATTTATTAGTTTTATCGTTTCTTCGTGTCTCTGTCTACTGAAAACACTGGATGATAAAAGGCTCAACTCCTGTGCTCTTCACTGACCCCTCCCTTTCTCTTTTCTTTTTAAAACCATTTTAACGATCAAAAATCACGTTTTTGAATCGTTAAAAGCAGCTAAGCTATGAGCTAAGCTAACAGGCCGACCTCAGGGGAAAAACCTCCGTCTTGTCAAAGCTAAAAAATTCACCGTTGAAACCCGTGCCTTTGTGTAAAAAGTTGTTGTTCTCTGCAAAAAGAAGCTGAAAACTTATTGACTGACTTTTTTTTAATCATCAAGAGCTTTGTGTGACAAATGCTATGCTAAAGAGCTCAAACCACACCTAGCGTCCGCCATTATGAGAACCGATAAACAGGAACAAGAGACAGCCCATGTCACTCTCCCTCCCATTTTTCTTAGAGACACGCTGCTCGCTCCCTCACTATCATCCTTCGGTTCAAACGATCTTATACTGCCATCCAGTGGTCAAAAAAGGTATGACAATAATTACTACTTATTGTCAAATTTCAAACAATATTATCGTTTTATCGCAATAATTTCTGAGACAATCGCCAATCAAAATTTGTTATCGTGACAGGCCTAGTTTTACTCTGAGTCTCTCCCGGATAACTGAACTTCTCATTCTCTCTCTAAAGGAGAGTCCAGCTACACTGCAGAGAAAACTCATTTCAACCGCCTGTATTCACTATCTCAGTCTTTCGGTCACTACCCAGAGTTTGTGGCCATAGGTGAGGGTAGGAATGTAGACCTACCGGTAAACAGAGAGCTTTGTCTTACAGCTCAGCTCCCTCTTCACCACAACGGACCAGCACAGAGTCCGCAATACTGCAGACGCTGCACCGATCTGTCAATCTCCCACTCCATTCTTCCCTCACTCGTGAACAATGATGAGATTAAGAATTACTGCTTTTTCAATAAAATTCCAGGTTTTAAGGCAATAAACTTACTTACAGGGATTATTAATACTTTTACCGGGATGTTTCCAAGTTTTTCTGGAAATAATGCACTTTTTCCTTGTTTTATAGGCAATTTCCTGAAGCCTTAGAGGACCTGAATGAAGCCATAAAGCTTTGCCCCAACAACAGAGAAATTCAGCGGCTGCTTCAGAGGGTAGAGGAGGTTTGTCATCAGCTCAACCAGGACGAGCACCAGCAGCAAGACCTGGAGCTGGAGCCTCCACCTTCCCCTCCTCCTACACCTCCTCCAGAAGAGGAGGAGTCTTTGTCTTTGTCCATGCCTCTCCCTCCCCCTCCTGAACCCCGCTTGGAGGACATGGAGCCCGTCCAGGACCTGTTTGAGGACGAGAGCTACCTGGAGCAGGAGCTGGAGGCCATGTCGATGGCATTGCCACCTCCGGACTCCATCATCAATCCTTCCAGTCTTCCCATCATTCAGAGCCCACCGCTCTCCCCCACGCATCCGGATCAGATTTACCTAGCAGGAGGTTCACCCATGGGACAGCCGTATGAATACCTTCCCACCTCCTCCTCCATGTCCTCCCCAACTCGAGGCTCGTACCAGCCCACATCGCCGTCTCTCTCCCCAACACATCAAAACTCCCACTACAGACACAGTCCGCCTCACACCTCCCCCGTGCACCAGCCATCCTACCGGTTCAGCCCGCCTCCCATGGGCACAGGCGGTCAGGGGATGGACCACCAGAGCCCACCGCCTTCACCTTTACGCCGTGCTGCTCAGTACAGAGCCAGTCCACCGTTGGAAAGTGTCTGTCTGTACAGATCCCAGTCTGGGTCACCTGTGCGTTACCAGACAGAGCAGCTCCCAGGCCGACCCAAATCTCCACTTTCCAAGATGAGCAGCCAGCGTTCGTTCCAGCTGAGCTCACAGCCGTCTCTATCTTCCCAGCACCACCAAGCTCAAGGCCTTCGCCTCCAACCCTCAATAGCCCAAATTGTGCGCACAAACCAGCCCAGCAACGTCATAGGCAATAGTAGCTTTGGTGGCCAGATGGGCCACTCCATTGGCGGTCGCTATCAGGGGGTTTCGATGGATGTGGAGAGCCGCCTGGTGTACCAGCCGTCTCTAGATGGGCGATCCATGTCCCAAGTTCAGGCCAGCCTCAGCTCTGGGGCCCTCTGTCAGCACGGCGGCCGAGGAGGGGTTATGGAGTCGAACCTGTTGAAAGATGAGCTACCCCAGCGCCCCTCCTCTGCCTACCGCGCCAGCAGTGGGGGCCCGGGGGGCATCCGTTACAGCCAAACTCCTCAGATAAGCCGTAGCCAATCAGCCGCCTACTATCCCGTCTCCGAGCACGTGCTGGAGCGTGCCAACGCCATGCCTCCCTGTCAGCTGGGCTCTCCTGAGATCTCCCACATGGTGAGACGCCCCGTCAGTGCCAATACGACTGAGATGAAGCAGCACGTGCCCACCCCCAGGCCCCTCATCCATTCCCAGAGCGTAGGCCTGCGATTCTCCCCTTCGAGCAACAACATCTCAACTGGATCCACTTCGAATTTAGCTCCGGGTTTTAGGCCTTCCTCGTCCATTCAACAGATGGAGATCCCACTGCAACCCGCGTACGAGCGCAGCTGCGATGACATCTCCCCCATTTCCCCCTCCCAAAGTGGTGGAGGACTGTATCAGGGGGAGACGACCCGCTCTAGGAACACGCCATTCATGGGGATCATAGACAAGACGGCTCGGACTCAGCAGTACCTGCATCAGCCGACGCGGTCCAGGCCCATGACTTCCATGGATTCCGTCATCAGCCCCACCTCACCTGGCCAGCTGGTCCAGCAGGGCTCCACCTACAGCCCCCCGGCCTCTCTGGGCAACATCGCCTACTACAACAAGACCAACAACGCCCAAAACGGACACCTGCTCGAAGAGGACTACTACTCTCAGACCCAGCCCCCCTCGCTGGGCAAGCTGGCCAACGGCTCCCGAGGCAGTGGCGACATTCTGGAGCGGGTCAGCCAGGTGCCCACCTACCCAGACGTGAAGGTGGCGAGGACTCTGCCTGTGGCGCAAGCTTACCAGGACAACATGTACCGCCAGCTGTCACGTGACTCTCGAACCCAAGGCCCCACCTCCCCCATCAAACCAAAGAGACCCTTTGTGGAGTCGAACGTGTGACCGGACGGTTGAGCTGGGCTCGTTAGCGGAAGAGAGAGAGTCAAATATTTATCTCGAAAGCAAATGTGACGTGATCTGTGTGTGTCATGGACAAATTCATCCATAATTTAAAAAAAAATTAAAAAACGAGAGAAAACACAAGTAAAAAAAACAATAAACACATTTAGGCTGTTTGATGAAAAACTGACGGTGATCTTCATATTCAGCACACAGGATGGAAAACACAAAGTGTCCGATCTCATTCTTAATGACCAGTTCGCTTCCGAAAATGTCCAGCGGCGAGCGAGCGCAGCAGATGGGACGGTCCGAGCGCCGCCGCCGCTCGTCACGCTCTACTCGAGGACTCTTCATCTTCTGTTCTTTCAAAATGTGCTCTTATCCGAGGCCGCTCAGTAGGCTCTGTTCTATGAAATACTATATTACCTGTTCAATACTGTACATTGCTCAGAAAAATACAAAAGGCTCAACGACTTAAAGAAAAAGTGACAATATTTATAATTAAGTTATATATTGTACATAGAGATAAATCAAAGCATAGTTTGCAGTTTGAATTTCCTGGTTAAACCCTGCTACTGTGTCACACTGCGAGTCTTGTGGAAATGGAAAGATCAACCATCGTGAGGGAGTGCGGGACGCAGGCAAACTTTGGTACAATCACTTCTACGATGTCTGTAAAATTAACTGAGTTACAGCCGTTTTGTGTTGGCTACTGTCGATTAGCCGTGGAGGTCGTCTTGACTTGGATTGATTTCAGAAGTTAAACATTTATAGATTCACATGCACTGTTCATTTCCTGAAAGTTTCATTAAAATCTGTCCAGTGATTCACGAGATATTTTGCTAACAGACAAGGTTGACCCCAACAGTTACTGCTAATTTTAAGCAAATATCTTGCATAATGAGTAGCACTTGGGATTATGTTTTGGAGATGACTCTCAGCTACTACCACACCAAAATTCTGCACAATGTCTGCAAAACTGACTGAACTATAGCCATTTGTGTGTTTTCAAAGGTCACTTGGGTGTGGCAGCCATTTTGAATTGGGTTGGCTCCATAAGGTATTGACTTATAGAGGTTCGTCCATTGATAATTCATTGAAAGTTTCATTAAAATCTGTCCGGTGGTTCACGAGATATTTTGCTAATAGACAAAGTTTATCTAAAAAAAGGTAGTGGCCATTACCACGCCAAATTTCAGGTGCATGTCTGTAAAACTGACTGAATTATGTTTTATTTATTTATTTAGTTTATTTTATTTGTGGTATTTGCCACATACACGGCTAAAAATGACACGAGTATCAAAGTTTGTCTCGGTCCCTCCTTCAAGCTGGCGGTGGGTTAGTGCTCAGCAGCTACAAGCGAGCAACGCGTTTTAAACATTTCCCCTCGTCTGCGTTATGTTCCGTTCTTTTTTTTTTTTTTCCTCCCACAATGCATTTCTGCTCACCCTTCTCTGCACTAATAATGGCCGCTCCATTCTTAACTCTATAGAGTGCACTTTATCTTCTCGCTTGTTGACGTTGGGAGTAAGTGGATGTGTGACGTGAGCTCGAATCGCTGAAGCCGGACTGTCATGAACACCATCGCTGTTTGATTTCTGATGAATGACTGTATGGAGCGTTTTTTTAAAACGGTGAAGATGCGAAAACTTTCTAGCACAAGCTGTAAATAGTTTAGATATTCCACTCCGCCCAGGCCAGTCGTTCGTCGGGGCCTGAGAGGCCGATCGTATTTGACGCCATAAAAAAAACACGTTCAGTCTCTAATGCACACATCTTAAACAGAAGCAACAAAACATAACACAAGTTCTAACAAAGCTGTGTCAAATGTAAATAAAAACAGAATGCAATGAACTGTGACTCACTTTTTTTTTTTACAGTAGATTATAGTAAACATCAAATGTTTGAACTCAGTAAATTGTAGTTTTGAATTTGATGGCAGTGACTTCTAAAAAAAAAATTGAAAAAAACGAGACCAGTCGGAGGTTTTCTGTTTGACCTTTCTCTTCATGATGCTCAATGTTTTCAGTTGGTGAGTATGCGAAAGGTGTCTGGATGGGAGAGTGCGCTGCTCTAAAACGTGGTGGTGTCTTTTATTTTTCAAAGGCACTAATGCACCCCCATATCATCAGCGAGGCAGACAGGCCTGCTGGTCCATCTCTTTAATGTGGGGAATGCTACTAAAAATAAATTCGAGTTTTGATCCGTCTGACCACAGATCAGCGTTCCTCGTTGCCTCGGTCCATTTTAAAGTAACTGGTTCTGGACGGTGTTCACGTTCCTCCTCCTTTGCCTGATAGAGCTTTAAGCAGCATTTGTGGCTGGTATGATGAACTGGTGACTTCCAGCCTCGTCCTTTGAGCTCAATCACCCTCTGCCCATTTTTACATCTAAAAGCTCTTTTTATAGTCTGTTGACCTTAACGGTTGCAAAATGCTGCTCCAGCTGTTTCCTTTTTGCTGCCATCAAATTCAAAATTACCTCTTTTTTTTAAGAGCAACATCTGGATTGTTTACTATGATCTATTAATAAAATATGGGTTCATAACATTTTCAAATCATTGCATTGAGTTTTTATGATTTTACACAACTGCTTTGTCAGAACGGTGTTGTGATATTAAACAAATGCTAGTATAGCATCCAGAAACTCCATATTTGGAGTTTTTGTCATAGCGATGTGAATTAATAAAAAATAAAACGCGTTATTTGTAAATGTGGGAAAGGTTATGGACCGTTTTGTCTGTAACTGGTTTTATTTTGGGACGTCTGATGAGGAATATCTGTGGACACTTCCTCCCCTGAACTTTACAAAGAATGAAGGTTAAAACTGTATCATACTTAATTTAAACGGGACTTTTTTCCGACGCGGGGACCTGAGCGTGTGCGGTTCCCAGCTGTTCGTGTATATTAGTTTGCTGTAAATAGTCCGATGCATGTTGTATCCACGACCTCACGCAGAAACATGTATAGCCGTGTCACGAGACGTGTCGGGATTAAGATGAGGACGCTTCCCCGGTCGGTCCTCGTCGTGTTCCTGCAAACTCGCCGGGCAAAAAAGGGGTTATTTTATTTAATTATTTTTTATTTTAACATATTTGCTTGCTGAGCGAAGTTCTCTTGTCTGTAAATGTGAGCTTTCAGATCGCTGTGATAAAAAGTTTCATTAAAAGGATAAAAAAGAATGTGTTTTTATCTCATGATACCTGATTGTAATCTGTACAGTCCAAAACTATGTACTGAGAAAAAAACATATTTATAAATGGTTATAAACTGAAACACACCCTGCATGTCACTTATTTATTTACTCTATATTACATAGTAAAGTTGTTGTTTTTCTTTAAGTTTATAAATACATCAGCGTCTGTGCAATTTGATAATAAAATTTAAATTAATTTATAAATACTGGGACGCTGAGAAGGTAAAATTTTAACTTTGAAACAAAGTTTAGTGTGGAAAGCTCAAAAGTTGTTTTTTTTTTTAAAGAAAATTAAATCCACAATATTTAGTTACAATCTGATAGTTCTATGAAAACTTTATCACAGTACCAGCATATTTTCTGTAAACCTGCAGCCCACAAGTTATTTTAAAATCCAGACATGACTAAGGAAAAATAAATAAAAGTTTGGTCACAGACTGAACAATATAAAATATCAAAATGCAGAAAATAAACGGATGAAAAAAGCTGAAGTCTTTAGGGGCGTAAACATTTTTGTCTAGTCTTTTTTCTTTTTGCGTGTGAAAAAGTGGACCGAGCCCGGAACCAGAACCATGACGATCAGAGGCACGAGGACGAACTTGATGAAGAAGGAGCCGTAGAAGAGGCCCTGAGGCTCGCCGGGCAGCGGCAGACCGTTCAAGTGCTGCAGCCCCATGGACGAGATCGCCAAGCACAGAGCTCTGGGGGCCCACGGCAAGGGCCAGCCGCCGGGCTTCCAGTACTGGGCCAGACCCAGACCAAGGAGGGCCCCGCAGTCCCGGGTCAGGGAGGAGAACGGTGCCGTGTCCAAACGGACCCACTCTGGATGGCTGCACCACTTCTTAGCTAAAACAATGGACCTGTTGGACAGAAGACAGGTTCAAATCAGCTGAATGACTGCTGAAGATTGGAAGACTGCTGAGAGCTGAATGACTGCTGAGAGCTGAATGGCTGAGTTACTGCTGAAGACTGAGTGACTGCTGGAGACTGAATGACTGCTGAAGGCTGAGTGCCTGCTGGAGGCTGAATGACTGCTGAG
>NC_056514.1:36434815-36439913 GCF_014905685.2 Nematolebias whitei | reverse complement strand
TGACTGCTGAAGGCTGAGTGCCTGCTGGAGGCTGAATGACTGCTGAGAGCTGAATGGCTGAGTGCCTGCTGAAGACTGAGTGACTGCTGAGAGCTGAATGACTGCTGAAGGCCGAGTGCCTGCTGAAGATTAAAAGACTGCTAGAAGCTGAACAACTGCTGAAGGCTGAACGACTGCTGAAGACTGAGTGACTGCCAAAGGCTGAGTGACTGCTGAAGGCTGAACGACTGCTGAAGACTGAGTGACTGCCAAAGGCTGAGCGACTGCTGAAAACTGAATGACTGCTGAAGGCTGAAAGACTGCTGAAAGCTGAATAACTACTGAAAGCTGGAAGACTGAGTGACTGCTGAAGGCTGAAAAACTGCTGAGGCTGAATGACTGCTGAAAGCTGAAAGACTGCTGAAAGCTGAATGACTGCTGGAATGTGATAAAGATTCACAAATGGAGCTGTTAAAGGTTAAACAAGCAGAATATAAACTGAAATAACAAAAACAGATGCTCAAATAGTCAAAACACCGCAAAAGTAAACAAAACAAACAAAAGCTTGAAAATGCTAAACATTAGCTAAAAGAACAAAGTCCATGCTCAATAATCCAGGTATACAATCCAACATTTTTCAGTCAGGTCAGCACAAAAAAAAAAGAAACTGTCCAGATGACCTGACTGAAAAATGTTGGATTGTATACCTGGATTATTGAGCATGGACTTTGTTGTTTTCAACCAGTTTGACAAGACTGTCAACAAGGAAGAGGGCCGGCAATGGAGGAGGGGGCGTACCAAAAAGACCATCTTATCACAAGCAGAACTGGTTTGTTCCACTTTGGAGTAAGCTGTTGGAGGAAGAATCAGTTTTGTTGTGTGTTTCCTTGACTGATGAAGCCTTCTGGATCGAAGGCGAGACGTTTCAGCACAAAAAAATGAAACTGTCCAGATGACCTGACTGAAAAATGTTGGATTAGCTAAAAGCTCAAATTAACCAGGCCTTAGTTCAAAGCTCAAACACGACCGTAGCTAATGAGCTAAAATTGACAAAACAGTAACTAAAATTTGCAAAAACAGTCATCAAATGCTAGTATACAACCAGAAAAAAAGTAACTAAAAGTTAAAAATCAGCTAAACTAACTAAAAGCTAAAATGATCTAAGCCTTAGTTTGCAGCTCAAACAAGCAGAACAGTAGCCAACAAGCTAAAACTGCCAAAACAGGAACTTAAAGCGAAATTTACCCAAATAGTATCTAAATGTTATTATTAGCAAAGCAGCAGCTAAAAGCTAAAACCAGCAGACAGAACAGTAACTAAAAGCTAAAAATCAACAAGTCCTTAGCTCAAAGCTTAAACGTAGAACAGTAACTGAAAGCTAAATTGATAAAAACAGTAGATGGCTAAAACTAAGAAATGGTTACAACTTATAAAACAAGCAGAACAGTAGCTATAAGTTACTAAAGTTAAAAGTCATAGCAGACTATTCCAGACCAGCCGAACATTTTGTTCTATGACTAGTATGCAGCGGTAGATTAATTAAAAAAAAATCATAATTAAAAAAAATATATAAACAGGAAACTAGGCCAATGCTGAATAAAACAGACCTACTAAACGAAGTTAATCTGATAAAAGAAATTCACCATGAGAGGTTGATTCCAAGTTGCTGCAGCCCCACATGGAGCACCAGCGCGCTGAGCAACAGGCCGAGGCTGAGGCTGAAGAAGAACTGCAGGGGGCGTCCTTCGGGTACTCTTCGGCTCAGAACAATCCCTAAAATAAACCCTGGAAAGAATCGGTTGCATCAGCTGTGAAATACGCTTCACCTGATTGTTTCCATCAGGTAACCATTCTGTTTCGGACCTGTAATGCACCCAGCAACAACCTGATGAGGAAAGTGGGCGAGGATGAAGATCCTGGATAGTCCAACTGCAACCAGAACCAGCCCATAAAGCAGGCAGGGAGCAGCTGATATCAGCAAACTGAAGACAGGAACGGACTCGTTGCAGTTAATGCAGTGTACATTTTCAGCCAAACGCAGGATTCTGGTTTCGTTTCATTTACCTGCGAGTCCGAGAGTACAGAAATGACCTCAGCGAGGACACCACCACCCACCAGACGGCTGCTGTCACCATCGCGTGTCCTGATGGACTCCCTGAGAGACAGACACCAGCTTTGGAGCTCTGACGATGCTGAACCAAGAGAGCTGTCTAAGACTCGGATGTGTTTCATTTAGCTTCGAAGGCCTCTCACCTGGGCCGGTTTCACATGTAGATGGAAACTGGTGAAGCTTGGGCTGCGCACTGACAAATAAACGGGATTCACCGATCCACCAGAACGGCCGTTCTCCAAACAGCATCCTGGGAAAACATAAATATTAGGTGCCATGAACACAATGGTGGCCATGATGAGTGAACTAAGAGGAACAGTCTAAGTTCAGATTATGAACTTGATGTCGTTGGTTTTAACTCTTACAACTGTTTGTCCATCAGTGTGATGCTGTGTTTATTAATTTTAACTAAATCACCATTCTATCCAACAAACTCCACATTTATTTTGTTTTCTGTATGTTTTTATTTTTTATTTAACTACCGGTACTTTGGCATACTTTGTACTATTTTAGCTGTCATTTTGTGTTTCTGAATTAGTTGAACTACAGTAATTCAGAAACACAAAATGACTTTTTGTTTTAATAATTTTTAATACTTTTTCCCAATATTTAACTTTAAAATTTACTTAAACATGCATGCTCTTTTTTTCTTAAATTACCTTTCGAATGTTATTTTAGTTTTTATCTAGCCTTATGTTACTTTTAGCTAGCTTTTTTTTTTCTACTTAAGCTTTTAGGTAATATTTTAGCAAGTGTCTTTGCTACTTTAACTATTTTTATTTAATGTACTCTATTAATCCCTAATGGAGAAATTAATCCTCTGCATTTTTTCCATTGCACATGTGAACACACACGTGAATCAGTATACTGCCATCTGGTGCCCAGGGAGCAGCTGGGTTAAGGGCCTTGCTCAAGGGCCCAGAGGTAGGTGTGGGTGTTTTGCCTTTTCCACCCACATTTTGATGTGGTCGGTCTGGGGAGTTCAGCCAAGGAGTTAACCGGCAACCCCTCTGATCACAGGCCCACCCTCAAAAACCTTTGTGCACCTACTCCCCTATTAGCTAATGTTTTGCTATTTGGGGCATTTAGCTTAACATTTTGCTTCTTTTTATCTTTTAGCTCTTTTTTAATAAATTAGCTGCAGATTGTGCGAGGATTCTCAGCAAAATCATTAATCCTTCAGCATTCACACAGTTTGTGCACAAAATGCAAATTTTCAGTACATTTAAAACATATTTTCTGCCAAAATTGCGTTATTTATGTTGTCAAAAATGCTCATGGGTAGTTTTAACAAATGGAAAAATCAGATTTTCCCACGGATCCTGTTTCATATGTTGCATACTTATTTTACATTATTCATATTTTATAACTTTAAAAAACGTCCATTTACAATGATCAGATTAATTTACTTATAAGCTCGTTTATCAGTCACTTTAGTGTTCCCCTCATTATCATATATTATAACTGTATTTATCTGTAACTAGTTTTTAAACGAGTACCGTACAGTACGTCCTGTACTTTTATTTTTGTCTTATTCGTGATAGTTCCACTTGTTCCTGTTTCCCTACGGACAACATTAAGCGTGGGACTGCAGCGCTGTCCCGGAAGCTGCAACGTCTACGCCGTGAATTATGAGTAGGAATTATCGATTAATTTTAAATAAACAATCGCAAACTGTTCGTAAAGAAAATATTAACACACGACAATGCAAATATGCGAGTAAAACGAACCGTTTTACCTGAAACACGTGACATAGCTACATGCTAACATAACGGAAACGAAATAAACAAGGCTGTTTGTCCTTAGTGTGTCAGTCGTACCATTTAAACACCAGGTTTAACCACTCTGAAATAGCTGCCACCCAGAGCACCGCAACACCAACTCGTCTGCTGATAAAATAGGTGAAGGGAAAGACGAGCAGAAACGCTGCTTTAGGATCGCCCATGTGAGTGATGACAATCCAGATGTTTTCCAGACTCTTTGTCCGCTGCTGGAGAGTTTCTGCCAGCCAAATACCTTGAGTGTACACCGACTCCATGTTAACTTAGTTTTCCAAAATACTTCTCGATAGGAGCAGTAAAAAAATTAAAGAGTAAACCTTATATGTGATGATCAAAGTGTAGTGTGGAGATTATTGTAGTACATGTTTATGGCCAGAAGGGGGCGTGGATTAATCAGTTTTTTTTTTTTTTTTTTATGTTATTTTATTCAAACCCAGGTTTTGAAAGTGCACTTTCCCCACCAATCCAAGCAACTATGAAAAATAAACTTTTACCATTAGGGGAAAAATCAGACTGAAAAGAGGTTAAGAAAAAGATGTGATTAAAAAAAAAATCAGTAGTTGATTAGTAACAAAGTTGTGATTACGTTTAAAAAAAAAGGTTTGATATATTTTGTAGCGGTGTCATGAAACGAACAGAAGAGAGGGAGACCCATTAAATCGTATCATTATGAGTTTCTATTAAAAAAAAGTATTTCAATAAGGAGGTCTCAAAATTATAACGGAACCTCCATATATGAATACCATCACATAAATATGATTATATAATAATTATGATATACTGTATGGGAATTATGTTTTAGCATAGTGATCTGATTGTTGTATATTGATGATTTGATTAACTGATTTTTAGTATTTTACATCGCTTCATAGTGTAACTTTTTGTTTCGTTATATATAATTTCTTTTATTTACTTTGCATTTTATATGATCATCTATCATCTGTGTTCTTTGTCTAAAACACGGCTCTTTTGTAAATGAGTCCTCGAGGCTCAATGACCTGTATAAATAAATGATTAATGAAATATATGGTATAAAGTTTATTCATTTTAAAAAACAAAACAATTCCATAAACTTAAAAAAATACAAGAAATTTAAAATGAAAGGCAGCAGAAAGAAGAAAAACTCATATCTGCCCCTTTTTTCAAACAATTTGTTCAATGCTAATAATCTTCAAGTAACGATGATCTAACTAATAATGATCATATGATGAATGAATGATAATGAACA
>NC_056514.1:36399360-36434805 GCF_014905685.2 Nematolebias whitei | reverse complement strand
ATAATGAACATAATAATGATCTAACTAATAATGATCATATGATGAATCAATCAATCAATCAATCAACCTTTATTTAGACAGGTAAATCCCATAGAGCCTCGAGGACTCATTTACAAGAGAGACCTGATTTCAACAAAGAAAGATGACAACAATGGACAACAATAAACAATTATAAAAAGTCATAATACAGTTTTTTTGTTTGTTTGTTTTTTTACAAATAGGATGGCTAAAAGGAAAAGGTAACAATAAAAAAAACCAGCTAGATTCTAAGGCGAATGTTGAAAACTAAATATGATGAATGAATGATAATGAACATAATAATGATCTAACTAATGCTGATCATTCTTATGATTTGATTGATAAATGTTGGATAGTATTTCATAATTATCAGTAACTAAGTCGTATTTTATGAGATGGTGCACTTAACACAGTGGAACTTTTCAATGAATAAAGAAAGTTGGATTAATAGATATTTACTGTTGTCAAATGAGTGAAACCTTTCGAAAATGCGCCTTAATTTTATTTATTTGCCAAAACAATATTTATCTGTAATTTACCGGAAAAACAAAGTAAAGTAAAGTGCCGGTTAACTTTAACAGGCGGAGTAATCTCTGAATATGTGAAAGACTTGTCAATGACCTTAACACGACGTATGCCACCACGCCCAGATTCGTCCGCCTACGTCACCACGTCGGTTTACGTAAGACAGGCGCTCCGGTATCCTCCTGGCGGAGAAGATGGCGGCTCCTGGACCGGGGGAGTATTTCAGCGTCGGGAGCCATGTCTCTTGCCTCACCTGCTTGGGCCAACGGCTCCAAGGAGAAGTGGTCGCGTTTGACTACCAGTCCAAGATGTTAACCCTGAGTATCCTTTGTTTGTCTCGCGCTGCGGACGGACGGACGGCCGGCCTGCCTGGCTTCACGGGCCTGTAGGGTAACCGAAAATATGTCAAATAGTGATCCGCGCAGGCGTAATTGGTGGGAGCCGACCTACACATCTTTATCCGTTTCACGCTAGTTCGCATTCCAAAGTACTTGTCCATCCGTCTCTTATCAAACGCAGGCCCCGCTGGTGTTTGCTAGGCATTTTAATGCGTCTTCTAAGGACGTGCATGTGTTTTGAATCCACTCATTGTATTGGCAGCCCTCAACATGGATCACAATCTGGCATCATGGCTGTGTGTGCTCCTAGTTAGCAGGCTAAGTGACATTCAGCGCATCCAGCTTCGGGCTCGTGTCCCCACGTTTACTTTTTACGGTTTCTCACGCACGGGTTTCGAGATGCCAGTTTTCGTTTTAAAGAGTAGTTTTAAATTTCTCTGTCCCCCCCCCCCCCCCCCCGCTCCTCCCCACTCCCCTCATGCTAACTGCTTCTAGCTAGGCTAACATGCTAACTTTCGCTCAGACCCTTCCCTCCCTCCCTGAACTCTTCATGGCTCACTCACTTGTAAAAAGCTGAGGTTTATTAGCTTTATCTCCAGTCTGACATCTTTTGGCTGGCACGGCTCACGCACGTCGAGCCGTGACTCGGTTGGGACATTAGCAGCTAACTTTAGCTTTACGCTACCCATGCTTGCATTTCGAGGAGGAGTTTAATTACTTAAGTTATGATTTATTTATGTGATTTTTCTAGTAATTTTAGCGTGCATGAAACGAACAGAGCTGGTGATGTATGACCAAACTGTTTGAAACTTGAGTGCATGAATGAATGAATGGATTAATTGAGTGGGGATGGATGACAGATGAGCTGTTTTATTTATATATTTATTTTTAATTGTGATAGCTACTTTCATATATAAAGACATGTTTTAAGTACAACATCAGAAAATGGCCTTCAGGATTTTGCCACTACATAAAATTAAAAATATGAGTTTGAGCTGTTAACAAGCACAAGTTCAGCTTTGACCTGCTATTTAAAGGCTACACAGTCACCATCTTTGATTTAAAAACAATTAAACGTGTATCTACTTGTATAAATACATTCGAGCTTAACTTTTGGCGCTGTACAAATCTTTAAAGATAGTTTATGCTACGGCAAGTCATTGGAAATTTCTTAGTCATGAGATTGTGACTCATTACTGGTTTTTAAGTCCGTCAGCTCTCAAGATACATCATACATGTAGGGAACCTAAAAACTTGTTACTCCAAAAAGCGGGGGTGAAAGAAAACGGTTTTGTCTGTGTGCATTTGTTTGTTGCCAAAATATTTTGAGTAAACTTCCAGATATAATCTTTGAATATACATCTACAACTGAGTTAGTGTAATTCAAGATGTCTGCCACAGCCAACTGAATATTAAATGGGGCCTTATCAGGTAATTCTACAGATATTTGTCTAATATCTGTTGTGGTGGTACCGGATACTGTTCCCCATCACATATTTGAGCACTAAAATTATTAATGTTTGTTAAAAAAAAAAAATATTCCCAATAGCTTTTTTTGAGTCAACTAAATGTTTCAGTCAGAAACATGTTTTACTGGATGTACATCTGCAACTGATGAGCTTTGAACCCAATTAAAGATGGCTGCCCAGCTAATCAACTTTTCAACGTTTGTCCTAAACAGATTGGGGATTTTTTCAGCATAATTTTAGTCTAAAACCAACATGAAAGGCAACTTTTCAGTCAAATGACCAACAAGCCTTTCTTGTATTATCCCAAAAGGGACTGTGTTGAAACTTTTAACTGTAATTTTTCTGGGGTTTTTTAATGCTTTTGTTCTGTCACTTTCACTGTTTTTCCCATGTTTATGCAATTTTCTTTATTTAATCCCTAAATGTTTTAGTTTGTCATCAAAAAATTCCATCCCGAGTAAACTATATCAAGATTTAACCTGTTTTTAACTGTGTCTCAAGATCAAAACCTTGTGGAACATTTTAATTTTATGATTAGTTTAACAGGATCAGAATGTGGTGAGTGCAACCCCATAGATTTAACAAGCAGGGTTAGTTTGTGTGTGTGTACAAGCTTCACTCATTGTGGCTGTAGGTGGCAGCACAGGCCTCAGTCACATGCTGTAACTGGCACAGCCTTCCACTGTCAGTGTGGTCAGCAGCTCTCCATCATAAGCTTCTCTGTGCCGGTGGTGAAGTTCTTTAAGGGTCCGATAACAATGGTGATTTTGTTCTTTTAAGTCACTGTCGTAAAATTGTCCTCCTTGACTTGTGTCCCCTCGAAGAATGTGCTTCCTCCAGTGGCAAGTCGAACCTCAACGACGTCATCCTGATCAACTTAGCCTATGTTTCTGATGTGGAAATAATAAATGACCGTACTGAGACTCCACCTCCACTAGCATCTCTGAATGTTAGCAAGGTAAGTCGGTCTAATCTGGGGTGGGGTTTATTTAACCGTGCAACGTCTTGTGAACTGAAAGCTCGGCAGTTTTGTGCACAGGCTTCCAAATTATTATCTTTGTGGAAACCTGTGAAATGTATTCTTTTAGCTCGCAGACCATTTTAAAAGCTCATTGCCTGCGTGTCGTTTGCATAAAGCTGAGCACCGAGTTTCTTTTAATCAAATGAGGTGCGTAAAGCTTGAATTTAGTCGCCTCACAAAACAACCCATTTTTCTTCTGATCCTTAAAGAACGAGATGTCGACAGTAGCCGCAGCTCGCTTTAGGAACACTTTTCATAAAGTTTGTAAATTAACTTTTTATGCTGGTACATTTTGAAGTCTGTGTCCTGTGTAATGTGCTTTTTTATTTCTCTATCAGGGAAAAGAAAACATCTTTGTCATTACACTAACCTCCAAAAATATTAAAATAATGGTGCATTCTGGTGTTTATGTTTAGTTCAGTTCAGTTTATAAAGCGCCAAGTCACAAGAAGTCGTCTCGGGACACTGAACGGAAACATTCATATATAAAAATAATAATTTAACTTTATTTATCTGAGGAGCAGACTGCTTTGAGTTTAACTCCATCACAGAATGCTCATTTTGAGTAAAAATGAAGGTGACAGTGGAAAGGAAAAACTCCCTCACGAGGAAGAAACCTTTAGCAGAACCAGCTCTGGACGAGCTCCATCTGCTTCGACCGGCTCGGTTTGAGAGGAATAGATACACAATGGCAGGTCAAGAATCACATTAAGATAGAAATAGTATCAAATGAAAACTAATCAATTTTAACAACTCATTTAAGGAATTCAGGTCAATTTGTCCTCTAATAGTCTAAGCCTATAGCAGCAAAACAAGCCAACCCTAACTATAGGATTCATCAAAAAAGAAAGTTTTAAAACTGGACCATGTGTCAGCCTCACGGACAGAAACTGGAAGGTGGTTCCACACGAGAGGAGCCTGATAACTGAAAGATCTTCCTCTAGGAACCACGAGTAAACCTGCAGTCTGAGACCAAAGTGCTCTGTTAGGAAAATATGGAACAACAAGATCTCCAATACAAGATGGAGCTAGGTTGTTGAGAGCTTTGTAGGTTAGGAGTAAGATTTTAAATTGAATTCTGGACTCGACAGGGAGCCAATGGAGAGAAGCTAAAACTGGAGAGATATGATCTCTACCAGTAACTCCAGTTAAGAGATTGGATCAGCTGAAGACTTTTGAAAGAAGTATTTGGACACCCAGATAATAAACCATTGCAATAGTCCAGTCTAGACGTGACAAATAATGCATGAACCAGTTATTCTACATCATACAGATGAGCTGTTTCTAATTTCAGAGGGATTACGCAGGTGGAAGAGGGCGGTTCTAGTAACGTTTGTAATGTAGTTCCTAACGAGATCGAGTCAGGTCCTCTGGATGGATTCTTCTTTATCAAAAGTTTTCTTCGACTTGTTCAGTCTGAATTCTTTTGGATAAAATATGAAACGTTTTGGCTAAAAAAAATCTGTCCAGAGGACCTGACTCAACCTTGTTAGATTAATCTACCTGGATTATTGAGCATGCATTTTTAGTTCTGTTTCTGTGGTTCAGTTTAAGGCAGGATTTTCTTGTGACACAGTCTTTGTAAAGAAAAACGATCAGCAGAATGTTCCTAAACGTATTTTGTCCACGGCATCTTTTCAGTGAACTGAGGCTAAAAGAAAGTCACTCCACCAGGCAAATTAAAAACAATCAACTTTGCACAGTCTCGTGAATAAATTCTTCAATTATATTCATATAATCCAGACTTTTAGCATAAACCGCTCAAGTTTTGAACTTGTCCGAACTTTGAAAAATACCTTTTTTCTGATTTTTATTTTTTCCTGTTTAACTCTTCACAGCTTGCCAATCGAGCACGGACAGAAAAGGAAGACAAGCTGTCCCAAGCCTATGCAATCAGTGCTGGGGTTTCTGTGGAGGGCCAGCAGCTATTCCAGACTATTCACAAAACGTAAGGATTTCACACTTTCTTCCTTTAAAATCATTTTAATTTTTATATGAAACACGACTGCTTGTTTATTTTTATTTGGGAAAACAAGAATAATTTGAATATAGGTCTCTCCAAGTGCAATTAAGGACACGTTGACTTTCTTTGCAGCATCAAAGACTGTAAATGGCAGGAGAAGAACATTATTGTGATGGACGATGTTGTAATCTCACCGCCTTACCAGGCTGAGAACTGCAGAGGCAAAGAGGGAAGCGCTTTAAGTCACGTACGCAAAATAGTAAGTTTGATTGTTTCACTCCGTGTTTCTGTTTGTGTCCAGTCTCTTTTTTTTTTTAATTCTGGTGATTTAAGCTCCGTGATGTCTTTAAAAACTCCTCAACTTAGAGTTGCTTAAGATTTCATGAGCTATGTTTCATTATTTCCCGTTGTTGGGTTAATTTAACTGTTAAATATTCAGGCAAAAGGACAAAATGGTTCATTCCAGATGTAACGGAATGAGCTATTTTTAATTTTTGCGTGGGATTTGGTCATTCTGTTATCGTTTGCTGCTGTGGCTTAACTGAAAGAAGTTTCCCTGATTGATTGAAAGCCGCTGTCAGGACGGCGACTGAATGTTCCTCGGGTTTTCTGCACTCGTGGCAGGTCGCGTACGAAAACGTAAACCCAAGAAGCGCAGTGCCGAGGTGCTAGTCGGACATCGTTATGGTTTGCATGGGACTTAATCTGACTTGATGTGATTACGTGCAGCAGAGAAAAGGGAGGGAGGCCAGATGTGCTATAAAAATGTTATTTTAACTCGGCAGCTGCTGCTGTTTTAATATTAGCTGGCTCTATCCCATCTGTGCTAAGTTTAGCTGGATTTCCTCTCAGGACAAATTACTACAGATATTTTGACATCTTGTAACGAGGTCTAATCAGGTTAATCCAAAACAACTGGAAGTCCTCAAAATTTAATAACGGACTGTCTACTATAAAGCTTTTTAATGATTATTTTAAATGGGAAGAAGCTAGACCAAATTTTAACTATTTTTAAGAACGGTTTTGCTCCAAACTCTTACTGGCCTGGTCTCTTCATACAGTTCAACTATTGGAGGTTTAACTTCTCGTTAAAGTTATCTGACCTACCTCAGAAGAGTCCAACTGGTTTTTATAAGGAGCCAAAATAAAAACCAGATCAAGAGCCAACCTTTGCCCCATGTTTCATATTTCATTATGTCAAAACATTCAAATTATGAAATTTAAGTAAGACTTGAATTTTTATCTTCCTTGTTTCCAAATTAAATTACCAAAAGACATTTAAATAGCTTTTTAAAATGTCTATGAAAATTGAAAGACCTGCCATTATTTCACCTTTAAAAACTTTAAATGAAACACTAGATGTGACGTGTTCTGACGTGTTCGTTGGTCTGAGAGTCTCAGGAACGACTGACGAGGACAACAGAGTAAAACTCGCGGGTTTTCTCACCGTAGAGAAAAGTTGCTCAGTAAACCGTACGGCCAGATCTCATTTCACCTCCACCTGGAAGTTGGAGCAACTCCGATTGAGAGGTTCCATCTTTATCTTCTCAGCTTCCAAGGTGACAGGTTTTCATGTGAGCTCGGCGTTCATTCGTATCAGTTTTTAAATGAATGTAAAAGAGTGACTCTTCCTCTCAGCACGTAGCTGCAGAGGCCACAAGTAGGTAGAAAAGGCTGCTTTCCAACGGCTCGAGTGATGTGGCCACGCTGGTCGTACGTCCAATATTTCTGTCCAAACGAACAGTGGGAATGTCTTCAGCGCTGATTTCCCCACACGGTCGTATTGACTTCAACCTGACGTTTGATTTTCAACTCCACACGTAATCGTGACATTTTAATCTCTCAAGATTTCATGGCACCACTAATAGGAGAGAAAATCTTGTCATAGCGTCGGTTTAAAGACGACGTGTAGGCCTAAAACAAACGTCTGTTTCGAGCAGTTGTTTTTATCATCAGGTAAATCTGTTCTGCAGCGAGGTGTCGCGTAAAGTTCAGCTCATACAACAACAGAAACGCAACACGCGTGTTTAAATAAACACATGGACTAGAAACGCTCAGGACACCGTGAGAACACGTCGTTGTTTGGGATTATAAACCTCCTGAAAGAGACAAACTGACTGTGGCTCGTCCCTTTACCTGGATTTACTGACCGCTTCAACCAACTACTGGAGTTTCCAGACTTTTGAGCACACCTGAATATAACCCGCCCCCACTACATTTAAAAAAGAAAAAAATAATAATAATTTTGTTCCAGCAATAAAGAATCTCTGACTCTGAATTTGAACAGCTGAAATTTTTGTAGTAAAAGCCGAATAGAGCAGAATATCAGCTGAAATTCAATTCAAACGTACTTTATTAATCCCAAAGGGAAATTAAGTGTTAGAGCAATATATGTAGGTATTTGTACATATATCTGCTGCACTTGTGTATAAGGAGTGTCCACGTTGTAACATTCATTCAACCTTTATTCATACACGTTAGTCCCATTGAGCTACATGAGATATTTACACAAATATCTTTTAATAATACTTTTAATGAAATATGTATCAGTAACATACATAAATACGTCCAGTAGTTTTTTTTTCTGAACACTGCCTGAAACACGTTTAGTTAACAAATAAAATCCAGCAGCCTACCAGGAAGTCACTGCTCGCTCGCTTCCATCTTCCTCCTGCGCACTGTGCCCATGAGCTTGTGCTGTTTCCATCGTGTTTCTCTGCTCCTTGGGGGCACAACGGGGAGGAAAGGACGGGGAAATCTCCCCCCCCCCCCCCCCCCATTGGTCCACTGTGACCTGTTTCATTGGTCAGATTTTATTTAGTTATTTTTTTTACCTTTTTTTTTTTTTTATACACGTAGTCTCATTTTCTAGGTTTACATGGACATAAGTAATCAGATTAAGCTTCCATTCTGAATAAAAATGTAAACGCCCCATTCAGATTGTTTGTTGATTCAGCTCGATCCGAAATATTTTGTAATCGGAACGAGACGGGTGGTTTGTGCCGATTCGTAATCCGAATGGTGTGCATGCAAACACTTAATCTGATCATTTTATCCTGATTGTGGAAAACTGACCTGACTGCGCACGTGACGTATTTCCGCCTGGCTAATGCTAATAATAGGAAGAAGCTAAACTGGTCGATGAGCGACAACATTTCTACTAGAAACTTGGAAAGAGCTCAAAATAATCTGCATCACCTGCAGCTCAGTCAGGGGGTGCAGTGACGTCTCCAGCACCATTAAAACCTGTCGCGGGTCCATTTTGGGCGCTCGGGTTTGTTTACGTTCATCCCGGAAGTAGAACTTCTTCTTCTGTGTTTGGTTTTAAGGAGAGTTTACCGCTCTGCATGTAAACGCTCGTCATGAACAGATTGTGTGCATGTAAACTATACATTCAAATTATTTAATCTGAAAACATGTCGATCCGGTCAAAGAATTTTGCGCATGTAAACATGGCTATTGAGTCACAAGGACACCCCCGTCCCCCCCAAAAGAGGTGTATTGTGCAGCAGTATGAACACCTGGGTGTGATGAGGCTAATTGTTTTGGCACCATGAAGCTCATTAGCACATTTAAAAAAAAAAACATTGTATAAGCCGCCGTGTTCAAAGCGTGTGGGGGAAAAAATTGCAGCTTGTAGTCCAGAAATGACGGTAATTGTTCGGGGTTACTGGACGTGGTTGTGACTCATCAATCAGCCGACTGAACCATTTGACATTCTGGTTTTAAAGAGGTTTTTTTTTCATCAAAGATATTTGTCCAAATCATGCAACCACAGAAAAAATAAAAAGGTGAAAACGCTGATCGTCCTCGGCTTCATGGACTGCTCTCTTTGTTGTTGTTTACAGGAGCTCCTTTTCTTGAAACTGTTCAAACCCGTCACCAGGTCTGTTGTCTTTGTCCACTAACGGTCTGACTCTCTCGATGCAGGTTGAGAAACATTTTAGAGACGTGGAAAGTCAGAAGTCCATGCAACGTTCACAAGCACAGCAAACACAGAAGGACTCCACTTTATCTTCTTGAGTTGGCGGTGCGGAGCGGCCGGGGAAGGCAACGCGGGTGGTTTTGTTCCCACTGCCAGACAAAGTCGGCATTCCTTGTCCTCAGTCCGAGACCACGAGGAGGAGCGCTGAGGGCCCTGGATCCTGAAGCTCAAAATACCTTAAAATGAAAAAGACAAAAAAAGAGAGGAAAGATTAAATCTTAAATTAGACTTTATAAAGAATAATTTAAACATGATCCATAAAGCAACCATAGTTTCCTTAACTAACTTGTCTCATTCTGCCCCCCCTCCCCCTCTGTCCCTGAATCCTTTTCTTTTTCCGCCCTCCTCCTTTTGCCTTCAGTTCCATTTCAAAAAAGAAAAAACTAGAGCAGTCAGAAAGGCTTGTTAGCATCGTTTTGTCATTTTTTCTTTATTTTTTTTCTGTATCCATGTTCTACTGTCTGTATTTTCTGTATTTTAAACAAAATGTGACTTGAAACGCCACACTTTAAAGGACATTTTCTAAAATAAAAGTAACAAAAATTCTGACTGTAATACTGTATATTTCAACTATTTATTTTATTTTAGAGAAACACAAACTGTCGTGCGTCACGTTAAACGGTGTTTATGAAATGTGCTGCGTGCTTACGGGTAAAATGTGACCATCTCTGTGATGATGATGATGATCGGACGGTGGTCCACGTTTTTCATCCGATCAGATGTTTGAGCAACAGTTGGGGCTGATGTCTTCTGCACAATTTAAGTGGACCGACTTAATTTATTGGACATTTTAAAGCTGATTCTTCTAGACGTTGGGTCGTCTGGGCGGCGGCAGCATCTTAAATGAATTCGGTGTTGATCCAGCGGAGGCGGTGCCTGAAACGAGAGCAGTGATTCATAGTGAGAACGTTTCTTCACCAATCTGCTCGTTTCTGCAGTCGGCTGAAAACTTTGTGCTACTTTAACCATTCGTTTGTCAAATCGTTCAAGAGATGGATAAGTGTTTTTTATGGTTTTGGACTTTATTTACAATAATTTCCCCAGTTAAAATCGAGATGGCATACTCCCTCCGTTTTTGTCGTATGCTACTTTTAGTTAGCTTTCTGCTAGTTTCAGCTGCTCTATTTTTTTAAGCTACAATTCTACAATTTTTTTGCTACTTTTCGCTCGTGTTCTTCCTCTTTTGGTTTTAACTTAATTTCTCTGATATTCATGGGTGTTTTTAATTGTATTTTTTTGTGGAACTGCTTTGGAGTGCTATAATCTTTTCTGGATAATGTTTTGGTCTGAAATGTCGAACAAACAAATCCTTTTCATATTGAGGATTAAGCGGACTTGCATGTTTAGTGCTTTATCCAGAATTTACCACAATGTGCTCGTGTCGGTCCAGATTTCTCTCCCATCCGTACATTTGTGTAACAAACGAGACGAGTGGCTCAAGTCGGCTTCGTGTGTCCGTAGAGTGAAGCAGATGTAAATCCTGTTTTTAGGAAAGGCTCCAAAACGGACCATTGCTCCCCAGATACGGTTATGTGATCATCAGTTTAAGCCTTTAATCCCGGACCTAATCGGGATTTTTCCCCCGTGTGCTCGGATGTTTGCAGCACATTCAGTTGCATCACTCCAAGGATGTGCACGGTTGGCCATGCCTTTCAGCAGGGGAGGATGCTCTTTGACCCCAGAACGATGTTCTCCAGTTGTTGCGTGATGCTTTGCTTGGTTCCTCTCCTGGGCGTCGTGTCGGGCCTCAGGCTGTGCCCCAGCTCCTGTCTGTGCCACGAGTCTGACTTGGTGGACTGCAGGACTCGTGGGCTGCACCAGGTCCCCAAAAATGTCCCCCACGGCAGCTGGCTGCTGGATCTGAGTGGAAACGAAGTGAGGGAGGTGCACACCGGATCGTTCGTGGGACTGTGGTCCATCAAGATTCTCCTCATGTCCAACAACAGCATCCACGTTCTGCATCCACAGGTACGAAATATTCATTCCTCGTTGATTGCCTGCATTTTAACTGATGGTTAACTTTTAAAAACAATTATCCACAACTGCTTCTTTGAGTTAAATGTAGGAAAACGGGTCGTCTTAGTCGAGCCGTCGCCTTTCCCGTTAGAAGCTGCACAATTTATAAGTGATCTGCTGGTGAGCAGTCAAATGATGTACACCTGCTGGAAAAGCCTCCAGAATCCACACCAGTGCAACACTAGTAAGGGACATCATGAAGACCAAGGAACTCCGCTAATATTGAGTACAGTTCTGAACATCCCATGGAGCTCCCATGAATTATTTATTAGGAAATGGAAATATTGTGATAGAACTTCAGGAGGCCAAAGATCCTGATGGAGCTGAGAGGAAGCTGTCCACAGGACCAGTAAGATGCACTGAGCTGGGCTTCATGGAGGAGCGACAAGAAAAAAACTGTTTTGGGATTTCTTCCTCTAAACGTGGAAGGACTTAATCACAGGAGACCAAACCCTAAAGGACATCGTCTCACTCACAATCATGCTGAGAACATCCCTACAGTGAAGCGTGGTGGTACCATTGTTGTGCTGTGGGGATATTTTTCATCAACATGGACCAGAACAACTGGTCAGAATGGAAGGTGGAGCAAAGAATGGAGAAATCCCAGTGAGGAGTTGGTCTTCCTGAGATTTGAGGCAGAGACGGAGGTTCACTTCTGTTTTTTTTCTTTTTAATGTCCGATGCCAAAAGGTAATTTTTGTTTCTGTGTGTGTGTGTGTGTGTGTGTGTGTGTGTGTGTGACTGGTACCAAAAGATCTGACTGGAACATTTTCAAGTATGTTTAAAAAGTAATTATCGTGTGGACGTCTAAGCAACGACGGTACTAATTTGAGTCAACCGTATTTAAGACAACTGAACTGAAAAACTCCGTTGTACTGATCATCTTTCAGCTGCTCCTTCTCAGCGAGTCAACCTCTTTCATCTCACTCCAACTACCTCCATGTCCTCCAACTTCATTTCTGCCACTTCCAGTTCTGTCTCCTGTCTTTTTGTCCATGTCTCTGTCTCCAGACCATACATCTCACCACTATCTTGTTAACTTTTCCTTTGACCTTTGCTGACACTCTTTAGTCTCAAATCACTCCTGAAACTGTTCTCCATCCACTCCATCCTGCCTGGACTCTCTTCTCCACCTCTTTACCAAACTCTCCTGAAGTCCTTGAAGTCCTGCACCTTTGTGGCCTCTCCTTCCTCCTCATTCACACGTGTAGGCCACATCTTACTAATCTGATTGATCTAAAATGTGATGTAGCTGAATCTGACATCTTCTGGTCGATTTCTTGAGTAAAATGAATTTTAAGCTGCACCAGTTCAACCAGTTCCCTCTGAGTCTTTATCGTTTCTGTTTTCCAGTGTCTGTCGTCCCTGCAGTTTCTGGAGAGGCTGGACCTGAGTTTTAACCGGCTGCGCTGGCTCCCTCAGGACCTCACGATGGGTCTGTCCAGCCTCCAGGTGCTCCAGCTGGACCACAACCTGCTGCAGCACTTGGACGACTCCTCGCTGGGAGACTCGGACAACCTGAGAAAACTGGACCTTAGTTACAACCGGATCCGAACCATAGATGTCAGAGCCTTCACCAGCCTGTCTCGCCTGCGCCTCCTTAACCTGCAGGGAAACGGGCTGAACGTCCTCAGAGAGGGTCTGCTGAGCCGGCAACAGAGCCTGGAGGTCCTGTTGCTCGGACACAACAACCTTTCGGAGATCCAGACCAAAGCTCTGGTTCCCCTGCGCAGCCTGAACCTGCTGGATCTCCAGGGAAACCAGCTGGAGCACATCAAGTTCAAGACCTTTCTGAAGATGAAGACCACCAGCACCCACCTGCAGATGTCCCTCAACCCCTGGACGTGCGACTGCGACCTGCAGCGCGTCTTCGGGAAGATCCAGCACGTCCGACACCTGCACGTGGAGGACTACGAGGACATCGTCTGCCACGCGCCGCCTCAGCAGGCCGGGAGCGCTCTGGTCTCCATGGACAGCCAGCTGTGCATGGCCGAGACGGCCTCGGTGCTCATCATCACCATCACCGTGCTGCTGGCCGTGGTCGGGGCGCTGGTCAAAGCAGAACGCAACCGCAAGAACAAGCAAGCTGCGAGCGATGCAGAGGTTCAGGACAAATGAAACGGACCTGGTACCGGGCCCTGAGGGAACATGGTCAGAAGGTCTGAAACATGGATTCACCAGATGCTACAAAAAATATAACTAGGAACAGAACCGCTCCTTTACAGCAGAATGAGGAGTAAATATATTATCGCCTGCCACAGAAGTAAAAAAGAACGAATATTCGCCACAGTCTGTTAGCAAAATATCTCTTCAATTACAGGACAGATTTTAATGAAACTTCCAGAAAGTAATTTTTGTAGATCTACGACTGATGATCTTTCAGAGTCACCTGTTTTACAGACGTCGAGTTGTTCGGTGTGGTAGTAGCTGCGAGTCATTCACAGCACGGACTTTAAGGGCTGACACTTCTCGACTTGTGTAATTTATTGGGCGTCACAAACGACTTCATCTGTCATTTCTGATTAGATCTGTCATGAAAGGCGGCGGGCGATATGCATTCCTGCCTGGTCCTGTTGGTTTCAAACCTGCTGACAGATTTTGTTGTGTTTAATCTTACTTCTAACCTACAAAGCCCTCAACAACCTAGCTCCATCTTATATTACAGATCTTATTGTTCCATATTTTCCAAACAGAGCACTTTGCTCTCAGACTGCAGGTTTCCTCGTGGTCCCTAGAGTTTCCAAAAACAGAATGGGTGGAAGATCTTTATCGGGCTCGTCTCGTGTAGAACCAACTTCCAGTTTCTGTCCATGAGGCTGACACATGAATACTTTCCTTTTTGATAAATCCTATAGTTGGGGTTGGCTTGTTATGCTGCTATAGGCTTAGACTATTAGAGGACAAATTGACCTAATTTCCTTAATTGAATAGCTTTCATCCGATACTATTTCTATCTTAACATGTGATTCTTGACCTGCCATTGTGTATCTGTTGCTCTCAAACCCAGCCGGTTGAAGCAGATGGCTACTTGTCCTGAGCCTGGTTCTGCTAAAGGTTCCTTCCTCCATGAACTTTTTCCTTTCCACTGTCGCCTTCATGCTCGCTCGAGAGTTCTGCAATGGAGTTAGAACTCAAAGTAGTCTGCTCCTCAGATAATTAGTGTAAAATTATGTAAATATGAATGTTTCTGTTAACTTTTTACTAGGGGTGCACGATCTTCTCGGCATGCATCGGCCGATATTTTGATGTGATGACCTATGTACGATATCTAACTGATATAAAAGGCGCTTTTAAAAAAATATGTATTTTCAGCTCCCTATCTGGCATCTGCATTTGGTAGCAGGCCAAACTGACAGACTATGCAGAAAAATGTATTTTAATTCCACAGCAGAAAAAGCTAGGGGGAAAAATATCATTATTGGCCAAATAAGTTTTAATATCGGCATATCGGCCAAAAATGCTACAAAATTCATCCCTAATTTTTACTCAAGTTTCTGTTCAGTGCTTGGAGAAGACTTCTGTTATGACTTGATGCTGTATAAAGAAACTGAACTGAATTGCTGAACTACAGAACTGTGCAGGAGTTTTAAGTCTTAAAGGAAAACAAAGGATTCTGTACAGTCCAGAAGATTTGATCAGATTTTAATCTGCAAAAACAAACAAATATACACAAAAGTATTATGAAATAAGACATTTTCTTGGTCTGGAGGATGATGCGTTATATTGAATACAGTAAAATGTAAGTTTGTATTTTTCTTGCCGTTCGTGCGTTCTTCCTTAGAAATTGTCGATTTCACAAAGTTACAGTTCAGCCTTTTGTAAAGCAGCGAAAAGATCAAACGTTCTCATGATAAAAATTATACATTCAATGTAAATATTACCCAAACAGAAGATACAAACTGTTCTCTCATTTAATTAAAAACTTGTAAGCATTAACATGTTTCCCTTTTCTTATAAAACGTTTCAACTGTAACAAGTGTTTGGACTTTTTAACACTTCTTACTGGAGTAAGTGTTCTCTGCATGATTATCGTACCAGCACTTGGCACAATGTTTCGGAGCGTGTAAACATGACACCAAATAAATAATGAAATTTGCAATAAAAAATAAAATGTTGTGTCCCACCGTTTGAGCTCGGAGCGTTTTGAATCCTGAGTTGCTGCAGCAGCTTTTTAGCAAAATTCAGGCTATGACCAAAACCAAAGGGCCACAACGATCTCCTCGGTCTGTAAACGTCTCTGGCTCTTAACCATCGGTAGCTAGAATCAACACGGCGCCAAAAATGCCGACATTGTGGCCTATCAGCTTCATCTGGTTCCAGAACTCCACCTTGCGATTGTCGTGCCAGTAGCTGATGTTCCCGTCGATGAGGAGGATGACCAAAGGAAGGACGGTGGCCAGGATCTGAGCCGCCAGGCGGATGTAATATCCGGAGAGGAAGGCCAGCGCCAGAACTCCAAACAGAACCTCTACCAGCATCAGAGTGATGTCCCCTCCTGCTATGTGGTTCAGATAGGCCTGTCGGTCCTCTTTGCTGTGCTGCAGGGAGTACACCTGGTGGACAAAATGTGGCGCTGCAGGATTAGTAGGGAACCTTTGTCAGGAAACAATGACACATCAGTTTACTAAACAAATCTGATTTATTAACTGGTTATAACAAGTATTTATAAATGTACACCTACAGCTAATTAAGATCCCAAAACAAAAAAATGGTAATGATATTGAGCTCAACTTTAAGCTGGTAGTATCTGAGAGTCATTCACAACACATACTCTGAGTGGCTTCTTGTGCCATCACAGGACGTTACACAAAATGTTTCCACGGTTTTACCAGAATTTTTGTTCAGAACTCTCGTGTGTGCGTTCCCTCAAGCCCAAAAAACAACTTGATCTGCCCTTTTTATAGGTTCAAGTCTAATCAAAACTTAAAAGTGCAACAAAATCCAAAACAAGGAAAAACAAGATTTTCTTTACATCTATTATTTGTATCTTTGTTTATAGATAATAAGTTGAATTCTAGATTTGGTGAAATATTTAGTTTTTGGATGTAATGTGAAAATTCTGATCGTCAAAATTACTTTGGATTGTTCAAATACGTCTTTAAAACGTCTTCAGTTGATCCAAAACGCTGCTGCCAGAGTCTTAACTGGAGTTACTGGGAGAGATCATCTCTTGCCAGTTCTAGTTTCCATTGGCTCCGTCACATTCAGAATAGAATTCAAAATCTTACTTCTAACCTACAAAGCTCTCAACAACCTAGCTCCATCTTATATTACAGATCTTATTGTTCCATATTTTCCTAACAGAGCACTTCACTCTCAAACTGCAGGTTTACTTGTGGTTCCTAGAGTTTCCAAAAGCAGAATGGGAGGAAGATCTTTCAGTTCTCAGGCTCCTCTCTTGTGGAACCATCTTCCAGAGGCTGACACATTGTCCAGTTTTAAGACTGGACTTAAGACTTTCCTTTTTAATAAATCCTATAGTTGGTTTGGGTTTTCTGAGCTGTCCCTTAGTTATGTTGCTATAGGCTTAGACTGCTGGAGGACAAACTGACCACATTTCCTCACGCTGCTGCCGTCTTTACTTGCTCTACTCGTTTGTATTTGTAATTATTTCTTAACGTGTGGTTTTTTCTCTTTCCTCCTGTAGAAAGCACATCTGGACCTGCCATCCTGTGTTTGTTTCTCCTTTCTGTCCTCTCAAACCCAGCCGCTCATCCCGAGCCTGGTTCTGCTGGAGGTTTCTTCCTGTTACAAAGGAGTTTTTCCTTTCTACTGTCTCCTTTGTGCTTGCTCAGGGTGGGAGACTGTGACCAAGTGAAGATTCAACACAATCTGCTGCTTCCTCACATAGAGAACTTTTACTGATTGTTTTTTTTTTTTTTATGGAAGTGAATGTTTCTGTTCGGTGCCCTGACACGACTTCTGGTGGGTCTTTGTGCTGTATAAATAAACCGAATTCAATAGAATCGTCACAAACTTGGGTCTTACCACACAGATGAGATAGATCCCCAGAAAGATCTGTCCAGTGGACTGCAGAGATCTGCTACGTGCCTTCTGTCTGTAAATCTCCCCTGCACCACTGGCCAGAACCAGGAAGCCCCCAATGATGGCCAGCGCTCTGGAGTACATCCGGACCTGCAGCACAACAAGGTTCAGCAAAAGCATTTATAATAAAAACTATTTTTAGACTTCTGGTGGTTTCACCCAAGCTTTACGTTCACCTGTGACTCAGATCTGCTTCAGATACTCCACATTACAGTTTTAATAACTTGGATACATATCTGATTCTTACAGAAGTTCAAACTCTTTCTAAACAGAATAAGTACTTGTTCATGTCTTCACCACTTGAGTATCAAAAGAAACAAAGCTAAAAGAAGGTTTAAAAAAAAAAATCTGAGAGAAACTGCTGGAGCTGATTTGACCCGAAGGACAAAAACAGAAAATACTGTTGAAGAAACAGGTAAACATGGAGATAAGTAAGATAAGTACTGTGTGCTGCCATCATTATATGTTCCCATACAATGACACGATTAGTTCTCTGCATCATCACACCTGATATGCTCCCAGGTGGAGCAGTGGGCAGCTATGTAGGTGCCTGGGGAGCAATTGGGGATTGGGTGTCTTGCTCGAGGACACCACGACTGGTTCCAAGTCGGCTGCCCTACCTCTACACCATCTCGGCCCCCCGAAGAGATTTGTGCCCAATTAGTTTTTACAAAGGCAGTTAGTAAATATATAATTTAAAATAGAATCAGAGCCGTTAAATAAAATCCAAAAGGTTTTTTGTTTTATGAATACTAAAATCACTTTTTAGACAATCACAAGAAAAACTGTTAAGAAACTTTGAGCAGATTTTTGTCTCATTTATATACAACTATCACAAAATGTACAATTCGATATTAAATATGTATTATGTACCACTTTACCTGAATTTATTTATGAGTTATGTGCACCTAAATATTTTAATGCAGTTTTTGTGCTTTGGTATTGGAAATGATGATAAATAAATAAATAAAGTCTTGTGTTGTGAATTTCTACTCTTATTAACTTCCTCCATGGTACTTGTGGTGGATTTTCCTACTCTAAACTGTCTTAACACAGAAACAGGTGAAATAAATTAATTATCTTCCCCTTCATTGTCTTCGAGTCGTTTATTGCAATAAATGGACAAGTCATACAGGATGCTTTCACACAGCCTGCGGGAGCTTTATACCTCTTCCCCGCGTGACAACAGAAGCGCATTTGTCAAGGCCAAATTCTTGTTTTCTAAGGAACTGGGTGAAAGTTTAACTGCACTCGACTCAGCAAACAGAACCCGGTCAGGAGGAGACTTCCAGAAACAACCTGCACACTGTATTTTATAGACAGATGAAGAATCATCAACATGAGGATACAATTAATGTCACAAATATGAATACTCCCAGTACAGCACCAGTTAAGCTTTAGTTCTAATATCTCCTTACAATGAGTCCAACTAAACTATAAATGTAGCTGAAAGTGATTATGACCAAGAAGGACGTTACCATGGACATCAAATCCGTTACGTCACAAGGGTTACTCACCTTTAACCAGTCCCCATAATGCACCTGCTCCCCGACGTAGGATGCATACGTGCTGACCGCCAGCTGAATGGCGGCGCCCAGCGCGAACCACCTCCTCTTCACGCCAAACGACATAAAGCTGGCGCAGAGGACGGCCACCCCCATGTCCACGTACAGGTACGGTATGTGGATGTCCGGCTTTCTGGAGGAGAAAGTGGATCAAAACAGATTACTCAAACTTTCCAGAGAGCTTTATGAGGATTTATTGTATAGTGCTTTGTTATCAGCTGTGAATTTATTTAATCCAATCATGAATACTTAAAAAAACAAAGATATATATTGTTGAGAACAGTGACCCAGAATGCATACCATTTAAGCATAATGATGTGAAAGTATCTATAACCATTTCATATTTTATCCTGAGAATACAAAACATTGCAAGACTAATCCCATGCATTCACAAGAAAATCAAAGTTACAAATACTATTATGAGGCAAAAGGAGGTCCCACAAACGGAACAAAAAAGAATTAAGTGGACCTCATATCATCATTTGATTTAAAATAATGAACTACACAGCATTACCTTAATTAACTGCTCTCGTTTATAGATATAAAGGGAAACTAAGCCATGTTAGATTAAAAATAGCCTCCTTTTCCCCTTGGAGCAGCTATAATTACAGGATAAGTGAGGGGGTGTGGATGTGTAAGCTTGAACAACACACCCCACACTGACTTCACACAACCAGAGAAGAAGAACAAGGTTGTTACAGCTTGGAGTTTGTTAGACGGTTAGAGAATAGGCTAATAGCTATCTTACCAAAAAACATTTTTTGACAGATTCAAAACTCCTCATTTGAATATTTGTATATAATGAGACTAAACTATAAAAACACCAGTCAACGTGTAGTTGTTACCAGCCTAAAGAAAAGTTACTTCTGTGATTTGAACGCGTGAAATGACTGAACAAAACTACCGTTAGCTTGATTGCTAACTTTAGTTAAAAGCTCGTTTAAAGTACGCAATTCTTTTTACCTTTTTGAGTCCGCTCTTTCAGCAAACAGCATCAGCATGCTGAAGCAGTTCCAAAACCCGAAACGGGTCAAAATAAACGCTCCAAGCTGGCTAAGAAACCTTAACATTTGCTTCCTGCTGGGACCTGCCATGGTTGTTCGGCGGAAGCCAACGATAAAACTAGACAGAATCACTTCCGGTCAGAAAAGACCCCGTCATTTCAAAATAAGAGAAGGTGCCTGTCAACACGCTGCAGAGAAAGCATTTTTCATTCAAACTGTTAAATGGAAACTCTTATTTTGAAGAAAGCTTAAAGTTCCGGGATGAACATGTGCTCCTATTGGCTGAGCCATCTAGCACGTTTTTTTTAAACAAGCTTTATTAAATAGAACTCTTCATACGCATCAAAAAGCACCTTAGTTTTTTAAGAAACCAACAGGAATAATAAATAGTAAAAACAAAACGGCTGATAAAAGAAAGAAATGGCAGCGGGGCTCAGGGTTCTAATAATACATTCAATGCAGTGCATATCTTAATGTTTTTAATTGTCTTTCTTTTATCAGAATCTTTAAATGAATATTACTGCAGTGCTTGGCCTCATTATCAAAAGTAGTTTTCTTCCACAGTGTTTGCTACAACGAATGCGATATTTTAATACTAATAATAGACGATCTATGAAAAAGTCAGAATAGTTTTCTGGCAGATGATTACAAACATCAAAATGTTCTTCAGAGTTATTGTGAATAAAGTCGTATGGTTTCTGCATAAATGAATTAACAAAACATGCGAACAACAGTTTCAGGACTTGGACCACAAAAGCTTGAATTAAGAGCAGTTTTCTTGAATCTAGTGTTATGGCTGGATAAACTTTATGGATAATTTCATAGGATATTTCTTTAATTTTGTTTGTAATCCGATATCTTTTTGGTAGAAGCCAGATCCTTTGACATGTTATCCCATCCACAAAGCTATTTCAATGTGGAACAACAACTGGTGATTCTGATATAAGGCTCTTATAAATCTGACACAGTTATTGGGGATGGTAAGGTTGTGAGCATCAAGTCTTTCTAGGATCTTAAAAAGCATATATATATGTGAGAGGATGCTCCAAACACCTTATCATATATAGTCTCTAGGAGTTAAAGGGATGTATTTTCTATGAACTTCTTCACAGGTGAGCAGAAGATCTTCACTATTGAACAACTGGTCCATCCGTATTATGTTCTTTTGAAACCAAAATCCCAGAAACAGGCAATTATGTTTGTATTTGTATTTGTAATTCCAAATCAGATAGTTGTGGGGAGCGAAAAGGTTTATGCTCAAACGAGTTCATGATAACAGACTTCTTCAGATATTTCCAAAAAAAGCTAAAGAGCATTTTGTTGATTTCTTTTAGGGTCTCGTCGTTGAGAAGCAGAGCCAAAGCTGCCAACGCTGACGGTGAGATTTATTCTGCTTTAGTGAGTAAAATTCTTCCTTTCAGTGATAAATCTCGTAGGAGCCACTGATTTAATCTTGTTTTTCCTTCCTCTGATGGTGTCTCACGGGTTTCAGATAACGAGGTGATTCTTCACACCACATCTAGTTCTTCAAGTTTTCCAGATTTACAAAGTAACTAGGTCAGTCTCCCCACCATCACAGACATCTACCTCCAGATGTAGGAAGAGGGCCACCTGCATCATGAAGGACCCCACTCACCCAGCACACACACTTTTTGCCCCACTCCCCTCAGGCATGAAGTTAAGGAGCATTAAATGTAGAACCACTAGACTAAGGAACAGCCTTTACCCTGAAGCTGTTAGACTCGTGAATCTCTAATCAGGACAATCACTGTGAAAGAAAATAAATCACTGTAATGCCACTTTGATTGTTATGTGCTGCTGATTATCCATGCTGCTGATCTCATGCTGCTGATTGAGTTCATGCTGCTGTGCTCATTCATCCTCATCTGCTCACACAGACTCATGTTCGTGCTGCTGTTGTTCGGCGTATTGTTTTTGTACTACTAAATGTTTAGCATATTTCTTAGTTTATATCTTAGATCTCTATTACTGTTTATTTTAAATTTTATCTTTTGCTGTTGCTATACTTTGGTTGGATGTAACGGGACCCCGTGTATACAATTTCTTTCAAATAACAGTAAAGAACCTTGAAGCTAAGTCACAACTGAATACTCTGAAATATGTACCGAGCTCAAACTTCAGGAGTTCCCCAATGACACTGAACTGTTCCTCTTTTTTAAGCTTTAGACCAAATCAAGTGTGTCACTTCTTTTTATTAATGAGCTGTTAAGTTTCCACTATGCTGAATGGGCAGCACCTAATTTAGGGACAGATAGTTTTATCTAAATGGTTTTGTGATCCATAAGGGGAGTAAGGTGTTCACTTCATCATTTTTACTAAAACCTTTGAAAATCAACCAAAAATCTATTTTTCATTGACTTGAACCTGTTTTGTTGCTCCATGTAAATATTGTATTATTAGGCTATTTTACTCCTCATATGTAGGTTAAATTTATCCATGCAATATATTCATCCAAGGAACTATCAAGAATAATATTTAAATCTCCTCCAAACAGGAAAGTAGAACTTTTAGGATTTTGCGCCACCTAGTGGACAAAATTGACAATTGCACAAGTTATCAAATGGGAGGGGAAAAATCATCCTCAAATATTTACACAAAACAATTAAAATAGTTTAAAATTGATCACAAAAGGTTATTAATTTAAACAATATGATAAAAACTAAATCAAAAGCAAGTGACTTGAAAAAATTAGGAATGGGAATGATGGTTTGATAAAACTACTGATGCTGGGAGATTTATAAAGCAAATTTAATCTATTTTGTGTTAACCTCTAAACAGTGGCAAGTACAATTTTACTGTAACGTGCTTCATAAGTAGCTTTCTTTTCTATTACATTTTTATACAATAAAAATAAAATACATTTTTTTATATAATAATAAAAAAAAAAATTATATTAAGAGCCATAATGATGACTTCACACTACTTTTTCCAATTTAAGCAGCCATTCAATTAACAAGTTATTTAATAGTTTTCATTCTTGTGGAAGTTTATTAATTTATCAGAAGCTGTAAAGAGAATCACAAGCACTTCAGTGACAACAGGGCATTATTTTTTGTTGTTAAATAGACACTTTTAAGTAATAAAATGTGTTCAGCGACGCTCACCTCTGTTAATCCACGGTGACGTGTCTCAGGGTTAATCTTGAGCGCTAACCCAGATCCTGAAAACAGCTTAGTGAGAGTCCTGCAGGAGGTTGAGCTTTGGATCAGTGGACTCTCATCTCCCACATGAAACGTCAAACAGGTGATGGGAACAGAACTGGGTTTTTGATAAGTTTGAATGACCTGAAATCATAAAAACTCAAGTTTATATCAATGTCAATCTGCAGGCAGTCATTTGTGAGAAAGGCAGGACAAAATAAAAATACATTTGTAGGTACAAACATTTTTAATTTCTCCACCAATCTAAATAGCCCACTGAAATTATATTATCAGCATTATTTATTCTAAAGACATGAAGTAGATCAGATAAATGACCAGATTTATTTCAATTTGACTCCTGCTGAAATGATGATTAAACACAGACCTCTGTTAGTTTTTTGTGCGTATGGTTTTTTTTCTGCTGTTGCGTGTGCTCATGAGCAAAATATCTCAAACCGGTTGACAGATTTAAATGAAACTCTCAGAAAGTAATCACTGAAAACACATCTATTCTATTTAGAGTCGATGCAATCCAAGATGGCCACTACAGCTACAAACACTTAGTACACATAAAACTTCCTCCATTTATCAAAGATAGAGCTGAAGTTTAGTGTTGTAGTAGCTGAAAGTTATACAACACTCCGACCGCTACACGTTGCAGGACGTTTTTGTTGAAACATTATGTGTCAATTAACAGAACCACTCGTGGAGCTCTGGACAGATTTTAATCAAACTCTCAGAGTGTAAACACTGGGTGTACTGTACGTCTATCTCAACTTTTGGAAACATCCCAATTCAAGATGAACGCAGCTAATCAACCTAAGCCAAAACAGACTCCTGTCATGTGCAGAAATATTCAGATGACTCTGCAGTGGTCGGGTGTATCAGAGATGCTGAGTACTGGGTGGACCGCTTTGTGGCACGGTGTGGAAACAATCATCTCATCTTGAATGTGAACAAAACAAAGGAGATGATTGTAGATTTCAGGAGAAACAGGAACAGGTCCAACAGTATTTCCATCATGGGAGAAGAAGTGGAGGTGGTGGAGAAGTATAAATAACTTGGGGTTCACCTGGACAACACACTGGACTGGAAATGCAACAGTGAAGCGTCTACAAGAAGGGACAGAGCAGACTGTACTTCTTGAGGAAGCTGAAGTCCTTCAACGTTTGCAGCAAGATGCTGCAGATCTTCTATAAGTCTGTTGCAGAGAGCGCCGTCTCTTCTGCCATCATCTGCTGGGGGAGCAGCACCAGCAGAGCAAGTGAACTTAAAAAGATCAACAAGCTCATAAAGAAGGCTGGATCAGTTCTGGGGACTCCTCTAGAACCTCTGGAGATGACTGTTCAAAGAAGGTCAAGGTGTCTTTATTGTCATTCACGCCACATGTGGTGCATATGGTGGAACGAAACTACGTACACAGGGTCCCAGTTACATCCAACAAAAATACAAATTACAAAGAAAAACAGTAATAAGATCTAAGATATGAACCAAGAAATACGCTAAACTAAGAATACACTAATCACTACTAGTACGAAACAATGCACCAAACAGCAGCACGAACATGAGTCTGTGTGAGCAGATGAGGACGAATGAACACAGCAACATGAAATAAATCAGCAGCATGAGATCAGCAGCACATTATAGACAACACTCAGCATCCTCTTCATCAGACTGTCATACAACAACAGAGTGTCTTCAGAGGCTACTTCAGATCCGCTGTAGGACAGACCGCTACACGAGATCCTTCCTGCCCACAGCCATCAGCATCTAGAACAACTCTTTAATGATGATGAGTTTCAACATTTAATTTCCCTCTGGGATTAATAAAGTATTCTTGAATTGAATTGAATTGGCCAACACAAAAATGGATTAAACTCATGTAAAGTTTGGAGTGTTGATAGCAAACAGTCATCCCCAACACATTCTGTCACCGACACATCTTTGAATCTTTTATGTTTTTGTGCCACGGTGATCGTTTCACTGCCTGTGCACAGATTGGTAGATTCTGCTTCCTGTTGGGGAGATAAACTCCCTGATTGTTTAATCCCATCACAGGGGATTGGTGACATCAGGCGCAATCCGGTGGCGACCTCAGCCAAAAGCCCCGGCAGCGGGGATCAGCTGGGATGAGGAGCAGTGGGACGGCACAGATCTGTCAGAGGAGGAGAAGCCAGGTGAGAGGAAGATACGCCAGATCTCTCTGATCGTTGGGGGTCCCGCCATTCAACAGGTAAAACCGCTGATTTTAGGCATTTGTCTTTACTGGATTGGTTTAAAATTTTAAAAATCTACTCGTTATCGTTGAGGATTTGTTTTATATTTTGGCTCCTACAGCCAGGATGGCTCGGGATATGTCAGATAAAGAAATCCTGAAAATGGAGCTGGACCAGTTGAAAAAAGAAGTGAGCACACCAAGAACACCAGTGAGTGAACAGTCTTTCTTTTACGTAGACTTGGTTTCCATTAAAGCAGACTTTAGCTGGATCGTAAACTGTCCTGCAGACGTTGAAGCGATTTCTTTGCCCTCCTCTGAAACAGGTGAGTGCAAACTGCACGGAAACTATCTCTTTTGTTGAAGGACTGTCACCAAACGACCCGCTGATCAAGGGCGTCCCAGATGACAAGAACCCCTACAAGGGAGACAAAGGAGGCTGTATATTAACATAGCACAAAGAGAAAGTCTCACGTTTGTTTTTTATTGTACCAGAGCTGCTCGTTACATCCTTGCAGAGCTCTTGTGGATTAAATAAATTAAAACGGAGATGTGTAATAAAAGCATCACTACTCAAAGACTGTGTGTTTGTGTGTGTTAAGCTGTAAATAAATACAAATAGATGTTCAAACCTGACGTGTCTGCTTTCATTACTGATTTTCAGCTGGTTTTTAACTGATCGGTTTGTAAAGACAAGGTGAAAAATGACGAGGAGTTTAATCTTCATGGGATTTGCTGGTCTGCTCCTTTAAGCTCCGTTCTGCAGCTTGAGCTCTCCATCCAATTATAAAATCACTTTGCAGCCAATCAACTAAACTTCTGCAGCATTTGGATCAGGACTCGTGTTAAACGTGCAGCTTTTTAACGGCGTTTTCAAATAAAATCCAGAAGAATGATCAGAGAAACTCAAAAACACACATTTAAATAAAATTAATTCAAATTTGTAGATGCGAGGAAAGATAATTAACTTTGCTCTAATGAAGAAATCATCCTTACTGAATGAAATGGTAGATTTTATCATTGTATGGATGAAATAAAAGAGTGCACGTGGTGAAACTGGTTACTTATTAAACATATTTCATTGAATTAATTTTTAAAATAGAGCATGGACAGGTGGCAAATTAAATCTGTCGTTTTATAATCTAAACCAAAGAAAGAATAATAAATGTGAAAGTGTTCATAAGAGCTTTATTAAAGGTGTAAAGAGATAAAACAGAGCTCATCATGGCTTAGAAGACAGAAAAGTTTGAAATAATAAAAACACACGTGACAAAAAAAATCAAAATATCTTCTGGTTATGATTTTTGAACCATTTTATATTTACAAAGCCTGGTCCTGTTTGTGATAAAATAAAAGTCTCGTTAAAGGAAATGTAAGAATTTTTGTTTTTGTCTTGATTCACTTTTTGTTATCGTTAAAACCTTTGATTACTGGATCTTTATTTTGTGGATTTAAACGATAAAAATGAAATAAATGCAGGATTTTTCTTAAGCACCTTGCAGAAAAAAAAAGAGAAAAGCTCATGTGTAAAAGAATAATATTAGTGCTTTAGCTGTTTTTATTAAACTATATATATATATATGTATATATATATATATATATATATATGTATATATATATATACACACATACTATATTGCCAAAAGTATACACGTACAAGTATACACTATTTGAGCAAATGATGGGAAATGTCAATGAACAAACATGTTTATTTTAGGTCAATATCTATTAAATTAAACTAATAAAATATAGTGCCTTTAATGTACCCAATGTATTAAAGACACATTAACTATTGTTATGAGAAATATATTGAGTGGACTTTGTTTTTATACGTCATGGTGTGCTTTTATTTTAATCCGGTCCATGATTTTGCAATGAGTAGCTTTAAATGTGCAGAAATGGGCGAAAATTTCAGGATTTAGCTTAAATTTTATTAAAGATGTAAACATTTGACATAAATGTTCAAAACGTTACTAAAACCGTCTTTTTCCATCTGCGTAATATCGCTGAAATTTGAAACATCTGATCTAAAAATTGTGCAGAAAAACTGGTTCATGCATTTTTCATGTCTAGACTGAACAATCGCAATGGTTTGTTAATTATTTTACAAATATGTTTTGACATTCTGTCAGTGTCAGAAATTGTTCAACAAGTTTTTAATTTTTTTTTATTTTTACAAAGCAAGAGGGAAAAAAAACAAGAGTTAAAAGTATTTTGACATTTTTTTCTGGTGGGAAAGTTATAATTATATAGGAAGTTGGAGAACTTTAAGACTTTTCTCACAGCAGCCACTTTGAGCAGTAAAATACTAACAAGCTGACATCAGTAATAATCATCATGGAGTCATCATTTTAACGCACATGTTTTTTTTTTGCAGGCAAAATAATTTAGTTTAATTAATTTAATAGTTAATTTAGTTTGTTTTGTTTTATGTCTCTCTGCAGATGTTGCAGCTCAAAGTCAAGATAAAAAAATGGAAATTGTACAACCGTCGTGTAAAGTCCATGCAAAGACACAAAACCGTGATAATGGGCTAAGAAATCTCTGCCATAATGAAGATAACACAACATGAAATGTAATAAAGGTTGCCGTCATCCCTTCAGGAGATATACATCTGTAGATACAACGGGACTGGTTATGCAAGTGCTCATGTCGTCTAAAGTTTTACAGTTGTCGTTTCCTGGATCCTAAAGGACAAAAACTCCGTTTGTCTCACCTGAGTATTCAATCAGCTGCAGGCTCGTAAAGACATGAAGCAGGACACTTAAAGAGCTGTCATAAGCAAATTATCTTAATTGCCTTATCAGATAAGAGACGTTTCATGGTGCATTTATGATGTGGATTAAAGGTGATTCCATAATAATAACCAGGCTCATCAACATTTGGTAAATTCTAGTTGTGTTACTGGGCCCATTTAAACTGTGATGGATCAGAAAGTGACAAACCGTCACCTTATAGTTTGACCTAAACCATCTTGAATGGTTTCCTTGGTTCTGGGGTTGCATTTCCTCTTGCGTCAATGTCCTGGGAGGGTGGCTACAGCCTCATGAACGCTGCGTGTTTAATTATTTCAGCAGCTGTGGTCAGAGGAACTTAAAGCTGCTCAGAGACGGTCTTGTAGTGTTTATATCCTTCATTCTGAGCTCCTCAGACCGTTCTGGCCTTCACACCGTTCAGCATGGCTCACAGCACGTAATCCAAGCTTGTTGGTTTCCTTTAAATTAGGGATGCACAAGCTTGGATTTTTGGCCGATATCCGATATGTTAAAACATATTTGACTGATAACCGATAACCGATACCCGATACCCGATACCAATACAGATATATATGTTTTTTCCTAGACCTACTTACAGAGACTACATAGTTTTATCTGCTGTTGAATTAAAATACATTATTCTGCAGGTCCTTGTCAGTTTGGCTACCAAATGTAAATGTGAAAACAGGGACTGAAAATGATGCAACACTTCAACTTGGGTAATCTTTAATGTCAAATGTATTCATGACATTTACTCTAACACAATAACACTCGAACAGTACAAATTTGTAAATTTTCACCAATCTAAACTCAACCTGTTCACAAGCGACAAGTGAAAAATGCATAAGTAGTAGTGCATTAATATATATATTTCACAGCTTCTTAAATTAAAAATTAACTTAAAACCGAAGCCTTTTATATCGGTGAGTTTTTTTTTATGGAATGGCTGATGTCCGATATTTAACTTTATCACTAATATCGGCCGATATTGATACTATGCCGATAATATCGTGCATCCCTACTTTAAATAGTCAAAATAGCCAATCTGTGACACTATCCATCCATCCATCCATCCATCCATTTTCTTTACCCGCTTATTCCATTTTGGGTCACGGGGGTCGCTGGTGCCCATGTCCAGCAATCACTGTGCGAGGGGCGGGGTACACCCTGGACGGGTCGCAAGTCCATCACAGGGACACATAGAGACAAACGAGACAAACAACCATTCACTCTCTCACTCACACCTAGGGACAATTTAGAGTTACCAATCAGCCTAACATGCATGTTTTTGGTCTGTGGGAGGAAACCGGAGTACCTGGAGAAAACCCACGCATGCACAGAGAGAACATGCAAACTCCACCCAGAAAGGCCCCTGGACCGGGGTTTGAACCAAGGACCTGCTCGCTGAGAGGCAGCAGCTCTACCAGTTGCACCACCGTGCTGCCCTCTGTGACACTAATTAGGGTCAAATAGTTTGAAACATGACTATGAAGCAAATATGTGTCTCGAAGCACATCAGCACCTCCAAATCTGAGGCCTGAACTGGAAAAGGGTGGATTGCTCTCTTCTGGTTGAGGGTGAGGTTCTGCCTCAAGTGAAGGAGGTCCAAGTATCTCTGGGTTTTGTTCACGAGTGAGGGAAGAATGGAGCGTGAGATTGACAGACGGATTGGTGCAGCGTCTGCAATATTGTGGACTCTGTACCGGTCCGTTGTGGTGAAGAGGGAGCTGAGCTGTAAGGCGAAGTTCTCTGTTTACTGGTCAGTCTACGTTCCCACCCTCACCTATGGTCACAAGCTCTGGGTAGTGACCATAAGAATGAGATCATGGATACAGGTGGTTGAAATGAGTCTCCTCTACAGGGTAGCTGGACTCTCCCTTAGAGATAGGGTGAGAAGTTCGGTTATCTGGGAGAGACTCGGAGTAGAACTGCTGCTCCTCCACATCGAGAGGAGCCAGTTGAGGTGGTTCTGGTAAGGATGCTTCCTGGGCGCCTCCTTAGGGAGGTGCTTCGAGTATGTCCGACTGGGAGGAGACCCCAGGGAAGACCCAGGACACGGAGAGACTACGTCTCTTGGTTGGCCTGGGAACACCTCGGAGTCCTTCCAGAAGAGCTGGAAGAGGTGGCTGTGGAAAGAGATGTCTGGACCTCCCTGCTCAAGCTGCTGCCCCCACGACCCGACTTCAGAACAAGCAGAGGATAACGGATGGATGGATGGATGGATGGCATGAACCTGCACAGAACAAGCCGATTACGGTCTTAGGTCATGATTGCAGTTTTATAGATCAAACATCTCCTGAGTGCAGCTACAGCGTGCGCTCCCAGGACATCATTACCTGCAGTGTTCCCTCAGTGAGGACTGAACTAGGCAAAACTGCCTTCTCCTACTCCGCTCCCGTTTCCTGGAATATCTGGCAAAAGATCTGAAGCTCTGGACCTTGACCTCTCCAAGTGGCTTCAAACATCTGTCGAGTACAACCAATGCAGACATGTTCCTGTTTTTAGTTTTCTACACCGCCTTATAATCTAGCTGTTTTTTGTTAGGTTTTTTTTTTATGCTGCTTTTTCCTGTTGACTGTCCTTTTGGTTGCCATTTTATTTTAATTTGTAAAAAAAAAATAAAAAAAAAAAAAATATTATAATTATTTATTATAAATATAAATATATAAATATATATATATATATATATATATATTTGTATGCCTCTTATGATTGTCTATTGTTGTCGTCGTTATCCACCGTTGTCATCACTCTTTGTTAAGAAATCAGGTCCCTCTTGTAAATGAGTCCCTGAGGCTCAATGGGATTAACCTGTATGAATAAAGGTTGAATGAATGAATAGATATTAAAGCACATTTTTTAAATCTGTATTCAGATGAGACATCATGCGCTGCAAGTTAAGACAGGAGTTGAGTGAAGACACCTGGGCAAAATGACAACGAGGAACAGGTGAGAGTGGGCCGGGCTGCAGCAAAGAAGCTCAGAAAACATGAACTGACACGAATGAAATGAATCCAAAAACAACAAACACCAAAAAAAACCCTAAGAGGACACGGATCCTGACAGAAATGAAACGCATTTCAGCTGTTCACATCAGAGGAGGGTCAATACGAGCTAAACTTCAGCTGCGTTCCAAGCTGCGGTAACGACTCCTCAGATCTTGTGACGGGCCTTTCACAGTCTAACAGCAGTTTAGTAAAAAAACAAATAATCTTTTATAAACCATGTGCAAATGGCGTCAGTATTGGTGGCGATACAAACAAGCAAACTCACTGTGCTTCACGGAATTTGTGCAGCAATAATCGTCCGTTCCGTCATCACGAGAAAAGTGGGTGTTAAACGTTTTTATCTTTACTGCTCTTTATAACAGAAAGTGTTGCATATCAATGTCACGGTCAACCTAAGCAGACCTTTGGCACAGCGGCTCAATAAAAAGGAGCGTTGTGAGAGCCAGGACCATCACAGCTGAACGCACCCTGCCACAGAAACACAGATTCAGATTTTTGAAAATGTGGCTCCTGATCGTCCTGTTCTTGTTGGTTGTTTGGGCTGTCGGCACCTACAGGTACTTGTTTGGGGTAGCAAGTCCTTTCTCTCTGGAGTCAGTGAGGCCTCCAGAACCTCGAGAATTTGACCAGAAGAAGAGGGACAAAGTCATCAAGCAAGGTAAAGTCCATGTGAATGAAATGCTTGCATGAAGCAGAAATTATTTGCATCTGCTTATCGTTATTTTATTGCATGGCTTCAGACTATTTGCAAAATTTAAAGCGAGACAATAGGAAAGAACTTGCGACCTGTCCAGGTGCACCCCGCCTCTCGCACGGTGATAACTGGACATGGGCACCAGTGGACCCCACGGCCCAAAAAAGAAGTGGGTAAAGATAATGGATGGATGGATGGACAATAGGAAAGATTATTTTTTATTTTTAAATGCAGCTGTTGCCACAAAAATTAACTTCGTAAGGATCTACGCTGAAAACAAACATTTTAACTTACAAAGTGTATAAAAAGATTTTAAAAAGTCAAATCTGCTGCCTGTGGCTCGTTAGGGTCACCATAGTAACCACACACCAGTGTGTGTCACTCCCTGAGAGCAAATTTAAGAAAAGCAGACAAAACAGAACGAACGGGGAAAACTATAAACACTTCCATCCATCCATTATCTTTACCCGCTTCTTCTTAGGGTCACTGGTGTCCATGTCCACCCATCACTGTGTGAGAGGTGGGGACACCCTGGACAGGTCTTCAGTCCATCACAGAGACAAACGAGACAAACAACCATTCACTCTCACACTTAGGGACAATTTAGAGTTACCAGTCAGTCTAACATACATGTTTTTGGTCTGCGGGAGAAAACCGGAGCACCCGGGAAAATACCCACACATGCACGGAGAGAACATGCAAACTCCACCCAGAAAGGTCCCCAAGTTGGGATTTGAACCTGCAACATTTTTGCTGAGAGGCAACAGTTATACCAACTAATCCACCGTGCTGCCTAAATTATAAACCACATGTTAAAAATGTTTGACCGTAACCCGAGGAGCAAGAAGTCTCCGATGGCGACATATGTGAATTTCTTTGTTTCTAGTTTTATATTTGAAATGAACGTTAAAACAGCCCCTCACTTTTATCTTTACAGACAACTTTTTGAGATTAAATAGAACAGAAGTCAGTGGAAACGTGGGTGAGCACTGTCTGCCCTTTGGGGAGATCTGAGAAAAAAACAATTCCTATAAAAATGAAAAATTCCTACAGTTTTGAAGTATACTTCGTATACATACTAAAAACGTTGTCACTATAATTTGTTAAATATATTGATAAAAAACGTCACTCAAGCAGTCATTTAACGTTCCTAAACTAGATTGTTTCTGGTTATTTATTTATGTATTAATTTCTTATAGACATGACTGACAGGTGATTTTCTTTTCCTCAATTAAAGCTACAATTTCCTGTCTTGTACATTTCCAAGCAGGCCTAAAGAAAATGCATTTCCATGCAACTATCTTTGTACAAATACATTTTTTACTATCTGTTTGCCCTGCCATAAATGCAGTTGGGGCATGTTGGCAATTTCTTTTTTATGCGCTTTATCTAAATTAGATCACAATGTAAGTTGTGATATCTTAATCTACATTTACTGCAGACAGGAGGACGTATATCTGTGGTTTTGTTCAGGGTTTATGGACCAGAAAGGTGGACTGCAACCTTCAGACCGTTGTATAATTTATTTACAGTGTGGTACACATTAATGTTAATGTTTTAATAGCATCACAGCTTTATGATGAAGCACAGTGGATACAATCACATTAATCGTGTTGCTGTACAGGTTTCAGTGTTGACAAAGTGCCCCAGGACCTGGATGTGATTGTGATCGGCAGTGGAATCGGTGGCCTGACGGCTGGAGCCACGCTGGCCAAAGCAGGAAAGAAAGTCCTGGTTCTGGAACAGCACGAGCAGGCCGGAGGCTGCTGCCACACTTACACAGAGAAAGGCTTCGAGTTTGATGTCGGTAAGAAAACATTTCCAACAGGATGTCGGAGCAGGGGTCAGCAACATGCGGCTCTGGGGCCACATTGTCCCTCTGCAGCAGCTCTTTCAAGCTTTGACCAAAACCAACATAAAACTGAATTTCATTTGTCGTTACACAAACAACAAAAATGGTTAGTTTTAGCAGTTTTCTTGTAATTTCTCTTGCAAAGATGTGAATACTAGTACTAAAACAAGGAGTAAAACATATTCACTTTAACTTTATGCTTTACTTCTTCAAAGGATTTTTCCACCATTAAATAATTACATGTTCTTTTATTAAAAAAAAAAGAATTCTTTACAAGAATCTGTTTTTTGTCTTAATATAAAAATATCAATCAATGTTAAAAATCATTTAACTATAGTTTTGTCAGGCACAGTAGTCCCTCACTACTTCACGGTTTGTTTATCGCGGACTTGCTCTCTCGCGGTTTTTCAAAATAAGATTGGGCATGACACACAGTTGGCTGATTGATGGACGAGCCGCACGATCGGCATGAAATTTTTATTTAAAATAAATCATTTTAAAATTATTTAGCACCTGCTAGTCCACACTGCAGGATAAACTTCCTGCTGCAGCTGATCAGCTGTTCTCCGTGCAGAGCGGAGAAGTGGGCGTGGCCAAGAGCGCTTGCAGGTGGAAAGAGCAGAGGAGGCAGGGAGCTGAAATCATGACATTCGGTGCTCTTTTAGAGAGTTTACAGTTTAGAAACATTGTTTAGAATATTGCAAGAGTGTGGGAAGGGTTGAAAAGGCCTTAATATATATGTATAAAAGTAAACAACTTACCACTTGTACTACTATTCCTACTTCGTGGTTTATCACTTATCGCAGGTCTTCAGGGTATGGATCCCTGTGATAAACGAGGGACTACTGTAATGCCTACTGGCCAGGAAAGCCCCCGCCGACAAACTTGAAGTGGTCCATCTGCCACCAGTTGATAACCATAGTTGCAGCAGTTTGTTGCGGCTCCGGACACTTAATTTTGAGAGCAAAGAAGCAGAAACGACTCCTTTGATCATAAAGGTTGCAGACCTCTGCGTTCCCGTTTATTTATGCACCGATTTACATAGTGGGTTTGCTTAACCTTTGATAATCACTCCATGTTTTATTGTCATCTGAAGTTGTCTTTACCCAATTTAAAACCTAATAAAACCAGTTGATTTTTAAAAAACATGTCCTTATATGCAATGGTTTAATTGTAGCAGCATTTTTTTTTTCCTTTTCCACCAGGCATGTATCATTAAACTAATATGATTCTTGCAATAATTTAAAGCTAGTTTGTTGGTTAAACTGTTTTTACAAGAGATTTTTTTTTCCTCTCATTCTTTTATTTTCTTTTACCTGCTTTTCACAAGATGTCTCTCCGGTAGTCACTGCGTCAGAGGACGTGTAGCCCCTGGACAGGTCTACAGTCCATCACAGGGACACATGGGGACAAACGAGACAAACAACCATTCACCCTCTCACTCACAGTTAGGGACATTACAGTTACAAATCAGCCTAACATGCACGTTTTGGTCTGTGGGAGGGAACCGGAGTACACGGAGAAAACACATACATGTTCGGAGAGAACATGCAAACTCCACACAAAGGCCAGGAGGTGAACCTGCAACCTTCACGCTTTGTGGTGACGGCTCTAACCACTGCTCCACCCTTACGTCCCAGTTAATACGCACAACCTCAGTTATTATTAAACGTGTCACCAGTGTGCTAAACGGCAAAGAGAAAGTTACTTATTTTAAACAACAACAACAACAACAACAACAACAACAACAACAACAACAACAACAACAACTATATATATATATATATATATATATATATATATATATATA
>NC_056514.1:36374797-36399260 GCF_014905685.2 Nematolebias whitei | reverse complement strand
ATATATATATAATAATAAAAAAATAATAAAAATAAATAATTAAAATAAAATAAAAAAATAAGAAAACAATTAAAATAAAATAATTTAAAAAAAGAATAAAAAAAGAATAGCATAATAAAATAATAATAATAATAATCATAAATACATTTTATTTGTTAGCGCCTTTCAATACACCCAAGGACACTTCACAACATTAAAACTAAATAAAACAATACAAAATGGCTTTAAAAACACTAAACCAAGAAGAAAACAAAAAATTAAAGTGAGAAAGCTATGAACAGATGAGTTTTGAGTTGTGATTTGAAGGTCTGAACAGAGTCAATATTACAGATGTCTGGGGGGAAAGCGTTCCAGAGTTGGGGAGCAGAGTGAGAAAAGTCTCATGGTGCTGAGGCGGACGAGAGGCACGTTGAGATGGATGGAAGAGGAAGAACGAAGGGAGTGTGAATGGGTGATAATGTGCAGGAGATGGGACAGATGGGGAGGGGAGAAGTTATGGATGGCCTTGAATGTGTACAACAGGATTTTAAATTGAATTCTGAAAGTGACTGGAAACCAGTGACGTTGCTGTAAAACTGGGGTGATGTGGTGAAATGAGGGGGTTTTGTTAACGATGCGGGCAGCTGAATTTTGAACCATTTGAAGCTTACGGAGTAATTTTTGTGGCAGACCAAATAGGAGAGTTGCAGTAATCAATTTGAGAAATGACCAAGCTATGGACCAGGATGGAAGCAGAGTGCGGGGAGAGGGATGGACGGAGACGGTTGATTTTCTGTCATTAGCATAATTATTTCAGCTTTTTTGTGTGTTTTTTACTAACTGCACAGTTTAATTTATACAAACAACCTATGATATTATTTCATGATCAATTTTGTTTGCAGAAATATTTTGCACAAGTCACAACTAACACCATCGATGAGAACAATGGGAACAAGAGCACAGGATTTGAGCAAAAGTTACTACCGTATTTTCTGGCCTATAAGTCACACCTTTTTGCCTAAGTTACATGCCCAGTGACTTATATGCCAAAGCGACATATTTATGAATTTTTTCCTCATATTTATAAACCAATTGTTCGCTGAGATATGACCGTTTTCATTCATTATGACTGAAAATATTGAACACTACAATTTTCAGCCTCTAGATGGCACTCTAATAGTATGGCATGCCATGTCATGTAATAGGTAAAAGTGGCTATTAATGACACAATCGGCTTGCCATAGCCTGCCACCTTCGTCCATCTCTCTTGGAGCAACGGTTAAATCAGCTTAATTTTGCTGCGCTGCACTGGAGAAATGAAGCCACTTTGACCATTGAAGTGCATTTATTAAGTAAAAGTTCAACTGAGACACATCTTTAATATAATGTCGAGCAAACAAACAACTGTTTTAGGTGATTATCTTGTTAAATTTTGAAGAAATGCACAGCAAGTCATCCCTCTGCGCACTCCCGTTTCAGCAAATCGGCTTTTGAAATGCAGCTGATTTGACCGTCCAAGTGCATTTATTAAGCAAAGGTTAGACTGAGACACACCTTTACTATAATTTCAAGCAAACAAATAATTGTTAGTCTTGTTAAATTATTGTTAAAGTCCACCCGTGCATGCTCCTGCCATTTGGCAGCCAATCGATTTTTGGCACAACACCGGCCCACATTTCTGGGCGGTGACGTGCAACAAACGTGACGAATCAGTGGTGACGTATAATAAGTGCGACTTATATGGTGAAGCAACATATTAATGGATTTTTCCAAATTGTTAAGACATATTTAGACTGATACGACTTATAGGCCGGAAAATACAGTAACTGCACAGTATTTTCTATTATAGTCTTGTATAGTATATCATTGTTTATCTTTTTGTTTTTTTACATTGTTTTACATTTTAGGAAGTTTTTGTGTGATCCTTTATATCTGCTGCTGTTACACTTGAATTTCCCCTCCGGGGGACAATAAAGGCAGTTTCTATTCTATTCAACAGATGGCTACAGAAGCAACAAAGTTTTCATAATAAAACAGCTATTTTTGAGGACGAATGTAATATTTGTAAAGTATTTATGTTGTACAGCAGAAACATATGTTCATTTTATCAATTAAACCTAACTGTGCGTGCTTTTTTGACAAAACAAAGGCTTCATCTAAATCCACCACCCACAGTAACCCTGCCTCTCCATCTCCAGGTCTTCACTACATCGGTCAGGTCCACGAGAACAGTCTGCTACGAATCGCCTTCGATCAGATCACCGAGGGCCAGCTGGAGTTTCAGAAGCTGAATCAGCACTTTGACACCATCCACATCGGCCTGGAAGAAGACAAACGGGAGTACACCATTTTCTCTGGGAAAAATGAGATGAAAACACACTTGCTTAAACAATTCCCTGCTGAGGAGGAGGCCATTGAGACATTCTTCAAAATCATGAAGGTATTTAGAAGGCAGACACAATAAAGTTCAACATTTACCCCGACTGGGCACTTATTTTTTAGCTTAAATCGACAGATTTCAGCGAAGAAGACTCATTATTTGGCGACTCTGAAGCTGATCCCTCAGTGGATCGCTTTGTTTCTGCTGAAATCAGGAATTGCAAATCTTGTCTCGCCGGTCTTCCGCCTCTCTGGAACATGTGCCACGGATTTCATGAACACGCTGACCAAAAACAAGGATCTGCAAATCATCTTCTCTTACTTTTTCTATGGTGGGTCATTAATAGGTGTACTGTGCAGAACATTGACAGAAGTGACGAACGCTCCCTTCATCAAAACTAAAGTGCTAGTTTTATTCTATGTAGGAGTTCCTCCAAAAGAATCCAGTATTCTGATCAACGCCCTCCTGCTTCATCACTACAAACGAGGAGCCTACTACCCCAAAGGAGGTGCCAGTGAGATCGCTTTCCACATCATCCGCACTATTCAGAAGTACGGAGGGAACTGCTTGGTCAGAGCTCCTGTCTCCCAGATCCTGGTTAATGAGAAGGGAGCAGCTTATGGTGAGAAGATCACCTAGTGGGGGATCAAGGGTCATGAGCAAATAATATCTTACCTGTTGTGGATAGGTCTATAAGCAGTCTCAGTTTGGAGAAGTAGTTTAATTTTGACTGACAACTAATCTGAGTGGGGTCAAGACCAGAATGGGTTATTGTCTTAAAATGGCTCCAATTAAAAAAAATAATAATGTTATAGCTGCTCATGCAAATTTTATATTCTTAAGCATTAAAGCTGCCGTAAGTTTCTCATGTCATGGTTATTCTAGCATAACTTTTACATTCAAGTCTGTATGTATGCACATTACATATCAGGTCTCTCTTTTAAATGAGTCCTCGAGGCTCAGTGGGAGTAACCTGTCTAAATAAAGGTTGAATGAACATTACTGCAAAATCTACCCCATGCTGCAGGGAAAGTGCTACAGCTAGCTGCTGCTAATTGCCCTTACAAATAATTTTGAATTATACAGTAGTCCCTCGTTTATCGCGGGGGATCAGTACCCTGAAGCCCCGTGATAAGTGAAAAACCATGAAGTAGAGGTAATAGTACAAGTAGTAAGTAGATATATTGTGTGTGTGTGTGTGTGTAAACCCTTCCCACACTCTTGCAATATTCTCAACAATGTTTCTAAACTCTAAACGCTCTAAAAGATCACAGCATGCCTCCTACTGCACTCTGACACCTGTTAGCGCTGTTGGCCACGCCCACTTCTCTGCTGCAGAGCGGAGATCTGACACGCTGCATGAGGAAGCTTTTCCTGCAGCTGTGGGCTGCACACAGGTGTAGCAAGTAAATTAATAATTTTAAATAATTTATTTGAAATAAAAATTACATGATGATCGTGCGGCTCGTCCATCAATCAGCCAATTGCGTCATGTCCAATCTTAATTTGAAAAACAGCGATAGAGCGAGTCCACGAAAAGCGAACAGCGAAGTAGCGAGGGACTACTGTATTTGGAAAGTATTACTTTCAAGCCGTTGTTTAAAATAAAATATATCACGATCTGTAAGCACTCAAGAATATGTCAGGATGACTCCGCTGCTACAACAGCCTTTAGCTTTGGCTACAACACCGCCATCTTGAATTGGGTTGACTCCTAAAGTTGATCAGCTGTAGATGTACATCCAATGATTACGTTCTGAGAGGCAGTAAAACCCTTTCGGTGGTTCAAGAGATATTTTGCTGACAAAACAGGCTGCCTGTTTGTCATGGTGGTTAATGGGAACCATTTATTGCAAACTTGACTGCTTTGTAAAGGTTTATAATGTTTGGAGTTGTTTTAAAAGAGCAGCAATTTACTCTAGTTTTGGTTTCGGCACAACTCTTCATTAACCTCATTCGGTCAAAAATAAAACTTTAATTTCCCCAAATTAGGCATTTCAAAGTGCCATCTACAACCGGTAAGATATTAATTGTTCACAGCTCTTCCACAGAACCACACTTCCATAGAAAACAATACTTTATGTCTGGTGTGTGTGTGTTTGTATGTGTGTGTGCGGCAGGTGTGAAGGTGAGGAAAGGTCAGGAGGACGTGGAGGTTCATGCTCCTGTGGTGGTTTCCAACTGCGGCGTCTTCAACACCTTCCAGAAGCTTCTCCCACCTGAGGTCCGAGACAAACAGGGTGAGCACCGGCCTCACGCTGAGGTGAAGCGGAAAGGTTTCCCCACAATCTTAAACTAATGTTTTCTGCAGACGTGCAAACACGAGTGAACTCGATGAAACACGGCAGAGGATCGATCTTGGTCTTCTCTGGTTTTGATGGGACAGAGGAGGAACTGGACCTGGTGTCCACTAACATCTGGCTGTTCAAAAACAACGACATGGATAAATCGTAAGCAGCTGAACATTAAAACATAATTCCACAACCCAAAGGTGGCGCCATTGTATAAGAAAGGAACTAAAACCTGCTCATGCACAACACATTTCCTCTTAGTTTGCATAAAACCCTTTTTTTGTGGAAATATTGAATGTTTTGTTAGGATGGAGGAGTTCTTTGCTTTGAGTAAAGAGGAGGCGCCAGAGAACATCCCCATGATGTTCATCACAGTTCCTTCTGCCAAAGACCCCGAGGCCAAACTAAGACACCCAGGTACACAAACACTGTTTCACTGCTGTTATTGACAGGATTTTAGTTTTTAGAAAAGGTAAATGAAGCAGACTGGATCTGATTTAACACATAAGAGTGACTCATTTTGTTTGATGCCTTCAGGGAAATCCTGCATGACCATCCTGACCATGGTCAAGTACGAGTGGTTTGAAGAGTGGAAGGACACCACGGTGCGCAAACGGGGTGACGACTACTACGACTACAAAATGAGATTTGCTAAGAACCTCTTTGACTGGGCCTGTACCCTGTTCCCTAAAATTAAAGACAAGGTCTGACCTCTGCACACCCGTCACACACGGTTTACTGGAACATGTTTAAGCTTCTGTTTATGTGCAGACTGTTTGTGTGAACGCTGACTCAGTTTTCCTGTTTTCAATTTCTTCCATTGGGTTAAATTAACCAACTACTTAAATACTTTCAGCTGTTTTAATCAAAACGTTCAGCTCGTTAGGAACATCAGCTGTATCTTTTGATTTCTGTAACTGTTATACTTTTTGAATTATTTACCTTTTCTTTACTTCTTTGCTTCTAGAAGTACACAGAACTCTTCAGATCATCAGTGAGAAAGTGTGCCGTTTGAAACCCAAGTGCATTTGCATATTTTTTAGCTGCTACTGGTTTCCTAATTTTGGCTGCTGCTTTTCCAATTTTACCTTTTAGCTACCGTTTTCCTAATTTTAGCCTTTAGTTGCTGTTCTAATTTTAGCTTTTAGCTGCTATTTTTCAAATTTTAGCTTTCAGCTGCTTTTTTCTACTTAGCTTTCAGCTGCAGTTTTCAAAATAACAGCTTTTTGCCATAGTTAAGCTAGTTGGGGTGTTTTACCAATGACGTTTTTTAGCTACTGTTTTGCTAAATATAGCTTTTAGCTACTTATTTAAACTCAACTGCTTTGCTAAATTTCCCTTTCATATACGTTTTGCTAATAAGTTTTTTGTTAATGTTTCAATAAATATAAGTTAATCGTTTTGCTCATTAACTGCCATTATAGCAGTTTTAATTGTTAAATACTATTTAGTTTGTTTAATTTTGTATTTCAGCTGTTGTGCTGTTTTATGATTTCAACTTTTGTTTTGCCAATTTAATCTCTTAAATGTTTATCATTTTATCTTGTAGTTTTTTTTGTTAGTTTCTGCTCATTTTTTGCTAATAATAGCTTTGTCCTGAATATTTTAGCTTTTTCATTCACTGTTCAGCAACATTCAAAGCATTTCAGCTGAAACCAGTTTTTTTTAGCTAACCCTTTGTCTGGACCATTCCTCAGCTGGTTTTTCAGGACGTAGCGACCCCGCTGACCAACATGCACTACCTGGGCTCTCAGCGTGGAGCCATGTACTCTTCTGAACACAACCTGGAACGGTTCTACGCCGAGGCCGTAGCCAGGAACCGGTGCAGCACGCCCATTGAGAACCTCTACATCTCAGGTAGGAAGCATCTGCCACAAGGAGACGCCACAGGCACAGAAATCTCTCTGGAAGCCCTTAAATAACTCAACTCCAGTGTAAAGAGTTTATCCCCTAATTATCAGTTTTTGCTCCAATGTTTGTGTCTCTGTTTTTGTAAGAATAGTATCTTGGTCATGTTGCACGTGTCTTTTCCAGGTCAAGATGTGTTCAGCTGTGGGATAGCAGGCGCCCTGCATGGAGGGCTCCTCTGCGCCTCCTCAGTGTTGGATCATATCGTCTACATCGACTTGCTCCTCCTCAAAAAGAAGCTGAAGAGGAGGAAAGCCAGGGAGCTGGCCCAGATGTCCAAGAAGAAACTGCACTAAGAGTTTTGCCCACTGCATCCCCTGCAGGACAACAGTGGATCTTCACATTAGTGCAGGGTCTCCTCCTCCTCCTGATCCTCTTGGTGCATCATCATTTTCAGACCAGTTTAAAGCAGCAGCCCCAAAACTTTTCAATGTCCAATCAACAAAATATCAGCATCAGAGGCTCGTGACCTCAGATTTTACCAGCTCAAGTAAACAAACGGATGTAACCCTGTAAACACAGTTCATAATTCTGAAACTGCCATATTCATTTGTTTATTAGTGCAACAATAATAGTGAAAATTACACCATTAGCAATAACTTTAGACATTTAATTAATTTGGTTATTGAGCCACTGTGGGGTCCAGACCTCGATTTTGGGAACCACTGGTTTAAAGATTAGACAGCTTTCATTTTTATTTACCATATTTTTCGGACTATAAGGTGCACTTAAAACCCTTTAATTTTCTCAAAATTAACAGTGAAAAATTAATCCTGTGCACCTTATAGTCAAAAAAATAAGGTAGTTTTCTTTTTTTGCACATCAGCCAAAAGTTATTACAATATTGTGCTAATAAGTGATCAAGGATTTTATGAACAGTTTGAAAATTAGTTTAAACTGGACTAATAATTACAAATCGTAATATTTAATTGGATTCTGGGTTGAAATACAACAGCAGCGAACTGGTATTTCTGTGTTTCAGTGTCGTTTTATTGGGGATACTGGTGCTGGTCACGTTTCTTTTTTGTGGGGACGTGATTCCAAAGTTAGGACGTTGGTTCTTCGGGTGTTTTGAAGACCCGTTTTGTAAAAAAGGTTACAAACAAATAATATCTTGTTGTAAATCTCTTTGATCAACCTCAGTTTAAAAGCCATTAGCTCATCCATCTGTTCAAGCTGTTCAAAAAAATATATATCTACAACCGGTAAGATATTAATTGTGCGCAACTGCTCCACAGAACCCCAATTCCAAAGATGTGAACTCTTGTAATAAAGGTTGCAGGTTGTTGTTACGGTGCATAAAATTACTTCACTCCCAATATATTATGCATTGAAAACCATTCAGTGTGTGAATTACGTGCACGTTGTTATGATAGTGTGCACATGAAGTGCAATACGTTTTCCTTTTTTTTCCCCCTGTAGTGTTTTTCAGTGTCAAAGTTTAGTTTTTACTCTTGGGCGTGTTGTAATATGTAGTTTTAAGATGTACTGCCACCTTAGTCTAAAATATGTGAAGAAAATGTAAAACAATTCTATAGGAGCTTGATGTGGAAAACCTCAATTTATGTAAAACAGTAAAATGCATCAGATCTGCTGAAGTCTTATTCTTATTTGTGAACAATATCAAACAATTTTCCACTCTTGACGTAAAAGTTAAAAAGCAGAAAATGTCTGAAGTTTTGAAAGGTGCATCTATTATCTAAAACTCAAACATGATTTTGCAATAATCTAAAAAATAAAACAACCTATGTTTTGATGTAAGGACGTGTAAAGTGAACCAAAAAAAAAAAAAAACCCTGTTAAAGATGCTACCAGTGGCTCATTATGGTCACTATGGTAACCACTTTCGTGTCTGTCACTCCCTGTTGGCCAATTAATGAGGCAGACAATAACAGACTGAAAAATAAGCCTCAAACTAACAGTCGTTGCGTGGAAACTAAAAGTCAGATCTTAATTATTTACACTCCCTGTCCAACATCTGAAATTTTAGTTTCAACTGTGTTTAATGACATATTAACAATACTTTATACGTTTTTGCTTTAAAGGGAATAATTTGAGCTAAAAATCAAATTAGCTTAGTTTTAAGATGCTGCACCCCTGTTAGTTGGACCCTCTCTGTTTCAGAGTTTCTTGGTGCAGCCAAGGGGTCCAGTTTGGTGGCCTCAGGATTTAGTCTCTTCTTTTTGTGGACGATCCAGTCTGGCTTTAGTGTTGTGATCTCCAGCTGGTGCTGAAGTGATTCGTAGCAGAGTGTGAAGCAGCTGGGATGAGGATCAGCACCTCCAAATCTGAGGCCGTGGTCCTCGGTCAGAAAAGGTGGATTGCTCTCTTCAGGTTGGGAGGTGAGGTAAGGTGCTGCCACAAGGAGAGGAGTTCAAGTACATCAGGGTTTTTTTCCACAAAGGGTGTGAGTTCGAAAATATCAGTGCAGCTTCCGCAGTATTGCAAACTCCGTTCTGGTCCATTGTGGTGAAGAGGCAGCTTCGTTTGTGTTCCTACCCTCAACAATGGTCACAAACTCTGACTAGTGAAAAAATACGATCAGATACCATCAGTTTTCTCTGCAGGAGAGCTGGACTCTCCCAAAAAGGTAGAGTGAGAAGTTTCATTATCCAGGAGAGACTTGGAGTAGAGCCGCTGCACCTCCACATCAATGAGGTTTATGGTCCTGTCTGACTGGGAGGAGACACCGAGGAAAACCCAGGACATAGAGAAGTGTCTCTGGTGGTCTGGGAACACCTTGGGGTCCTCCCAGAAGAGGTGGCTGAGGAAAGAGATGTCTGGACCTCCCTGCTCAAGCTGCTGCCTTCGTGACCCGACTCCGGAACAGATGATTGATTTCTACTGTGACGTCTACCTGAACTTCAGAGCTCTAAAGTTGACAGGGTTTTTGCATCACCTTTGCCAAAATTGCATTGATAGTCAGTTTTTTAGTGAATTTTCTGTAAAACGTGTGACTGTGTCTAACCGCCTCAAGAAATTGTAGCAAACTTCCTGATCAAGCCACAAGTTTCAGCGTAAAATTTACACGTTTTATTAAAAAAAAAAACAAAAAAAAAACTGAACAACAAGAACCAGGATGAAGTTTTATTTTTTACAGGATGCCAAGAACAAAAAAAGATTCAATCATGTCATGTGGACCAGTTTCTTTAAGTGAGAAATGTTTTGTCACCCATCCAGGGGACTTAGTCTGTGCCCTGCCAACCAGATCTGTCCCACAGGTAGCCTTCACTGTGTTTCAAGCCAACCTCCTGTTGGAATCACAGAAGTAAGCCACATCTATCCAAAAGAAACTGGTCCAGATGACACGATTTAACATTTTTGTCGTCATCTCCCTGGATGACTGAGCTTACAACCCTTTTTCTGGGATACTAAGAAGTCGAAGCTTGCACATTACTATTAATTCTAGTTTAGAGGCCAATAGACCTAACCATCAGTGTGATTTAATTTGAAGTCAAATATGACCCCTACAAAACTCAAGTGAGCAAATATATAAAGATTAAGCCTTTGCTGTCACCATGAACAGGTGAAGTGAGGTTTCTCAGCTCCTCTGGGTTTAATTCCCACCTATGTTGTTCCGACCTGTCGCTTAACCCCGGTGCTGTTTGGCTAACAGCTAAAATCAAATGTAGGGAGTGAAACCTCAGACTTCCTGCACTAAGTGAACATTTCCTCAGCGAACGGTGGGCAGCTTGGCTGACAAACTGTGGCCTGTAGGGGAGGACTGGGGGGGACCGGAGAAGAAAGAACCTTCTGTCCTGAAGAACGGTGGGATGTCGGGACTTCTGCTCTGTTGATGTTCATCCCTCTGCTGTACAAACTAGGGCAAAGCTTGTACTGCAAGTAAAAATGTATATTTCTTAGATATTTTGACCTACAAAGAGCAAAACAAACAAAAAAAAAAAAGTATAAGAAATGAGTGAAAAAAAGGAGAAAAGTGATAATTACTGACTTTTCATGACTGGAAGCTTAACAGACAGTAACATATAATTAGCACGGCGTAAAGAAGGGCATCATTTTAGAAAAAAAAAAAACCATGAAAGTATCTCAACTTTCCTCTGTTGTTCACAGACTGAATCAGCTAAACTCAAACTAGCTTATACTTGTGTCTGTTCTCCTGGTGACATGAGTCAGACTGTCTGCTGGTTGCTTGGTCTGTCTCCACTAACTTGGCATATTTTTAATTTGGCTTTTCAGCTCTCAGACTAACAATTCCATGACCGTTTCATCTGATTACCATATTTTTCGGACTCTAAGGTGCACCTTTAATTTTTTTTCCAGAATTCAACAGTTCATGTCAAGAACGGGTTTTGGATTTAATAGAAGTCAGACACAGGAGTGCAAAAACAAGAACAGTTTTTATTTATATGGCTGCTGGATGAAGAGTCAGGGTCCAGGCGGGAGTCCAATCTTAAAGACAGAGAGGTTAGTGACTTTAACCAGGACGAGGAGGTTTCGTGGATTATTGTTGAAGTCACTAACCTTCTCAGTCTTGTAATGTGGCAGGTGCTGTTGATCTGTAGCTGGTGACATCACTCATGCAGAGTGAGCTGCTACAGTGGGGCAAACTGAAGACGTGATCCAGGCAGGGGAAATCCAGATACATGGTCCAATGGTTGTAGTGCGGGTCAAGGACGGGGAAGCATTCAATCAGTCAACCTTTATTTAGACAGGCAAATCCCATTGAGCCTCGAGGACTCATTTACAAGAGAGACCTGACGGGGATGCAGAGAACAGAAATCAGAGTCTCGTCATGATCCTAAAGTGTAGTCAAAGGGGAAGGCGCAGAGTCAGAAATCGTGGTCAGATGAGCAGATTAAATCCAAAAGGGTCAGGCGAAGTGAGGAGTCAAACAACATACGAGGGTTCAAGAGGAAACGGGATACTATGAATGGCTTTACCATCAGGGACCATGGAAGGTATAATAATTTGGCCGGGACAGAGAGAGAGCATGGAGCTTAAATAGAGAGCTGAACAGGTGCATGGAATGAAGACTGATTGCTGTGCTTAGGCTGAGGGGGCATGGGAAACGGTTGACTGACAGGAGCTGATGTGAGCAATGATGGATGGGTGATAAGCAAAACACAGCAGGGACACAATGGCATGAGGGGCAGAGGCGTGAGCAGATGACAGGACAGTGGGGGCTGCTGACCATTACAGTGAGCCTTATAATCTGGTGCACCTTATGTATGAAAAGAGACCCGTTTGTTGATATTGCGCCTTATAATCCGGTGTGCCTTATAGTCCAAAAAAATATGGTGCTGTCAAGGAAAACGTGCGTTTCCTTGACTCATGAAACCTTCTGGATGGAAGGTGAAATGTTTAAACAAAAAAATTAACTGTCCAGATGTCCTGACTGAAAATTGATCGAACATTACCATTTTCAACTGCTAGATGGCGCTCTAGTAGTATGGCATGCCATTGTGTCATGTAAAAAGTGGCTATTAATGACAATTGGCTTGTCATAGCCTGCCACATTCGTCCAGCTCACCTGGAGCAACCGTCAAATTATCTTCATTTTGCTGCGCCGCCCCGGTGAAATGCAGATTTTACCATTGAAGTGCATTTATTAAGTAAAAGTTCAACTGAGACACACCTTTGTTATGTCAATCAAACAATTTAAGTTTTATTCTTGATAAAAATCCTCCCGTACACGTTCCCGCGGCCGCCATTTGGCAGCCAATTGATTTTTGTCACAACACCGGCCCACATTTCCGGCTCGTCAGCGGTGATGCATAATAGATGCGACATATTTATGGATTTTTCCATTTTATTAGACATACTTGGACTGATGCGACTTTTATGGCGTTGCAACATGTATGCCGGAAAATATGGTACCAAGCTCAACTTCAACCCTGCTGAGTTTTGCTCCATGTCTTTTGGTTTTGTGATGCTTGCCTAATTTTTCAAAGCTCACATCCAGAACGTGGCCAGCTCCAGCTCCAATGGGCCAGAGGACTGTCTGCGATTTAAATCTCAGTTAATCTTTTAGAAATTTTTTTTTTTTTTTTTTTTTTTAATCTCAAAGCATGCACATTGCAGTATACTTCTCAACAGTCTTATACATGACCCGTCTGATGTGCACCTTGGTCTTCATGATGCTGAATGATCACCTCTTGAGCCTTCACAGAACAGCTGTTTTTATATAGACTAAATTACATACATGTGGACTTAGTTTGACAATTACTGTAAGTGTCTCCTGGATGGTTTGAGTCCGAGTAAAGAGGATTATTTTTTATTTTTTTTAAACTGGAAACCACGTATGGTTTTCCTTCAACTTCACGGTTATGAACCATTTTGCGTTTGTCCATCTCGCAAATTCCCATTAAATCTGTGCTTGTAACGAGACAGAACATGAGTTAAAATTTTTAAGATTCGTTTATAAGACATTGTTTTTGCACGTTTAACTGAACCTTTAGGAGAAGATCTCATGAATGAACCGATTCTAATGAAATTCTCAAAGTATTCATTGGACTGGACCTCAGTTTTTGAGAAACAGATTTTAAACCCGACTGAATTGACAAGCTGAGTGAGATCTTACCACAGATTTATGCATAACTGCCTTTTGTCACTTTTGGTTTGGTTTACAAATACATTGTTTAATTTGCATCCCTTCAGTTTTTTTTAACCCTAATTTTCATTCATTCACCCTTTATTTATACAGGTTAGTCCCATTGAGCCTCGGGAACTCATTTACAAGAGAGACCTGCATTTTAACAAAGAGTGATGACAATAATGGACAATCATAAATGATGCATACACTTTTTTTTGCTTTTTTAAATGCTTTGACTACTGTTTAAAAGTAGGAAACCTTTAATTTGTGCAACATATTTTCAGCCTAAGTTAAAAACTCACGACTATTTCACCGAAGAGGCACGATGGAGTGGTGGCGCAGAGGTTAGAGAGGTGGGCTTGTGATCCGAAGATCGCCGGTTCACGCCCCGGCCCCGACAACATCAAAATTGTGGGTGGGGTAGGTGAAACACCCACACTTGCCCCCACCCTCATTCGCCCCACTCTGGGCCCATGAGCAAGGCCCTTAACCCCCACCATGTGCTCCCTAAACAGGTCTCTCTTGAAAATGAGTTCTCGTGGCTCAATGAGACTAACCTGTATAAATAAAGGCTAAATGAAAAAAAAAAAAAAATGTCGACAACAAAGCGAGCCGTGGAGGCCGACTGGAGCCAACTCCAGGTTGAATCTGAGGTCTATGAGACCAGCTCAGCCAGTGATTTACCTCCCTCCCCGTTTTTCCTCGTGCAGGCGGCTCCCACATGTTGAGTCACGCCCTGACATCAGGAGAGGCCCGGAGGGTTCAAACTCAAACAGCAGTCCCCTCTTTTTAACCGTTGCCTCCGTCCTGCTCGGTTTTACCTTTCAGATAACTTCCAAGTGAACTACAGAACATCATTTCAAGTTTCTTTTAAATAAAACGGATATTTACAGAGTCTTCTTGCTAACACTGCAACAGCTTTCTCCTCTCCATTCCTCTGCCAGTTTTCCTTTTCCAGATGTTGGAGCTCCTCCCTGCTGGCTGCTGCCGCCTCCCACAGCTCCGAGCTAGCCAGCAGCCACAGCTGCCTTCAGTCTGGAGAGGATCAGAAGAAAAGACGACCGAGATGAGAGGAAGATCTGCTCTGAAGGCAGAGCTTCAGACGGAGATCGAAGGTGCAGGCAACAATAGACAACACGTTATAGATCAAAGTCTTAAACTTTAACCTCTTAAGCGTGTCCAAAGTGCGGTCCGCGGGCCATCTGCGGCCCTTGGGAGTGATTTTGTGCGGCCCACAACTGCAGTTTAAGAAAGGTATCATTTTGTCCAGCAGGCTTAAGAGATTGATGCAGACTTCCTTTCGTTGGCAATTCATTTTTTATATATAATATTTAGGTTTAACAGCAAAACAATGTTCTCAAAATGAGCAGTAAGCAAAATACAAATCTTTGGCTATAATCTTTTTTTATTTTCACTTCATGGTACAAAGCACCAAAACCCTTTACTGATTTCTATCGAAGAGACTTTTGGATAATTCATAAAATTTGGGTAAATATTGCAGTTGATAAAATAATTAAGAGGGAAATTGACATTTTAAAATTAATATCCCCAAAATGTCCCCCGGGCGCTTTCAATAGCTGCCCACTGCACCACCTGGTGGTGGATGGGTTAAATGCAGAGACTAATTTCGCCATTGTATGGAAACATACAGTGCTGACATTGTGATGACATTATTATTATTATTATTATTAATATAACATGGTATCATCTACATACGAGTTGATCAACTTTATCAAAACTATCCGTTTTAACGACTGACAGCTGGATGATTTTTCAGAACTTGGATCAACCTTCTTTGCCGTCCGTGGTCCAAAAGGATAATCGACCCACTTTTAAAAAAGGACACTTACTCAAATTACGCTTTTGTTGCCGAGAACAGACTAAAATTAACTTTCCAAAAACAAGAAACGACAAACATAGACCCAACAAATCAAATTAAATAATTTTAGTAAAAATAATAAGCGTTGCGTTTACGAGGCTTTTAATGTTTTGGCTCTACAACAATTTAAAAAACTTTCTCCACCAAAATTAGTAAACTTTCGTCTTTTCTCCAAAATATTGTTCACGTTGACGGTTAAATTCACATTTTTGTCGCCCATGAGTCGTTTCACTTTGATAGTTTTGGTCCACATACGAAAACGTTTGAACACTCTTGTCTTAACTCATGTGGAGTTTAAAGCACAGCTATAAATTTACATTAAAAATGACTGATTTTTGTGCATGTTTATTTTTTTTTTTTTTAAGTAAAATAAATCAGTTTTCCTGCTCTGCACAAATCAAAAACCATTAAAGACCAGTTTTCTGACATCTCATGAACCAATGGACTGATATCAAAGAAACTCACAAGTAATCAATGGATTCACGTCTGCAACTGAAGTCAACCCCATTTAAGATGGCTGCCACAGCCAAATGATGCTAGACACAAAAAGGTTTATAACTTGGTCAAATCTACAGATACCGACTTAAAATTTGGTGTGGTAGTAGCTGAGACTGATCGTCAACTCATATTCTGAGCACTAAAATATTGTGAAGGAACTTTGTTTAAAATTTACCTTCAACTATGAGAAGTCAACACGGTTTATTAGCAATATCTCATTAACTGCTGGGTAGATTTTAACAAAATATATCCTGAAAATAATCTTAAGATAAACATCTACAAATGATTGACATTTTGAGCGAACCCAGCTCAATTTAGAACACAAATATACCTATAATTCTGTCAATTTTGCAAATATGATGCTAAAATTAGGTGTGATGGTGAATGAGATCCATTCCAAACAAATTTTAAGCACTTCTCATGGTGCCAGATTTTTGCCAAAAACTTGAGCATTAAATCTACTATGTGTTAGCAAAATATTTCAAACCACCAGACATATTATAGTGAAATTCTCAGGAAGTAATCACTGGATGTACAAATAAAAATTGATTTACCTTTGGAGCCAGTCCAATGAAAAGACGGCCATCATAGCTAATTGATTTTGCCAACACAAATGGCTACAACTCAGTCAGTGAGCTAGATTTGATGTGGTAGTAGCTGAGAGTCATTTACTGTACAATGAATATTCTGACACCTTGCAATATTGCACTTTCAAGTCTTGTCCAGAACAGCTGATCTTAGTCTAAAAAAAGGTCATGAGTGAAGTTTAAGCCTTAAAATAAATAAATTCATAGTTTCCGAAGATCGCCGGTTCACGCCCCGGCCCCGACAACATCAAAATTGTGGGTGGGGTAGGTGAAACACCCACACTTGCCCCCACCCTCATTCGCCCCACTCTGGGCCCATGAGCAAGGCCCTTAACCCCACCATGTGCTCCCTAAACAGGTCTCTCTTGAAAATGAGTTCTCGTGGCTCAATGAGACTAACCTGGATAAATAAAGGGTAAATGAAAAAAAAAAGAAAAAGAAAAAAAAAATTCAGTTTTATCTTTTTCTAGTTATTAATTTTGATTTATCTTGTAAATTTTACAGTTAAGTGCATCTGCAAATATTTTTCTCTGTTGATATTTCCTGCAGGCCTGATATGCACAATTAAAAAAAATAAATAAAATAAAATAAAAAAAAATAAAAAAAAAGTGTAGAGGAGTTTGGGTCCCAGAGAAGGAAGAACTGAAAACGTTTGAGGTAAACTTGAGTTCTTTATGTCAGGGATTTAAAGGCTCCTTTAAAAGTGGATTGCCGTCTTTAAATAAACAGCCAGACCAGAGTCACTTTGCAGATCTGCACCGAGGACAAGAACCTCTGGCTTGACTCCACCGCCAACAGCCTGAGGTGTTTCAGAACAAGAACACAGCAGCAGAGAGATGCAAGACGAGAGAACTTTACATTTTTTGGTTCCTGCAGCTCCTCCTCCAGCAGATGATTCAGAGAGAAGCCATGGAGTCTCAGGTTTCATTAGTTGGTTCCAGCCTCTTTTTTTTATCTCCATCACACCAACTCATCCGCATTCATCATTGCTGCTCCGTCTGCTTTGTGTTTACATGGAGCTTGTAAAGATAGGAGTGGTTGAAATAGACAGAGGGGACAGACAGCCCTCAGAGACTCGGTTCAAGAGAAGTTTGAGCCGTTTCCATGCGGTTTAGGTTATTTAAAGCTCTGGTGCAAACACTCTCCCCCATGTAAATCAAGTAAATCAATAAAAATTTATTACCTAAACAATAGGTGTAATAATTGTCTAACCAAATTTAAAAAATGCACAATTCAACTTAAAAAACACAAAACTAGAAATCGCATTTCCTGCAAAAATGCAGTGTGAATACTTAATGCTGAAGAACTTGCTGAAAAACAGCTGAAATTAGCTACAAAGTGCTAAAAATGTAGATGAAAATGCGAAACAAGCTTAGATTTGCAGAACAAAGTGGAGAGAGTGCAATTTTGCTGTAGTAGCTGAAAGAAGCAGAAATCAGCACAAAAAAAATAAATTAATAGAGGAAATTATCTGGGGAAAAAAAAAAGATGAAATTTGAAAAGATTAAAACACCTGAAAAGTAGCTAAAAAAGCTGAACAAAGCCTAAATTACCAGAAGTGGAAAGAGCACATTTTTGCTGAATTAGACTGAAAAGTTGAAATGAGTGCATAAAATGTGGAATTAGCTGAAACAGCTAAAATTAGCATTAAAATAGCTAAATAGTAGCCGAAAAAGCAGAAAATGCTGAAACTTGCAGAAATTAGCTGAAATGAGCTGAAGTTTAAATTTGCACATGGAAGCTGAAAGAAGCTGAAACAGAACAAAATGTGAAAGGAGCAGTAAAAGGTTCTAAACAGATCTAAAAAAGATCTGAATAATGTAAAATGAGCTCAATTCAGTTTCTACAAGACCACAAACTGGCCAAAAAGGCTAAATAAAAAAAAAAATAAAAAAAAAAGCTAAAGTTGCACTAATACCAAAAGTCATAGCAGGATTGTCCTGAACGAGCTGAACGTTTTGATTTATGATTTGTTGAAATATCACTAAAGTTGTGGAACGAGAAAGATGCAGAAAAACGTACAGACGAAAAATGGATCTCAAAAGTAAGTGAGTGGTTCATAAACTTTAACAAAATTTAAAAGCCCAGCATTTCTTGAAAGAATGCACACTGCTCACCAGCGTCCATGCCAAAGGTTCAGACTTAAATAATCAAATAATCACTAAAGATATTGAAGTTGCAGCTGTTTCGGTCAAACCTTAAAAACAACGTTTACAACAATCTCATGGGACAACTTACATGATGGCGGTGGTTTGGCTGAGAACTCGTGCAGCCAAGGCAGGTTTAAATCCAAAAACCTTTTAATAAAGAACCCCCCAAGTGACAAAAACCCTGAGGCTGAGAAAAACCAGTAAGTTTAACCCTGCTGTGAGGAGTGATTACTGAATTAGCAGCAGGTGTGAGGAACTCCAACAGGTGACAGAAAAAGTTAATAACTAAGTGAACAGTGAAGAAAACAGGAAAAATTAAATTTAAAACACCACAAAAACCCCACACCCTGATCAGTCGTCAGTGTTCAGATCACTATTGTGTTCTTAAAGGTCATTTAGTTGTGGCATTTGTGCCATTTAAAAACAAACAAACAAAGAAATAAACAGGGACAACAGCAGGACATTGGACTCTTTTCCTCAGCCTTTAGCCAAATGTTGGTTCAGAGTCGACCTGTCTTCACGTCAGCCATGTTTGTTTAGTGTTTCTCAGTTTGCTGAGAGATGCTCAGAAGTGGAGCTCCGCTCGCTTAAACGTTTGCTTTTCCTCTTCACACAGACGTGAGCGACAACGAGCGCCACACTCGAATCCTCTAGTGGCTGGAAATCTGGTTTGATCGTTCAGAAGAATAAAGTCACGCTAAAAATAAAAATCCTCATCGTGATGGCTGATTATTTGATCTCCCACCGTTTGCAAAGAATAGAATGAAATAGAAAAAAAAAACAAATAATGAAAAGATTTGCTTTTATAAATAGTAACTTTCTTTCGACTGTTCTCTTTAGGACAGGGGTTCTCAACCCTGGTCCTTGAGGAACACCATCCTGCATGTTTTAGTTGTTTCTCTGCTCCGACACGCCTGCTTTTAATTAATGGGTGTTTAACGGGCTTCTGCAGAGCATGAGGAAGTAATTAAATCACTGAATCAGGTGTGTTGGAGCAGGTAAACAACTAAAACATGCAGGATGGGGTTCCTCAAGGACCAGGGTTGGGAACCCATGCTTTAGGGTCGTCGCAGCGAGTGAACTCGCCCAAAGCCCTCCCTGATGCCCCCTGGGCTTGAACCCGCAACCTCCAAATTACAAAACCGCAGCTCTGACCACCAGCGTTTTTTAACTGCTTCCATAAATAAAATACAATAAATAGACATTTACATGTTTTTATAAAAACAAACAAAAGCAGAGCTAAAATAAAAACAAATAGAAAATAACAAAGATGTGAATAAAACAAAAACAATCACCAAAGTAAAGGAATCAGGAAAAACATCATCAACATGTTCCTGTCTGCAGACGGTCCTAAAAGCTCTAGTTGTGTGAATGTTTATGAAGCATTGTCATTTATTTTTCTTCCTTATGTTTTTCAGCATCTTTCTGGTTCCACAATTTTCGTGCTATTTCAACAAATCATAAATCAAAACGTTCAGCTCTTTCAGGACAATCCTGCTATGACTTTTGGTGTTGGTGCAACTTTAGCTTTTTTGAAATATTTAGCCTTTTTGGCCATTTTTTTCCATAGAAAATAAATTAAGCTTATTTTACATTCTTCAGATCTTTAGATGTGTTTACAACCTTTTACTGCTCCTTTCACATTTTGTTCTGCTTCAGCTTCTTTCAGCTTCCTTGTACAAATTTAAACTTTTTTCAGCTACTTTCAGCTAATTTCAGCTGTTTTGTGCTCCTTTCAGATTATTTATGTTAACTACAATATTTTTGTGCCCCTTCCAACTTATTTCTGATAATTTCAGCTTCTTCTGTTCTTTTCAGCTTATTTCTGCAAGTTTAAGCTTTTTCTGCTTTTTCAGCAGTTTTATGCTAATTTTAGCTTTTTCAGCTAATTCCATTTTTTTTTTTGCACTAATTTCAACTTTTTTTTTAGCCTAACTGGGCACAATTGTGCTCTCTCCCCTTCCTTCTGGTAATTTAATCTTCTTTCTGCTTTTTTTAGCTACATTTCAGCAGTTTTTTTTTTTTGCTCATTGAAGCTTTTTCAGATAATTTCCACATTTTTGTGCTTGTTTCTTATACTTTCAGCCTAATTGGGCAAACATATTCTTTCTGTTTTATTCTGCTAATTTAAGCTTGTTCTACCCTATTCAGCTACTTTTTTCCAGCATGTTTATTTAATTTCAGCTGTTTGAGATAAATTCAAGTTTCTCATGCCAATTTCTGCTATTTTCAGCCTAATTAACTTCTTTCTGCTTGTTTCAGCTTGTTATTCTCCTTTCAGCTTTTTCATGCTAGTTTCAGCTTTTTCTGCTATTTCAACTACTTTTAACCTGTTTTTGTGCTAAAATTAGCCTTTTAAGCTATTTTCATATGTTTCTTTAGCCCAGTTCAGCTCCTACCATGTACTTCTGGAAGTTTAAGCTTCTTTCTGACTTTTCAGCTAATTTTCAGCATTTTTTTTTGTTGTTGTTGCTAATTTTAGCTTCTTTTTTTTTTTTAGCTAATTTCCTAATTTTTGTGCTAATTTCTGCTAATTTAAACCTAATTCAGCAAATGTGTTCTTTTTGCTTTCTTCTGCTAACTCAGACTTGTTCTTCCATTTCAGCTACATTTCAGCATTTTTTAGCTAATTTTGGTTGTTTTTCCAGTAAGTTCTTTAGCAATAATCATTCACACTGCGTTTTTGCAGGAAATGCAATTGCTCTTGTTTTAAATTCATAATCCTAATATAATGTTTTAGTTTTGTGTGGCAGGCTTGTTGTTTTGTGCATCTGTTTCTCAGTTTTTTAGGTTTTCGTCTAATTTAATTTTATGTTTTGAGTCTTAGAGAGTTCTGATCATGAAAAACCCACAGGATGCTTCAGTCTTCGGGCCGTTTTCTCCGACCTTTGACACCAGCTCTGAGATCAAGGCCTCGCAGTGTGAAGATTTCTGCAAATCTGAAAAATTGTGTTGCTGATTCTGTTCTGTGAGGACATAGAAGTAGTTGTGAGGACAGAAGATCCAGAGGACTTATTAGAAGAAGAATCTGTTCTGTGACGCACTCTGGCTGGATGTTTGGCCTTCCTGCTGACGATGTGATTAAACGCCTCCTCCACGTCACATGGACCACAACAACAGGCTCCACCTTTAGCATCTGTTTTGTAAAGCTGCCATCCTTTTCTGTGTTCTCCATCAATTTAGTGAGTCTAAAGGAAACATCATTTTTATTCGGTTGGTTTTATAACTTTACTATCATTCGTTAGTTTGACCGAGAAACAAGCTAATATGTGAAACAAGGATTTGCCAGAAGTAAAAGCTTTAAAAATACATGGCGGGCTCAAGTTACTGAGAGTGCAAAGACGTGGCTACAGGTGTTTTTAAGAAGTAATCTGCTTGTTCTGGCTTGTGCTGCCCTAAAGCTACAAAAAAAGAGCTGAGATGAAGAATCGCTTTCACTCACAGACAGAGTTTAACTAAGGCCTGGTAAACACTTTATTTGTCTTTATTGTCCTAATATTTTACAACATATTGTCATAAAAGGATGAAAGCAGGAATGGTAAACTGTTACAAATTAGATTTATATGATTTTCCCATGGCAACTGCAAGATTTCTGTCTATGTATGGGTGAGAATATAAAACCTTTGCTGTATGTAGTGTGTACATAAATGAGAGCACTGAGTGTGTATAAAAAAACTCTTTAAAGCATTTTGCAGAACCTGAGGTTCAAAAGGCTCTAACTAAGTTGTGAACCAAAACTAGCATTCCTCAAAGGAGTACATATTGTGTTTAAAACTTTGGCAAATATCAAGTGATCTGTTGTTCCCATAGTGTGTGTTGAGATATGACTCTTTGCTACTACAACATCACATTTTAGTTCAATGTCTGTAAAAAAATGCAGAGTTAAAGCCATTTGGATGTTTGCCACGTTCAAGCCTTCTTCCAGCTATTTTTTACTGTCAACAATGGTGTACCACAAGGCTCATTCTTAGGACCCATCCTCTTCACAATCTACATTAGTAATGTAGCTCAGATTCCTGATGCATCCTTACATTTCTATGCCGACGACAGTTGTTTATTGTCGAGCTAGAGCAGCTGCTAAGGTTTTCCAGCTCCCTAAGGGATTTTAAACAACTGTTAAGTTCATGTTCCTGTTTTTAGCATCTGCATTGTTTTATAACGCAGCCTGTTTTTTAAATTTTGTTTTTTAAATCACACTTTTCATTTGATATGCTTTTATATGAATGTTTTTTGCTGTGTGTACCTCATGTGGTTTTTGTTTAAATCAGGTCTCTCTTGTAAATGAGTCCTCGTGACTCAATGAGACTAACCTGTATAAATAAAGATTGAATGAATGAAAAAAGTAGCTGTAGAAGGAATCTTGTGTTAACTCTGAAAGCTCATATTTGCATCTAATGATTACTTATCGAGAAATTCATTGTCTCCTGGTTAATGAGATATTTTGCTAACGGTGTTGACCCTAACAGGTAGTGCCACACAAAATGATCTGTGAACACTTAGTGTAAGTGTTGGGGGGAAAAAAGAGACACACTTTAGATGAATACCAGTAGAATTGGTTAAAATTGAACTATTTGTGTTGTCTGATGTCACTTAGTGGCGTCAGCCATCTTGGATTATTAAAGGGTAATCAGTTTTATGTCCAATGATTGTATTTTGGGAGTTTCAATTAAAAACGTATACTGGTTCATGAAATATTTGGTCTACAGCAAAACTTAGGCTGGTTAAAAGTTATTTCGCCGTCGGATTAATAAATCTTTATTAGCATGTTTGGAAAATAATAGAAGTGAAAACGTTACAGCGGATTCAAAATGAGGCTGTGAGTTCTGCTGAGAAGATAATAAATGTGCTTCTATCTACTGGGCAGCACGATGGATTAATGGTTAGCACTTTTGCCTCATGCAGGAAGGTTCAGGGTTCAAGCCCCAGGTTGGGTCTCTTTCTGTGTGGAGTTAGCATGTTCTCCTCGTGTTGGCGTGGGTCTTCTGCCACAGCCCAAAAACATGCATGTTAGGCTGCCTTCAGGCCCAGACGTCAATTAAAATATAGCTCTGTGAACTCAATGGGATTTGCCTGTTTAAATAAAGGTTAATAATTAAAATAATTATTCTGGTTTCCCATAAAATCCAGAACAAAAATGGAAAAATTCTCACAAAGTAGAATTCTATCAGTTGCACTTTGTGCACATCCAGGCAGGGAAAGCCTGCGTGTCTATGGTATGTTACACATCAATTAAAAAAGAAAAACATAAAAACTTTTCTTTCGTAAAGTTTGAGGCTGAAGTCACAGCAGAGCAGAGAGCATCATGCAGCCAGAGCTGCAGTTTTAAGTGTTTCCAGATGCTTAAAAAACAAGGAACTCGTGACGGAGCAGAGCAAAAAAAGATTTTCCTCTAAGTCTTTTAGCTTTTCTCTGTCAATGTCTTCTCACAAAAACACTAAGAGACTTTAACTGTAGCTTCAGAAAGTAAAAAAGAAAAACTCGTCCTTAAAGCTGCATCAAATTTCAGGAATATGGAACAAAATGGTTTAGGGGAAAAAAAGTGGTTTGAGGTGGGAGGGCTGTAATTTTTTTTGCTGTGAACGCCACAATAAAAGTCTCTGCGTGGGACATGGAAAGACAAGACACCCCCTTTTTCACGTCGCAAAGACAAACTGTGTAATTAGTTTTCTCCTTATGGGAGGAGGCTGGATGGGTGGAAGTTAGAGTTAATGTGGAGGAGAAAGGTGGAGTCTGGCACACGCTCATGAACTCTCATGATCCTGAAGTTAGATTTAGTTTTTTAAGTTCCTCACTTCCTCCCACTGCTGAGAGACGATGACGAGGAAGAAGAGCCAGAAATCAGGAACTTCAGCTATGCTCAAAACAGGTAGAGACAAGACATTAGAGAGACAGACAGGATCATTAGAGAGATAGACAGAAACATCACAGAGAAAGACAGGAAATTTAGAGAGACAGACAGGATCATTAGAGAGACAGAAAGGAACACCAGAGAGACAGACAGGAACATTAGAGAGACAGAAAGGAACACCAGAGAGACAGACAGGATCATTAGAGAGACAGACAGGAACATTAGAGAGACAGACAGGATCATAAGAGAGACAGAAAGGAACACCAGAGAGAGACAGGAACATTAGTGAGACAGACAGGAACATCAGAGAGACAGACAGGAACATCACAAAGACAGACAGGAACATTAGAGAGACAGACAGGAACATCAGAGAGACAGACAGGAACATCA
>NC_056514.1:36364526-36374787 GCF_014905685.2 Nematolebias whitei | reverse complement strand
CACAGAGACAGACAGGAACATTAGAGAGACAGACAGGAACATCAGAGTGACAGACAGGCAGGAACATTAGAGAGACTGTAATGATTTTATCGTTGCCTGCATGAGGCGGCGTAAAGCAGCGATCGATCAATTTTATCCACCACCAGGTGCAAAGGCGGAGCCAGGGGGTGGCCCATGGTGGCTGGCCTCCACAGTTTAATCTTCAGCCACCCCAATCATTTGAGTAAAACTATACTTTTAAAAAATACAAAAACTAGAAACATGGTTTCCACAAATGATGGCTGATTTCCACATATATTGTGGCGGCCATCTTGGAGTTTGATGTGGCAGCCCAATTTTGATGGACTTTCTTACTCCTAGATGCATCCACACACCGGAATGGAAGTCACTTTTTATTCTTCAAGTTATCCAAAGTTATCCAATGCACAGTGTTTACATAAATACATATATGGTGGCAGCCATCTTGGATTTTGATGTGGCAACCCAATTTTTGATTAACTTTCTTACGTCTAAATGCAGCCACACACCGAAACAGAAGTTGGTACCACACTTATTGATCAAGTTATAAAGCTCACAGCGCGGATGGATGGAGGGTATCCTTCAAGTCCCCTTTCCACTCGCAACAGGGAACAAACAGGGCTACGTTTCTTCATGTGCTGAGCAGAAACCCAGGTGGACCCGCAGCAGGACAGCAGACAGGAGTTAAAAAATGTGTGGCAAACATGATTAAACTTTATGACAAGCGTGTTGCATTTGATGCATTTGAAGTCAGACAGATTATGAAGTTCTTCTGCCACAGGGAGTTTTACGACAATCATGAACATCTGAGTAAACGTGACTCTGATCTTTAAATTATTAGCTTGTGTCATGAGATCAGATCTTGATTCCTTCTTTTTCTCCTCTCGAACCAAACAATGCATTTGAAGACCATCTATTTTATGCACAGTTCACATCTCAATAAATATGCATAAAATAAGGATTTTTCTTCTTAAAGCTCAAGTGTAATCAAGATGAATCTTTTCCTCTGTGAAGTTACAACAACACAAGCAGCATTGTTGCAAGTTTGAGCCTTTGGGTCAAAGAGAAAAGTAAATGTATCTTCATCTAATCTGTTCATAAATGCTCCTCCCTGCTTGTCTCTCTCCTCTCTGCTCCTCAGCCAAGTATCCTCCTTTTGTTGATGTGGCAGGCCTGGGAAATGTGGAGCTGATGCTTCGTGTTAAGCAAAAAAAGAGCACCGCCCCTTTGACTCCTTTGCTTGTAAACGTGGACAGAAAAGAAAAAGGGGAAAAAGATATTTTGAGAGGCGGACACAAAGAGACAGAGAATAACAGACGGCTGGAGGAGGAGTCTGAGTCGAACATCCGGCTGGGAGTTGGTCGCTGTATTTGTGTTCTCCAAAGGTGGAGGGATTTCATCTAAAAAGAGCACCTTCATAAAAAAGTGTTTCTGATGGAAACAGAGCAGGGTTAATGTCAGAGCCAGTGAAGCAGCTGAACACAGACCAGAGGGAGGGACATGACACTAATCTAAATAACCAGCCGGAGCCAATCAGAGCTTCTGTTCTTGCACCTTCACCCACTCCCAACTCACCCTGAAGCTGGTTTCTAATGTGGCATTTGCACAGCAGATCCATCCATCCATTCTTCCTTTTCAGGTCACAGGGTGCCCATGTCCAGCCATCACAGTGTGAGAGGCGTGGTGCACCCTGGACAGGTCTAGAGTCCATCACAAGGCCAGCAGACAATCCCAAATACTAAATATGATAAAAGAATACAACATGCAACTTAAAGTGGACAAAATAATTATGAACAACTCTGATTATATCACACCGGTGAAAAAGATTTCCAGTAAGAAACCTGGTTTTAGTCTAAATATAATTTTGGCGGTTCCAGCGACAATGTTCGCTCAGGTTGCAGCACCTTCTTCCAAAAACATCTGGATTTGTCACTCTTGGACCGAGTCAGGGTTTAGTCTTAAAACACGCCTTAGCAGGATCTGAATGAAATAGAAATTACAGCAGACGTTCCAGAAGAGCAAAGGAATGGCGTGTTCAGAAAAGATTTGGGAGAGTTTTTATGTACGAACATGTCACGGAGTTGGGCGCTGAAAATGTTTCAGTTTATACTGAACTTGTGTTTCATGCCTGAAAATGTGTAGCCTTTTGCTTTGACTGCTAATTCTTTCAGCTAAAGCTACAGTGCTCACAAGCCAGGATAACTCTCAATTAGAGCCACAAACCTTGTAAAAAAATTCCTTAAGTTTCTCTTTTGTTATTCAATTTACGTTTCAGATTTTCTCTTTTAGATATTTTCTGCTTCTTAAGCCAGAAAACACATATATTTGATCAATTGGCACATTTAGGCTGCTGACAGTCTAAAAAAAAAATCCTCTATTTTAAACCCTTTAGGTCTTCAGAATGTTCATCCATTCTTAAATCAGAGATTGGGGCTGGGCTACACCCTGAACAGGTTTACTAATCGATCACAGAGACGAACAAGACAGAACCATCGACACTAGTGACAATTCAGTGTAGACAGTTGCATGGCATACTGTATGCATAGTTTTGAACTGTGGGAGGAAGCCGGAGTACCTGCAGAAATCTTACACATGCAGAATCAAACCTACATCTGCGAGGAAACAGTGCAACTGCTCCACTGCCAGGGGCGGAGCCACAGGGGAGGACAGCGGGGGCACTGGAAGATGTGCAATGAGAGTAAATGAGGGAAACAGTCTGTCAAGCAACTTTGTCATGAAGAGGACCAATCAGTTATTTTATTTCTTATGTTTATTGTGTTATTTTTATTCATTTATTTTAGTTTTTTCATGGCGGCACAGTGGCGTAGATGGTAGTTGTCGCCTCTAAAGTTGCTGGGTTTAATCCTAGTCTGGTTTGCATGTTCTCTCCTTGCATGTGTGGATTTTCCTCACACAGACCATAAACTTGTTAGGCTAACTGGTAACTCAAAACTGTCCCTGCGTGAACAAGTGAATGGTTGACTGACATTTTGTTGCCATGCCTAATAAAAGCACCAGACCTTGTGGAACGGACATTTTGTAAAAGGTTTAAACGCTACTGTATGTTGTAGTCCTGATGCTCGATAATCTTGGTAGATGGTTCTAACAAGGTTAAGTCAGGTCCTCTGGACGGATTCTTCTTTGCTGAAACGTTTCGTCTTTTATCCAAAAGACTTCTTAAAGTCTGAAGAAGAAGAAGGTGCTGAAGAAGTCTTTTGGATAAAAGACGAAACGTTTCAACAAAGAAGAATCCGTCCAGAGAATCTGACTATGTTGTAGTGGTCTCTTGTTGTGCTCTTGAACACTGCAATGTAAATGAAGCTTTAGATTAAAACTAAATTAAGATTGCTACATACTTAGCAAGACGTGAGAAATCTGTTCTTGCTCACATAGTTGTGAGATGTTCTTTTTGCATGGGTATTTTATTCTCAAAGAAAAACTGCAGCAGAGAACTCCTGACAAGCCCTAACCCTGGAGCGCATGTCACGCTCAAACAGAAACAACAAAGCAACAGCACAGCTGCCAGAGATGGACGCTCAGTTTCAGCTAATGATGGAAAAGGTATCAGCCAAGGAAAAGAGACAATTCACAAATCTGTCACAAAGAGAATGCCGTCGTTTCTGACAGTCATTGCAGAAGCGTGTCTCTGCTGTCCAGCCGAATATAAGAGAGCATCCTGTGCTCCTGCATCAAAGTGTGGCACGGGGGCTGCACAGCTGGAGAGAGAAACGCTCTGCAGAGAGTGGTGAAGGCTGCACAGAAGTCTGTTGGAGTCAGCCTCCCCACCATCACAGACATCTACACCTCTAGATGCAGGAAGAGGACCACCTGCATCATGAAGGACCCCACTCACCCAGCACACACACTTTTTGCCCTGCTCCCCTCAGGAAGGAGGTTAAGGAGCATTAAGTGTAGAACCACTAGACTGAGGAACAGCTTCTACCCTGAATCTGTTAGACTCATGAATCCCTAACCAGAATAATCACTGTAATGCCACTTTATCTGTGCTGCTGATTATCCATGCTGCTGATTTCTTACCTTTTAAGATTGTCTACAGTTGTCATTGTTGTCATCATTCTTTGTTAAACACAGTTCTCTCGTGTAAATGAGTCCTTGAGGCTCAATGAGACTAACATGTATATAAATAAAGGTTGAATGAAGCTGCTGTATTCATACCCATCTGCTCACAACAAACTCATGTTCAGGCTGCTGTTTAATACTACATTATTACTGTTTAGCATATATCTTAGTGTATTTCTTAGATCTTTGTATACTGTTTCTTTTTATACTTTATATTTTGCTATTTTTGGGTGTAACTGGGAACTAGAATACACAACTTGGTTCCACCACATGTACCACATGTGATGTGAATGACAATAAAGAACCTTGATAAATTAACCTTTAGTGAAACACGTGTTGAATTATTTGCCTGATCAGGAAAAGTAAAAACTGGGTCTCGATTTTAGCAATGCCTTCATCTCTCCTTGCCACCTTTGTCATCTTCCCCTTCCTTTTGTTTTTTCCATTGTCTGTCCCACGCTATCGTCTCCCTCTTTTCTCCTTCCCCTCTTGCTCTGTCTGACTCTTGACTCTTTCAGGCAGAAGACCAAAAATAATAGGAGACAGGAAAGAAAAGTCCACAGCAGCTGACTGTGTGGAGCCAAGAACCGTGCCCATAGGTCCATTTTTTCATCTTTGCTACAACCCTCTAATTTAGCTTTTATTTTAGGATGAAAGTTTATTGAGTCAAGTCTCAATGCAAAGCCAAGAGGTCGGGACTCTCTGTAATGTTCGCTCACTGCCCGCTTTGCTCATTCTTGACTCACACATTATAAGTAAACAGTTTATTACTTTTTCCCTGCAGACTGAGGCGTTCAAGTTTATTCTAGAGTTAGATGAGTAGGAAAATGGTTAAATTAGTAAACAAGAAAAAAAAAACCTGAATGTAAAATTTGCATTCTTCTTTTGCATTCACAATAAAGAAGTGCGTTGCTCCATGACTTAAAAATGTCAGGAAATAGTTTCCAAATGAATAACTATTTTGTCTTTACAAGATATTGTCAAAATACCGTTTAATGCAGCTTCTGTTAAATGTTCAGCTGTGTCATGACTCAAATTAAAGTTGTATGAGGACAGCAGGACAGTGGTGAGATGTGCTCTAGGAGTGACAGATAACCTCAAGATGGAGGTGGGAGTGCATCAAGGATCTGCTCTGAGCCCCTTCTTGTTTGCTCTGGTGATGGACGACTAACAGATGAGGTCAGGCAGGAATCCCCGTGGACTATGATGTTTGCAGATGACGTTGATCTGTGGTGAGAGCAGGGAACAGGTGGAAGAGAACTTGGAGAGGTGGAGGCATGCACTTGAGAGAAGAGGAATGAAAGTCAGCCGTAGTAAGACAGAGTACATGTGTGAATGAGAGGGAGGCAGGTGGAACTGTGAAAAAAGGAGCAGAGGTCACAAAGGTGCAGGACTTCAAGTCCCTGAGGTCCACAGTCCAGGAAAATGGGGAGTGCGGTAAAGAGGTGAAGAAGAGAGTCCAGGCAGGATGAAGTGGATGGAGAAAAGTTTCATGAGTGATTTGCAACAAAAGGGTGTCAGCAAAGGTTATTTGAAAAGTTTACAAGACAGTGGTGAGATCATCTATGGTCTGGTGACAGTGATGTGGACAAAAAGACAGGAGACAGGACTGGAAGTGGCAGAAATGAAGATGTGAGGTTCTCCTTAAGAGTGACAAGGATGGATACGATTAGGAACGAGATTATCAGAGGTACAGCACAGGTTTAACAACTGGGAGATAAAGTTAGATAGAGCAGACTGAGATGGTTTGGGCATGTCCAGAGGAGGGACAGTGGTTTGGACATGTCCAGAGGAGGGACAGTGGGTATATTGGTAGAATGATGTTAGAAATGCAGCTGCCAGGAAAAAGACAGAGAGAAGATATATGGATGCAGTTCGAGAGGACATGGAGGTAGTTGGAATGAGGACAGAGGAAGATGGAGGATGATGATTGGCTGTGGTGACTCCTGAAGAAGGAACAGCTGAAATAAAAAGAAGATTTAAATCAGCAAACACGCTTAGTTTTAAATTTGCCCAGGTAAAGTAAACTATGGATGGAGCATAAAATCAATAAATCAAAGCCCATACATTGACGAGTCAGGTCCTCTGGATGGATTCTTCTTTGTCAAAATGTTTCATCTTTTATCCAAAAGACTTCTTCAGCCTGAGGAGCTGCAACAAACTCAGTCTTATAAGCAGCATCTTCTCATAGTGGATCAACCAGTTTGCTGGTGACATCCAGAACTAGTTGTTCACATTCAAAAAGAGGACCGTCAGCCCAACGATGGATCGTGATGACCGCTTGCTATTCACAGTGAAACTAGCAATAACAGCATTGTGAGAGGGGGACAGTTGGACACGGAGGCCTCCGTCCCTGTTTAACGATGGACAAGTTCCCTTCACTAAAGTGGCTTCCTTTACTTCTCCATAATGTATTTTAGCAGGACCTGACCTGGTTCTCACACCTTTTACTGTTTATGTGTTAACAAATCATATACCTTTTCTTGCCAATTCATAGTAACATTTACTTTGAATTCATATCAAGTAATTTATGATGTGTACTGCAAAGTAAACCAATTTTGGTGCTCATGAGCAAATCTACTTCCAGTAATCTGCATTTTCACTGATCTCGTGTAAGTAAAATAAAGTCTAACTGCTCACACTAGCGATTCACAAAACGACACAGATCTTTAAATCAATATAACTATTCTACAATTTTTCTCTCCAGCCCACCATCTGAAAGCTGTTAGCCGTTTACTTTCAGGGTGAAACAGGAGGAAATAATCAGTCTAACTCCTCCTCCTGCAGCTGCGGTGATGTTTCTGAACATATGGCGGCCACAAGGACGTCCCTCCTTGCACAAATCTCTTCAGCTGAGGCCTCCATTAGCTATTTGTCACCACGGTAAGCTATTTGTGCAAAGGCTTACTGCCTCAGTCACGAGCCGGATGGGGTAATTTTCTGGAAAAGCCAGGGGCTAACATGAAGGATAAATATTTGTTTCCAGTTACTGTGCATTGTTGACATTTGTTTTGTTAAGAAAAGTGTCATAACACGATTGGTTCTTTTTTTAAATTAATTTGCCTAATTGTGTGAAAGCTTAGTCAGCATTTACTTAATTGTTTACAGTTTTTTTCTATACATTTTTTGCAGTTTATCTTCTTCCGCGTACCTCGAGCTGTTTTTACCTTTTTTTTACATCAAAATGTTCAGCGTTATCAGGAAAATTGTGTTACGACTTTAGGTATTTGTAACTTTTGAATTCTTAAACTTTATTAGCAGAAATAACTCCATAGAAACAAATAATTAATTTAGTTGAAAACATTTTTCATTGAAAGCTGCTTCAGCTTCCATTTTGCCTTCTAGTGCTCTTTTAGCTTTTAGCTACTATATGCTATTTTTAGCTTTGAGCTAGAGTTTTGCTGATTGTAACAAAAGACCACATTTATTTTTTTAGCTACAATTTTGCTAAGTTAAATCTTAGCTAGTTTTACTACAGTTAGCTTTTAGCTTCTGTTTTGCTTCATTTTAGTTTTGTGACTGTTTTGCTATTTTTAGCTATTATCAACAGTTTTAAAAATGTAAGGTTTTAGCAGCAACAGTGCAATTTTGCTGATTTTGGCTTTTTAATACAGTTTTTAAGATTTCAGCTATCGTTTTCAAAATTTTGGCTTTTAGCTACTTTTTTTGTAACGGATTTGTAATTTGAGCTTTTAGCTACTATTCTAATAATTTCAGCATTTAGTTAGGTTTTTTATGCTGTTAATGTCTTAATGTTTTTAATTTTAGGTTTTTGTTGTGTTTTATTTTTAGCTTTTAGCTGCCGCTTTGCTAAATATAACAAAAGGCCACATTTAGCATTTTTAAGCTACAGTTTCACTAAGTTACATTTTAGCTACAGTTTTACCACAATTAGCTTTTAGCTTCTGTTTTGCAAAATTTGAATTTTAGTGTCTGTTTTGCTAATTTGAGCTTTTATCAACAGTTTAAAAAATTTGAGCTTTTATTGACAAGTGCAAAATTTAACGTTAAGCTTCTTTTAGCTGGTTTTGGCTTTTAAATACAATATTTAAATTAAAGATTTCAGCTATCAGTTTCTTAATCTTTGCTTTTAGCTACCGTTTTTCTTTTATTAATTAATAACGGCTTTGAAATTTGAGCTTTTGGCTACTATTTTAATAATTTCAGCATTTAGCTAAGTTTTTTATGCTTTAATGTTTTTAATGTTAGGTTTTTGTTATGTTTTATTTTTAGCTTTTAGCTACAGTTTTGCTAATTGTAACAAAAGGCCACAGTTAGCTTTTAAAAGTTACATTTTCGCTAAGTTAAAATTTAGCTACAGTTTTACAACAATTAGCTTTTAGCTTCTGTTTTAGTGACTGTTTTGCTAATTTTAGCTTTTATCAACAGTTTAAGAAAAATAAACTTTTAGTTAAAACAATGCAAAATTAAATTTTAAGTTTCTTTTTTGCTGGTTTTAGCTTTTAAAAACAGTATTTAAATTTAATATTTCTGCTATAGTTTTCATAATTCTGACTTTTAGCTACTATTTTTTTAGTAATAGCTTTGTAATTTGAGCTTTTAGCTTCTATTTTAATAACTTCAGCATTTAGCTAAGATTTTATGCTTTTAACGTGTTAATGTTTAAATTGTAGGTTTTTGTTATGTTTTATTTTTAGCATTTAGCAACAGTTTTTCTCAATTTAGCTTTATGGTACTATCCTAATAATTTCAGCATTTAACTGTTTTAGGTTTTAATTTATGTTTTAGGGTTTTAGTAATTTCACCTTTTTAGCTACAGTTTGTGCTTACATAGCTGCCCACTCTCCACCCAGGTGTATCTCAGGTGTGATGGGTTAAATGCAGAGAACCAATTTCACCGTTGTTTGGGAGCATACGATGACGACAATCTCAAACATCCTTTCCCTAAAGCTGCTGTCAGTTATTGTTAAAAATAAGAACATGTTTATTTTATTGACAGAGATAAACTCAAAGACTTTGGGTCTGAAAATTATCAACAAACATTGATGTCTCCTGACTAAACCTTTAGCTGTTAGGCTTCAGCTTCTTCTTCAGCTCCTAAGCAGCTGGAGATGTTTACGCACATCTGTCAGAAAGACATTTTAGTCTAAAAGAACCCGCTTCACTGTGAGAACAATCCTGAAAGGAAAGGGAGACGGTTTAACGTGGCAACTTTACACACATGAAAATAAGGGAGGTGAAAATAAGGGAGGAGGAATATGAAGAAGGGAGAAGGAAGCCGCTGTGGCCGTTTAAACGTCTCGGGTCGTGTACGCTGCCTCTGCTAAACAGTGGGTTAAGTGGAGTAATTTCTACCCGTGCTGGATGTTTCAGGGGAGGGAGAACAGTCGACAGACCACACTGCATTCTTTTCTATTGAGGTCAGCGTTTTGCTCAAACACTCTGAGGTACTCGGGTTAAGAGCAGCGAAAGCTCCACTGCACATGCTCAGAAAGCACTGGTGCCTCCTCGTTTCAAAGAAACCAGTCTGTCCAATATATACAGGGAGGAATCGATCAGATCTCACTCAGTAAACTGACAGGGAACAAAGTGACAGAGAAAGTCCATCAGATGAAAAACTCATTTTTCTTTATGTCAAAACCATTTCACAAATGACCAACATCTTTGTCTGTCCATCCATCCATCCATCCATCATCCATCCAACCTTCCATCATCCATCCATATCACCTTCCATCATCCATCCATATCACCTTCCATCCATCCATCCATCCATCCATCCATATCACCTTCCATCCATCCATCCATCCATCCATCCATCCATATCACCTTCCATCCATCCATCCATCCATCCATCCATCCATCCATCCATCCATCCATCTCACCTTCCATCCATCTATCCATCCATCCCACCTTCTGTCCATCCATCCATCCATCTATTCAACCTATCATCCATCCATCCATCCATCCATCCACCCATCCATCCATCCATCCATCCAACCCATCCATCCATCTATCCATCCATCCCACCTTCTGTCCATCCATCCATCCATCTATTCAACCTATCATCCATCCATCCATCCATCCATCCACCCATCCATCCATCCATCCAACCATTCAACCCATCCCATCCCATCCACCCTTGCATCCGCTCCACCTTCCATCTATCCATCCATCCATCCATCCAACCTTCCATCCATCCACG
>NC_056514.1:36316063-36364426 GCF_014905685.2 Nematolebias whitei | reverse complement strand
CCATCCATCCATCCACGTGTCCATCCATCTATCCATCCATCCATGCATCCATCCCAACCACCCACCCACCCATCCATCCACTCCATCTTCCATCCATCCATCCATCCATCCATCCATCCATCCATCCACCCATCCAGCATCCCACCTTGTGGGTGGCTGTGGCTGAGTGGTTAGAGCAGTCGTCTTTCAATGCAAGAGTTGGGGGTTCGATTCCACCAGCAGTCACATGCCGAAGTGTCCCTGAGCAAAACACTGAACCCCTCGTTGCCTCTGATGTGTGTCCCATTAGTGTATGAATGTGATAAAGCACTGATTATTATTTGTAAAGATCTAGTAGAGTGCTGTATGAATGGGTAAATGAGGACACAGATTATGTTGTAAAGAGCTTTGAGTATATTGACAAGATAGAAAGGATCTATAAAAGTATAGTCTATTTAATTGTTTGGGAAATCAGTAAACCTTCCCCAGTAATGAATGCATGAATTTATTCTGCTTTTTACATAAGTGTCAAAAGTCAGCTGTAGCTCTGAAAGTGGCACAACTATTATTTATTGTCACTATTATTAATATAACTGATATTAATGTCATTAATGCAAAAAAAGATGGTTTGAAACCTCTGGAAGTCACATCTGACGGAAACAGGTAAGCTGATTATCCTTGATTTTAGCGTTTACAGAAACTCTGAAAAAGATTAACTTATTAATTCTAGGTTGGAACAAAGAATTATTGGTTCATACTTAACATTTGCTGTTTTAGTGTGAGAATATTATTTTGATGACCATACAAAAGAGAAATGCTATATGAAGGGAAAGATCCTAAAAAGCTCAACTTATTTAATAATGAATTTTGATTATATTAAAATGTTGCTGGATATGTAATGTGATAAAATGGTGGGTACTGGACTTTAATATCAAAAGGAGTCGCCTGAGGTGGTTTGGGCATCTCTCTGAACGTACTTCCCACTGGGAGGAGACAAGGCAGACCCAGATCTTCCTGGTGGCTCTGGAACACCTTTGGATCTCCCAGGAGGAACTGGAGATTGTCGCTGGGTAGAAGGATGTCTGGGTTTCCCTCCACCTGTTTTCTTCAACGACCCGACTGTGAAGAAGCAGAATCAAACAGATCAACGCTCTCAAAGCAAAACTTTGTGTTTAAACAGTTTCATGCAGAGAAACAGCTCATTTTTGCACAAACATCTGTTTTACATGTTAAAACATACTTATTGTCACAACTCCAGTCAGTTCATCAGATTAAGACTGAAAGCTTTAAGATTAAAACCAAAACGAAATCATATTACGTATTTTTCAGAGGCACACTTAAAATCTTTTAATTTTCTCAAAAATCGACAGTGATCCTTATAATCCTGTGCACCTTATGTTTTAATTCTGGTTGTGCTTATTGACCTTGAACTGATTTTATGTGGTACACGGTGCTCAAAAATCTGTCAAAATGTTTTAGTTTCGCTTAATGCACCTTATAATCCGGTGCGCCTTATAGTCCGAAAAATACGGTAAATTAGCCCAGTCATTGAAGGCAACAGAGACCATAAACTGGTCTTGCAGCACATTAAACACAAGTGGCTTTACACGGTGCTGGATTTTCCTCAGACGTGCTTCATGTTATCTTAGAAACCCTTTCTAATATTTTTATGGCGATAATGACATTTATTTATCATTTATTTATTCATTCAGGTCTCTCTTGTAAATGGGTCCCCAAGGCTCAATGGGATTAACCCGTATACATAAAGGTTGAATTAATTTATCACATAATTAAAAATGTGTGCAAATCACAAAATGTTTTAGCTTAAAAAGTAGTTTTTCTTCCAGAATGTCTTTGTCTAAGCTGACTTGGAATGGACACTGTTAAACGTCTTTTCTGAGGCTGAGGGGAGAGTGTGAGTCATCCGGCAGATGGGATTTTTCCCCCTACATAGTTACAGACCTCCCTACTTCCATTTCCACTGTCTTTTAGTTCGAGGTTACCTGCTGTGGATTCTGCTGTTTCTGTGTGTTTGTTGCTGTAGGTCTGGGGTGAAATTAAAGCCTCAGCATGGATTACAGAATCCCCACTTCCCTGTAATCCAAGTTTGGACCCTAATATCTCCTTCTCCTCTGACTTTATTCTTGCTTTTCTCCGTTTGTGCCTTTAAGTTTTACTTTCCCTCTCTGAGGCTCAGCTCGCTGTGCCTTCATTTCTCCCCACATCTCTGTAGGTATTTATGAGTGCTTGCAGCTGGAGAAACGGCATTTCCAGACGGGATCTCTGAGCTCATTTCTCCTCCAGTGATCTTTTGCTTTATGACACAAGCAGAGTCTAATCTCAACAAATGTTTACGCGTGAAGCTACAGACGAGAAATAAGCCCAGAATATCTATGATGTGGGTAGAATAAAATAGTGTTGCGTTTGTTACGTTACTGTGAAAGAGCTAAAAGGAGAGAAATAACTGGGGGTAAAATGGAGAGAAAAGTGTTAAAAAAACTTTCCAGATGTTGGGATTCCATAGACAAGCCACCCTGAAAACACTGCAGGTCAACTGGAAACAACGTTCAGAGAATTTGGAGGCAGCTAACTTCATCTGGTAAAAATAAAGGCCAGGAATTCCCTGCAGGAATGCATGTCGCCCGCTGTTTGTGCCAGTTTGACTAAAATGATTTTGCGTTGTGTCGGGAAATAGAGTTTTTGCACATTTTTTTATGTTACATTGTGAGATGTTACCTCAGTATACATGTTGGACTAAGTCTCAGCTACTACCACACAAAGTTTTAGCTCAATATCAGTTAAAATGACTGAACTAAAGCCAGTTGGCTAACGTCACTTAGCTGCGATGGCCATCTTCAGTGTAGCCGACTCCAAAAAGGTAAGCAGCTGCAGATGTACCTCCATTAATAACTTTCAGAGAGTTTTGTTTTTAAAAAAAAAGTCCTTTAGTTCATGAGATATTCTGCTAACAGACAAACACTGTTGATTGTATCAGTTAATTCTACAGATTCAAGCAAAGGTCTGGTCCAGTTCAAGTCTTCAAAGGGCTATGGTCCCTCATGTTCTAGATGTTTATCTGTTTCAACACACCTGCGTTGAATAAGTGATTAACAGACTTCTGCAGACCTCAAAGAGGTAATTTAAGAATTGAATCAGGTGTGCTGGGGCAGGGAAACAAGTAGCAGCCCTCGAGAACCAAGACTGGATACTCCAGGTCTGGTGCAATGAGCTTTCAGACGCCATCACGCCAAATTTTAACATGATATCTTTAAAACTGACTGAATTTAAGCTGTTTTTATGTTTCATACAGTCGGTTGGCTGTGGCAGCCATTTTAAATCGCATGGTTTCAAACATTAATCATCTGGGTGTCCAAATACTTCTCTCAAAAAGTCTTCAGTTGATGTAAAATGCTGCTGCCAGAGTCTTAACTGGAGTTAGTGGGAGAGATCATATCTCTCCAGTTTTAGCTTCTCTCCACTGGCTCCCTGTCAAACCCAGAATAGAATTCAAAATCTTATTTCTAACCTACAAAGCCCTCAACAACCTAGCTCCATCTTATATTACAGGTCTTATTGTTCCATATTTTCCTAACAAAGCACTTCACTCTAAGACTGCAGGTTTACTTGTGGTTCCTAGAGTTTCCAGAAGCAGAAAGGGAGTAAGATCTTTCAGTTATCAGGCTCCTCTCTTGTGGAACCAACTTCCTGTTTCTGTCTGTGAGGCTGACACTTTGTCCAGTTTTAAGACTTTCCTTTTTGATGAATCCTATAGTTAGGGTTGGATTGGGTTTCCTGACTTACCCCTTAGTTGTGCTGCTATAGGCTTAGACTGATGGAGGACAAATGGACCTCATTTCAAATGAATAGTTACAAATGAATACAAATATGACTAGTTTGTATTTGTAATTATTTGCATCTTAACATGTGTTTTTTGTTTGTTTGTTTGTTTTGTCTTTCCTCAGACCTGCTCGCCTCCATTCTGGACCTGCCATTCTGTTTGTTCCTCCTTCCTGTTCCTCTCAAACCCAGCCCGTCGACGCAGATGTCCGCTTGTCCTGAGCCTGGTTCTGCTGGAGGTTTCTTCCTGTTAAAAGGACTTTTTTCTTTCCACTGTCGCCTTTGTGCTTGCTCAGGACGGGAGACTGCGACGAAATGACGACAACACAATTTTCTAGCTTCCTTCCTTAGCTATAAAACGTCACTAACTGGTATTTATAATGTATGTGAATGGTTTTGTTCAATGCCCTGAGACGACTTCGGCTGTGACTTGGCATTATAGAAATAAACTGAAATGAAGTGAATGGAATTTGTAAATGCACATCCAGTGATTCCTGAATGTTTTATTAAAATATGTTCAGTAATTCAAGAAGCATTGCCAAGAGATCGCTGATTTTAGGTGGAAATATCACATAATGTGTAGCACTTGGAGCATGTTAGGGATGACTCTCAGCTACTACCACACCAAGTATTAGCTCAGTTTGTACAATTGACTGCGTTGGAACCATGTCTGTTTAAAAAATGTGCTTAGCTCTTGCTTCCGTATTGAGTTGAGCTGTTAAACATTATGAGTTACAGATGTAAATCCATTTATCACTTTCTGAGAGTTTCATTAGAATCCATTGAGGCGTCTGTGAGATATTTTGCTAACAGACAATCAGGCAAACATGCGCAAAAATATCATCGCCTTCGTCATTCATCTGCAGGTGATATTACAAGTCACAGAAGAGGCCATAGGTTGGGATTTTAAGCCTGAACGTCATCTTACAGATTCTTTTCTTTTCAAAGCATCAGGCTTGTCTTCACTTTAAGCGTTTGGAGCTCTGAAATATGACACCCACTCTGTGGGTTTTCTCTTTTGGCCTCTGACGTTTAGATCATGACTCTCAACGTCATCAGAGGAAACCTTTATGACTCTCTTTGATCCAAATCCTGTCATTATTCCTGTAAAGAGAAAACGTCTGACCTCATTTTAGCCGACAGACTAGATGGTGCATTACAAACCAGCTGACTTTTCACCCCGCAGAGAACAAGGTGGAACCACAAACTCCACTAAAGATTTGCTTCAGCGCAGCAGTTCAGACATTTTCACTTCCTTCGATTCTCTTCTCCTGCCTGCCTCTTGGTGTTTTTGGTACTTGTGCATGATCTTAAGCGAGGGAAGGAGCCGGTCATATTTTCCGTCTGACTCGCATGTCTGCACTGGTGGAGGTGGGGGAGTGGAAGGATGGAAGAGGAGAAGAGAGGCAGGGCCAGGAAGAGGGAGGGATGGAGAGCTGGAGTTCGTATGGGGGCTGGGACAGCAGAGAAATCCAGATGCAGGAGAGGACAAGAGGAAAACCAGACCGAGAAAAGGCCCCTCATGAGATTAAAGAGGCCTATAGATGATCCTAAATGATGTGAGGAGAAAACAAGCAGTAGGGATTTTAGACAAAAACTGAAAATTGCATTTTTTTTAATTGGATCAACAAAAACATGAGTTTCTTAACCGGTCCTTAAAACATATTTCAAGCCAAGTGGAACTGGTCACTGATCTAGTAAAAAGGAAACATTTAGCGTCTTATATCCTTTTTTAATTAAATCATCATTATTAACATTTAAATGACTATCAGAAATGTCTTTAAATTTAGTTTTATACTAATATTGTCACAGACTTTATTCTTCTTTAACTGCTTCAGTGCCTACGTGTTGAAGCACCTTTATTAATATATTCAAATTTCATTTTTCTGCCCACTTCATTCCACAACTTGCAATAAAACATTTTAAACTAAAGAAATTGCATTTCCTGCAAAAATGCAGTGTGCAGAACTTGCTAAAAAACAGCTGAAATTAGCTAAAAAAAATAAAAACATACTGAAATGTAGCTGAAATGGAAGAGCAAGCTTAAGTTAGCAGAAGAAAGCAGAAAGAACAATTATTTGCTGAATTAGGTTTATATAAACAGAAATGACCACAAAGTTTAGGAAATTAGCTAAAAAAAAGAAGAAGCTGAAATTAGCAAAGAAAAGTAGCTGAAAAGGCAGAAAGAAGCTTAAACTACCAGAAGGAAGTGGAAGGAGCTGAAATTAGCTCAAACAATGTGGAATTAGCTGAAAACCCTAAATTTAGCATATAGACAGCTAAATAGTAGCTGAAATGGCAGAAAAAGATGAAACTAGCAGCAAGAAGCTGAAAGGAGTACAAACAATTTAATTTAGGAGAAAGAAGTTAGATAGGCTGAAATAGCAGAGATTACCACGAAAACTTGAATTTATCAGAAAACAGCTGAAATTAGCTAAAAACATACTAAAAAAGGTAGCTAAAAATGTAGAATAAGCTTAAATTAGCAAAAGAAAGCAGCAAGAACACATTTGCTGAAAGAAGCAGAAATGAGCACAAAATAGTGGAAACTATGTGAAAAAAGCTGAAATTAGCAACAACAACAAAAAAACAGCTACAGTAAATAGTAGCTGAAATAGCAGAAAAAGCTGAAACTTGTAGAAATGAGCTGAAAGTAGCAGAAAGAAGTTAGAAGAAGCAAAAAAAAACTGTTGTAGTTAGTAGAAAGATCCTGGAAGGAGCACAAAACAGCTGAAAAAACAGGTGAATTTACCTGAAAGTAGCTAAAAAAAAAGTTTAAATTTGCGCAAGGAAACTGAAAGAAGCTGAACCAGAACAAAATATGAAAAGAGCAGTAAAAGGTTGTAAACAGATCTAAAGATTTTAAGGATGTAAAATGAGCTTAATCCATTTTCTATGAGAAAAAATTGCAAATACCAAAATTCTAAGCAGGATTTTTCTGAAAGAGCTGAACGTTTTGATTTATGATTTGTTGAAAAAGTGCAAAAATTATGGAACGAGAAAGATGCCAAAAAAAATTCTGGAAGAAAAATAGTGTGAATGCGTCATAAACGTTCACACAATTATACTTAAACATGCAGCTTGTTCTGTAAAGCTGAGCCACTACATTTGATAGCATGGTACAAAGACAAAATGCACAAAAACTACAATAAATAAATAAAATCAATAATGGAAGTCAACAAGGGTTTGGTGAAACTGATGAGAAACCCAGCCTTCTTTGGAGCTCTCAGACTTGCATCATGGTAGAAACATCCTTTTAAAGTTTAAACAGTCAGGCTTCACATGTCTGAATTGACATCGCAATATATTTAGTTTCCGTTTTTACTCAGTAACAGTTTCAAGTTTATTGTTTTTGGATTTTTTTTTCAATTAAATTAATTAAATGATGTTTCACACAACTTGAAAATATTTTGCAAACAAATAGTTCTTACTCCCACAACTGCTTTTGATACATATACAAATTAAACGTCAAACACAGGTATTTTTGTTCTCTTTCACCTCGTGTGTCTCCCGCGGCTAGGTCTTACGGTTTTCTTTCAAACCCCGTGCCCCCAGAACACAGAGAGTGCACACCAGACCTTCCACAGATTTGATCATATTTTAGCTCAAGAGATTATCTTTAAATATGGAAGTAAAAAAGTATTTTTTAACATTCTTAAATTTCCAGTCAGTGAGTGAGAGACGCGGGTGTGTGGTTACCATGGTGATCATAAAGTTCCACTGACAGCAGCCTGAACATTTCTTTATATTTTAGTTATTATATTTCTTGTTAGAAAATTTCTTCAGAAATGTTCTTGCTTTGTTTTATACGTCATTTATGAATCTTAGCAGCTCTCCTTGTTTGTAGCTCTTCACGCACCTGCTTGCAAGCTGCATCAGCACATCTGTTCTTTTTGACCCACTCCAGTGTATTAATGCTGTCAATCATTGTGATCTGAGTGGGCAGGCTTTGGGGAAAGGATTCAAGAAAAACTTAACTGAACAAACAAATTGTAACAAAGTGATGGGAATAAAGGGGTGAATGCAAGCAAGAAAACAGAAGAATTTGGCTTTGGAACTGGAGAAAGGAGTTAAATATTAGAAGTGATTACTCATAGCATGCAGGTGTGTAGAGAACAAACGAGGTACATTCAGGTGTTGATCTGAAGCATTCAGATCTTGTTCTTTAGATTATTTTTTTTTCAAAATAGGCCATATTTCCAGTGATGTCACTGGCACTGTCATGATCTGGAGTAAAAACTAACAATATATTTAAATGCAATACATAGTTTTCAACAAAGAAGTACAGTAGTCCCTGATATGAAAAGAAAATCCTAATATGTGATCCATCACACTGAACCAAGGATTAAGTCAGGTTTGGTCAAAGCCGATCACATTTTCAGATTTCTAGCCTTTTACGCCACATTTTGAAATATGGATTTCATAAGCGGTTCAAGAAAAATAGCTTGATTTGAGTTCCTAATCAATATAACACCTGGAAAATCGATCAGAATCCTGTTGTTAAGGTATTCTAAAGAATATTTCATTAGGAAACCTCAAACCATATTTCGATATTGGGATTTTTTAGATGGAAAATCAAGTCAAGTCAAATTTATTTGTACAGCACATTTAAAACGGGACCTGTTACCATTAAGAACAATAGCGGTGCACAAGGAAAGTAGCAAAAGTTAAAGGTTTTTCTGTTAGAAATCATTGTTAGCTGTTGGTAATGCTCAGAAAAATGCCTTAAACCATTCTTTATAGTTATATTTCAAATATTTCAATCAAACAACCCATAAGGTATTTATTCAACTTATTTTCAACTAAGGCAATATAGCTGTGTATATCCAATAAAGTTACATCTGGACGGTTTCTTGTTTTTGTTGAGATGTTTTGTCCTTCATCCAAAGGACTTCATCAGTCCGAGGAGCCACAAACAAACTCAGTCCCACAAGCAGCACACTCACAGTGGAGTGGACCAACCAGTTTGCTGGAGATAAGATGGTTTCTGGGGCCCGCCCTCTCCCCTGTCGACTCTTCTGACGCAGCCATGGCCAAACTGGTTCAAAACATCAAAGTTCATGCTCAATAATCCAGGTTAAAAAAAAAAAATCCAACAAAGTTCAGTCAGGTCATCTGGACAGCTTCTTTTGTTGTTGTTGTCGAGACGTTTCGGCCTTCATCCAAAGGACTTCATCAATCCGAGGACACTCAAACTCAGTCCCACAAGCAGCACACTCCCATAGTGGACCAATCAGTTTGCTGGAGATAAAATGGTTTCTGGGGCCCGCCCTCTCCCCCGTCGACTCCTCTGAGTTAGCCATAGTCAACACACGTGTCATACTCTTACATCTTATATTCAAGAACTTATTGTTCCATATTTTCCAAACAGAGCATTTTGCTTTCAGACTGCAGGTTTACTCGTGGTTCCTAGAGTTTCCAGAAGCAGAATGGGAGGAAGATCTTTCAGTTATCAGGCTCCTCTCTTGTGGAACCAACTTCCAGATCCTGCCCATGAGGCTGACACATTGTCCAGTTTTAAGACTTTCCTTTTTGATAAATCCTATAGTTAGGGTTGGCTTGTTATGCTGCTATATGCTTAGACTACTAGAGGACAAACTGACCTCATTTCTTAAAATTAATTGTTAAAATTGAATCGTTTTCATTTGATACTATTTCTATCTTAACATGTGGTTCTTGACCTGCCATTGTGTATCTGTTCCTCTCAAACCCAGCCGGTTGAAGCAGATGACCTCTTGTCCTGATCCTGGTTCTGCTAAAGGTTTCTTCCTCACGAGGGAGTTGTTCCTTTCCACTGTCGCCTTCATGCTCGCTCAAGATGAGAGTTCTGTGATGGAGTTAAACTCAAAGCGGTCTGCTCCTCAGATAAATAATGTTAAATTATTATTTTTATATATGAATGTTTCTGTTCAGTGCCCTGAGACGAGTTCTGTTGTGACTTGGGGCTTTATAAATAAACTGAATTTTACTGAAACTCAAGGTCCGAGGGCAAAATATGGCCCTTGTTAACATCGTATCTGACCCTCAAAATGAAACTTTAAAATCAAAACATTTTATTGCTTCTCATTTTACTTAAGTAAATCTGTGCATTGGATTTTCACCCCCTTGAGTTTGGCACCTCTGAATTTCATCCTTTGGTCTAAATTCAAATGGTAAAAACTCCTGGAGTGTTGAGTTTATTAAATAATTTCCAGATTGCTCTCACTCTCTGAAGATTATCCTGCCTTGACTTTCTCTGGATTGCAACTTTATTTTTAGTAAATAAACACAAACGTGCAATTTTTGAAAATATTTAACCGTTAAACAGTGCTGCAGTTTGATAACAGCCATTTAGAATTTAAAGCTCCCGGCTGACTCGTTTCATCGTGGTACTCTACAATCTTCCACATGGTACCCTATAATTAGTCTGAAGCAGGTGGGCATGCAGCAGGCTTCTACCTAAACAATGCATGAAATGTCTGTGCAAAAGCCCGCACTTGATGATAATTTACAAACGTCATAATGATCTGGAACAATAAGTAATAGTGGTCTTGTTGCAAACTGCCAGTTACACAGAAAGTCAGGGGAGACATTACAGGGAAAAAAAAATCAAATGAAAAACCCACTGTGGCTTAAATAAGGTTGAAGACGTTCTGCAACAGACAAAAGTGAGAGGCAGAGAGTGGGTTTGGCTTTGGTGGATTTGGACCAGAAAGTTTTAGACTTGCAAGTAGGAACACGTGGACGAGGCAGGCAGATGCTACGTGTTGCTGGCTGCAGCTCCGAGGCTGCTGAGAGCACGACTTCAGGCCGGTTCACTTATACTGCACGCGTTTTAATGCACGAACGCCAACAATACGAGGCCGCACAATGTGGCTCGAGACCCGTTTATTGCATACGGGCTCAGAAACAATTTTCCTGAAAATTCCTGTGACAATCCAGCTGCTGATGAAAATGTCAACGTGCATCAGCTTTTTTTCTGTGAAGGCTTCATTTTGTTATAAACTGTAGACGTAGTGCATAAAGAACCTAGGCCAAAACGCTAAAGCAGCTGCCAGTGGCTGATTGTGGTCACCATGGTAACCACACATATCTCTCACTCCCTGACATTTAGTTTAATGACAGTAAGATAGAGACCATCTGAGCAAAAGGTCCCCCATCTCTGAGGGATTTGAATAGTGAATGTGTGTAGCTTTCAAATAGAGGTACCGTGTTAAGGCGCACTTTAAATCCTTTAATTTTCTCAAAAATTGACAGTGAGCCTTATGTATTAATTCTGGTTGTGCTTACTACCTCGAACAGATTTTATGTGTTAAGGCTCCCACATACTCGGGCGTACTTCACCCCACAGAGGTCCATGTGTACCGGATTAGACTCAAAGTGGACTCTAAGTGGACACCTCCAAGCCATGTTCATGCTCTGTGTCGCACAATAAACTGACCGGCGATGGACTGTTTTGTATGTGACACCAATGTATTAAATTTCCTTTCTTCATCTGTGATCTGGTTTAATTTCCTTGTCTTTTGTTTTTTTGCCAAAAGGCAACCAATCTCTTCCTCCTCGTCCGTTGACGCCATGACTGAAATTGTGAGAAATGAAGGAATTTGTCACGAGAGAATGAAAATCAGGCCCGGCGTGGCTGCGGGAGGGTCTGGAGATTTCCTGGTGGGTCGGTTTGATGTGTGGGCTGCAGAGCCAGCGCTCCCCGTTTTTTTTAAACTTTTTATTAACAACACATAAACACAGAACACCGCTGCCGCTGCTCCTGGGCTGTGATCTGTCGATCAGTCCAGTAGGCATGTCAGCAAATGACCAATCGGCAGCCTCAATTTGTCCCAAAGGTAAACGCCCCTTGCCTGCGGAGCTGGGCTGCAGCCCATCAGGGTGTACGCTCGAGTATGAAGCCTCAGCCGTCTGCAGACAAGGTGCGCAGTGTCCACGTGGCTCACGAAGTACACGCAGTACGCCAAAGTATGTGGGAGCCTTTACAAGTGAACAATGTTGAGAGTTACTGTGAATGAGTTGAATAAAGTTTGACTTATCTGATCGTTTTGTTTCGCTTAATGCACCTTATAATCCGAAAAATATGGTGGGTTTTTACTTTTTACTTGTCCAAGGTGGTACAAAGTGACAGATCCTGGCAAGAGGAGGGAGCATTTTTATCCATGACCAGGCACAATGGCTGAGCCAGGGGGTGGCCAGTGGTGGCCTTGGCACCATATGATCCTTGGCCACCCCAAATGTTTGAGGAAACTATACTTTTAAGCGGCAGCACGGTGGCGCAACTGGTAGAGCTGCTGCCTCTCAGCGAGAAGGTTGCCGGTTCAGATCCCGGTCCGGGGACCTTCCTGGGTGGAGTTTGCATGTTCTCTCCGTGCATGCGTGGGTTTTCTCTGGGTACTCCGGTTTCCTCCCACAGACCAAAAACATGCATGTTAGGCTGATTGGTAACTCTAAATTGTCCCTAGGAGTGAGTGAGAGAGTGAATGGTTGGTTGTCTCGTTTGTCTTTATGTGTCCCTGTGATGGACTGGAGACCTGTCCAGGGTGTACCCCGCCCCTCACACACTGTCAAACTTTTTATGTTGCTACAATGTTTTATTTAAGAGATATGATGTTACAAAGGTTTTGAGCAAAAAATAATAAATAGTCTGTGGAAGTTTTATAATCCTCAAACAATAAAGCTCTTTTGCCAGCAAACAGTTTGCTGATTAGTGCTTCTACAAAAAAAGGGAAGGTCAGGTTTTATTCCAGAAATCACTAAAGAAGGAGAATGATAAATGATACGTTTTCCCTCAACCTGATTTATCTTTGGCTCCTGTTTTTCCACAAACTGCCAGGAACGAATGCACGTCTCTCGTTTAGTTGTTTGTTTCAGACAGACCGTCTTACTCAGTTGGATTTCTTCCTTTGACATTAATGAAAGTTTTAGATAATTTCTGACACTTTTGTCCAAACAGGTTTCAAGTTCCTTTGCTAAAAGATGCCGCAGCACATCTGATCCAACAACGAGAAGACCGAGAGCTTCGAGCTACAACGGTAAGACGGCTGAAACGTCACAAAATCATTCTGTGTGCTTCCACCCAAACCACCGGTCTGAACTCCACATATTATAGATTGCAGCAGCTTGAATCCAGCACAAACACCAGAAAATTACCGGTTCTATTTAAACACTGTCCTGTGAGCCCGAGTTTCGCTTCTATCACAGAAAGAAGTTCTGAACGCTCAGATTTCCTCTGATTTTAGCTGATCAACATCACTTTTAGACCTCTAAGAAATTGGCGAAAGAACAAAAAAAGTTTTATTTGAAAGTACTGTTGCAGTAGATCTTCTCCGAAGTGTTTCCTCTCAAGACTTTCACATTTTTATTGTGTTCACACACTAAGAAACACTGGAAGTTTAATTTCTAAGGTTGATTAAAGTTGTTCACTTTGTCACTTATCGGGTAATATTTAACAACTTGATCATAAATAAAAGATTTTGAAAATGAACAAATCATGATATGTTAAAGATGCCAAATGTACCTACATTTTTTATAAGGACAACAAACTTACAAATTCATGCCGAGGGGTCTGCAACCTGCGGCTCTGGAGCCACATGTTGGTCCCTCTGCAGCGGCCCTTTCAAGCTTCGACCAAAACAAACACAAAACTGAATTTTATTGGTTGTTATACAAACAACAACAGTTTTAGCCGTTTTCCTGTCATTTATGTTGCAAATACTCACTTTAACTTTTTGCTTTATTTCTATAAACAAATGGATCATGAATAAATGAAAAGTTATCAATCAAAATAGCATCATGGTCACCCAGAACAAACTTTAAAACAAATGTTTTTAAACGCAACGCTCTCTGGCATCCTTTGTGGGGTGCTGCAGCACCCGCTGCACCCCTACTTGCAAAATTGTAAAGTGTTTTTTTTAACGTTTTCTTCTTGTCGGAACATCAAAAGAGTTTTACTTTTTATTTCTTCATATATCCTCTGCAGAAGAGCTGGTAAATAGAAATAATAAGAAAAAAAATCCACATGACATAAACACTTTCTATTTAAGGACAGTAAAACTTTTTACACCGTTTGGGTGCAGGTGGGGTTGTATTTATTTAGTATGTTGTAAAAACTTTATTGAAGGTACATGGGTCAAGAAAACCACTTCAAACTCAAACATTTCTTTGCGGATGCTCTTTTGTAAACAATTACTTCATCGTTAGTCTCACTTCACACAGTTTTTTCAAGATTTCTGCATTTATTGGCAAGCAGAAATCAATCAATCTATTTTATTTATAAAGCACCTTTCATACTAAAAGCAGCTCAAAATGCTGTGTAGAATTATAAACAACAAAACCACAAGATAAAAGCAAACAATTGTATACACAACTGTATGGAAACTGTAGCAGAGATGGAGGTAAAAAGATGGTTCTTGAGCAGCAGCTAGCTGTAGCACCTCTTGTGCCGCTTCCTGCTGGAGTGATATTATTTATCTGCTGCATCTGTGGCCTGGGAAATTAATTTTTCATGTAAAGGTTTATAAAGTAATGTTTATTTGAACTGCTGTGAGAACGGAGCTGCTTTGAGATGACAGCGGTCAACTTTGGTCCTTTCCTCTGACTGGCCTTAAAGGTGCATCTCAACTCAACTTTTCTGTTGCAGACTCGCTGAATTCTGAAAGTTTGCAGCCACACAACCAGGAAGGCATGAAGGAGGAGAGAAAAAAAAACATAAAGTGCTTTTTTTTTATATTCTAAATTAATATTTCCATGAGCTACTGACAAGTAAGAAAACCATACTTGTGTTTTTTTCTGTATCAGCCATTAAAACTATATCACTTGCATGTCTTCCCTTGTTGGCAGCTTGGGAAGCTTCTTTAGGTTCAGTGCATAAAAAAAGACAGCAGCAAAGAGTAAATGAGGTCAGATTGAAGATCTTGAAGCTGCAACGTGTCCACAGTGGAGCCAGACTGCTTTGTGGATCTGCCAGATTCTCTCTCTCCTCCTCCTCTTCCATCTCCAACGTCATGATGCAGCCATGTCTCAACCCTGACTGTTGTCATTTCTGTTCCTGTTACTGTGAAAGTTGCAAAGCAAGAAAGTGTTGGAACAATAAAAGTAAAAACACGTGTTTGGTCTCAGCTTCTCAAAGAAAAAAGAAAAAAATAAAGTTTGAATTTAATACCTGAACTATCATCGAGTGAGTGTGTGGTTTTATTTAAAATGAGAAATGATCTTGTTACGTTTCTCCAGTTTGGAGCAAATATTTGATAAAGGAATGATATAAAGATGGAGATAAACTTTAATAGACAATATCATGAGATTAATTCTTCTCAGTAATGGGCAGAAGCATCTCATTCTTAGTATACATGAGCTCCATGTCCGTGCGTAAAATGCGCACACTCCTTCATATTCCTCATCCTGAAATGTCATTTTAAACATGAATTTTCCTTCTCTATTTTCAGGATTAATTAAAGCACAATAACGCCCTTCTCGTGTGGCATCAAAAAATCCCAGGGTTTAATAAAACCGAACATCTGTCTTATCCAAAACCTGTGAAGGTGTGCGCGCGGTGTCTCACAAAACACAAGTCCTAATTAAGAAAATCCACGTAGAGTCGAGGATAAGATGTTTGAATGCTGCAGAGCCGGCGCGTAAATGATGGCTTTCTGCATCCTCCACGTTTTGATCTGGGACGTCCACTTGTTTTAAGACGGCCCCCATCATCTCACACGAAGGAGGGTTCTGTGACTCCAACATGCACCAGTTATCTGGTGCGCGCAGGACCTCCCCAAAGTTTTTTTCGCCATATAAAAGCCAAGCTAAGTCATTTGTTTGGGCAGTAGGGAGTTTCTGCTAGGGTCTGGATTGGAGTTACGCATAGACCGGACCCTGCCCTGTATGAGTGCCGTCTGAGGAGGAAAAAGAGGATTCCCTTTGCCACAAAGAATCTACATGTCTAATATTTAGACATGTTCAGCTTTGTGGATATTCGGTTAGCGCTGCTGCTCAGCGCAGCGGTGCTCCTGGTGAGGGCTCAAGGCGAGGATGATAGTAAGTATCAAACTTGACTTTTGTTTCTTCTGTTTTTGAGTGGCACTCTCAGGATGTGGACAGTCCGCTGAGCAGGATGCTGGACCTTTGGACTCCACCTGACAAGAGTTGAGGAAAGTTGTTGAGGCGTTTTCATGAGCTCTTTTTTGTGTTTTTGGGATCTGGAGTTTGAAAACTGGATTTTTTTTTTTCTTCCATATTGTTTTCCACTTTTCTGGCGTGCAGACACATGCCCAGTGCGTCCTTCTGCTGGAGAGCAAACCTGAGGAGATGCATTCCCTCTGATGCGCAAAGTCATTAGAGCTTCACAAACCCATCTTAGGCTCAGAATGAATCTTCCTGGTTTAAACTGGAAACAGTTTTCTGTCATTTTAGAACGTTTACACTCTAAACTCATCAAAAAGGAGTGGACGGGCACTTTATGAGTGTTAACGTAAAAGCAGAAGGTTTTTTTCTGTTTATGGTGATAAACGTTTGTAGCTTTTTAGCTTGTGCAGGACTTGGGTTAAAAAAAAAAGTCACAATGGAAAAATGGCTTTAGTCTGACGTCGACAAAGAAAAAAGCTCAATTAATCACCTTCCTGAGGAGGGTGCGGGAGGCCTTGATGTGCGGAGCTGCAGTGCCGCCCTGTGGCAAACCGTGGAACTGCACCTTTACTGTTCAAACCTCTGAGGCCCAAACCACACACCCCCAAACCCCAAAGGGGTTTAAGTCCTGTCTAATTTTCCACGTATTTGTCTTTGAAAAGAACCTCTTGAGCTGAAACCATCAACCGTGTTCCCTTTAATTGTATTTGTAGTCAGAACTCGTACATGTGGGCCTGCGCCAACCTCATTAAAAGCTCTTCTTCTGCACAAGTAAGTTCGCAAACGGGAACTGTTTTCATTCACGTCAGCACATCTGGCTTTAGCTGCAGTATGATCACCAAAATCCCTGTTTCTGACGCCAAGCAGGGCCGGCCAAAGGGTGGACCAGTGGGGGCCACTGATCACAGTCTGGGCCACCAAAACTAAAAAGAGAGCAACATTTTTGAAGGACTTGTCATATAGAAAAAAAAATATAGCCACACATTTTACTGTCAGAACTTAAAAAAAGTTTATTTCCACTTTTTTTTGGGGTCATTTTTTATATATTTTAGCAACACAGCCAATCTAACTAAACCTTCCCCAAGGTGTAACCAATCATGAAACAGTTGAAACGTGTCATTTTTATCCCTTTTTCTCCATAAAGCATGCTTAATTTACATCTATTTGCAGGTTTATTTTTGTACAAACAAAAAGCAAAAGTGAAAATATCTGTTATATAGTGCTAAAAAATTATAAGCAAGCACAATGTTAATATTTAATGTCTTTTCTGTGCTCGAAACGGTCATTCTTTTATAAGTTTTATGAACAATTTGAAAATAATGCAGCAACCATTTGTCTGTTAAAGACATGCAGTTTGACATGACATAGGAACAAGTAGCTAAAACTTTGATTATAGCGTCACCTCAAGAACAACAAGTGGACTTTAGCTGCTCGGAGCAAAACGCTTTTGGTAAAAAATATTCACCTAGAGCTGCTGCTGTAACTGAGTAGAACGTCTTCTCTCAGTTTTTTCCTTTGGAAAATAATTCTCTACTACGAAGCACAACTTTTGAAGTAATTGCAAACTCTTAATAAAAGTTAACCTACATATTAAAAGTAGATTTCTAAACTTTAGGCCAATAGAATTATATTAAATGGTTCGTTTCCCTCAAATTTTTTTTCCCAGGCCCATTTTCCAGCTGCACATTAGACGGCCAGTTGTACAACGACAAGGATGTATGGAAACCAGAACCCTGCCAGATCTGCATTTGCGACAAAGGGAGCATCATGTGCGACGAGGTGATCTGCGAGGACTCGACTGACTGTGAAGATCCTTACATCCCAGAGGGAGAGTGCTGCCCCGTCTGCGGCGACGCCGACGGTACTCCTCACCTGCTTTGTGGTGTTTTTCATATTCACCTTGCGCCACCTCTTGAGTTTCCTCCCTCCCTGTCTGACCATCTCCGGCCTCCACAAATGGACTTGAAGCTCTCAGCCTGCCTTCCTGCATGCTCATGGATTTCATAATAAATTGCTTTGGATTATATTTTGTTCAAGTTAAAGTTAAGATTTGAAAAATGATGGATTATGCCTGCTTTAATGCGTGAATCTTTGGTTTTTATAGCGTTATCATAGAGTGCTTTATTCTCCAAACCTGCAGTTTGGAGCCTAATCTTTCCCTTCGCATCTAAAAGCGCCTTAAATTTAAATGAATCACGTCTGTTGGGTGTTAACTTTTTCTTTCTGCTGACTTTCTCAGTGCCTCAGTACACAGACCAGGAGACCGAGACCGAGTCCGAGGTATTTGATCTGTTTTAATGCTATCAAAATGTGAGATTACTCATAAGAAACTCAAATAAACTCAGTTTTTCTGTCTAATCCCAGATACCAAAAGGACCCACTGGCCCCAGAGGAGATCCGGTAGGTTCAGATTCACATTCAACTTTTTTTTTGGATTTGTTTTATTATCTCACTGTTAAAATGTACACCTCACTATTAATCAAATTAATCAAGCTCATTTCTTATAAGTGTTCTTGATCATGACAGTTTACAAGACAAAGTGCATTTGTTGAAGCGATTATTTTTGTTTGCTTTAACATCTTACGCACAATTCATCGACCTGTCGTGTTTGAATGAGATGGATTTATCTGTATTTATGAAAATGGCAGGGTTTTAATTTGATACGTGCACTTAAATGTGTAAAAATCTACACAGAAGCTGGGAAGAAAGTGACGTAAATAAATAATGAGGTCGACGTGACGTAGCTGACGACCTCAGGTCACAGGGTCAGCGGCAGGTCAAAGGTCACAGAAAGTGACGAGGAAGAGTTTCTAACGTCATCACGAAACCAGAGATTGTTTTGCTTCTTTAGTTAAACGTTTTGAAGTTTTTGAAGATGTTCTCAAATGTGCAACAGGAAATGAAAGATGAATTTTAAACGAGTTGCAGAAATATTTGACGATCATGAACTGACAGCGTCTGGTTTCCTTCTGCTGCAGGGTGCTCCTGGTCTTCCCGGCAATGATGGAATCCCTGGACAGCCTGGCTTCCCCGGCCCACCCGGCCCCCCTGGACCCCCTGGCCTTGGCGGAGTAAGCGCCTCATTCATGACGTCACACGACTTTGATCAAAACAGAAAATTTACCATAAGAGTGTCAAACCTTGATTTAACTCTGATCCATCGGTGGATTTTGTACACGTGTTGGCTTTGTGCAGATTTAATTATCTGCAGATTTTATACCAGGAAATATAAAAACTTGTGTTTCAGCACTTAGAGAGCAGACAGCTCCACTTCTGCTCATGTTTAATTCAGAGGGAGGGGCATGCAAAACGTCTGTTCAGCTCCGTTTAGTCATTTAAAATAACTCTTGAATTTCATATTTAACTATCCTGATTCATTATAAATACAGTTTATTATATAATTCCAACAATACAAAACAAACTGGGAGAGAAAACTTGAGCTTTCATGTGTTTTTGTACTACAACAGTACTATGACTAATTTCTCATTTCCTCTCCTTAACAGAACTTCTCTCCTCAAATGAGCTACACCGACCACTCAAAATCCAGCGGTATCTCTGTCCCTGGCCCCATGGTGCGAAGGCTTTTCTCTCTACATGTGCCAATAGTTGCAAAATATGCTAGATTTTAAAATGATTCTTTTCCCACCTCTGTCAACAGGGTCCTATGGGTGCTCGTGGTCCTCCTGGACCTTCTGGCTACTCTGTAAGTCTTTTGCATCGTGCTTCATTTTCTTGCACCAAAACTCTAAAATAAAGGAAATGTTGCAATGATGTGTTTGTCCTGATGTCCATCAGGGACCTCAGGGTATTCCTGGACCAGCTGGAGAGCCTGGAGAGCCTGGAGCTTCTGTGAGTGTCCACGATGATCTTTTTGATAAAAGCTCATCTCGTTGTAACCGTCGTTTACGAGCCATGAGACGATTTGTGCAGGAAATCGTTAATATTGTGTGTTTTTAGGGTCCTATGGGTCCTCGTGGTCTTGTTGGTCCTCCTGGCAAGAACGGAGATGATGTAAGTTTTTTACTTTCCTTTTTTTAAAAAACCCTGTTTGCACTTTCTCTACATCCACACCCTTAAATGTATCATATTTGATTTGTTTCTCATCTTTAGAAGTCCTAATATCTCTTCTGACATTATGTCTTATCAAACTTACTGCTGGTAATAATAATAATTGTTTGTAATAATTTTATTCTGTGTGTGCTTACAAAAGGGTGAGCCCGGCAAAGCTGGACGCCCCGGTGAGCGCGGAGCTGCAGGTCCTCAGGTGAGAGATCCTCAGAGATCAAAACACAAAATTGATCCCAAACGAACAAAAAGTCTTTTTGCACATACAGAGGCACAATTTGTCCGAGTTGTTCTTAAAACATTTTACTCGTTTGTTCATTTGCTGGTTGATTCGTCTCTAAATCCAACCCCAAAGTAGAACGAGACGTTTGTAGATTTTAGATGTTTTAACAAATATTTGGTTTGTTTCGTCTGCAGGGAGCTCGTGGGTTCCCTGGAACTCCAGGACTCCCCGGCATCAAGGGACACAGAGTGAGTTTCAGTCGGTCGTCCACAGATTGTGAGAGCCACGACTTGATCTCATGGTGGTCGTTGATTTTGTCCGCAGGGTTTCAATGGTCTGGATGGAGCCAAGGGAGACGCCGGCCCTGCTGGTCCCAAGGTGAGACGTGCTGCTGCCACAAAGAAAAACACAGAGCTGTCGTCAGAAATCCTCTGACACTGCGGCGTTGAGCAAAGCTAACCTTCGTCTTCCTGTCTGTGTTTGTCTGCAGGGAGAGAATGGCGGCAACGGTGAGAACGGCACCCCCGGAGCCATGGTACGTCCCTAAAGCACGACCGATTTAACCTTCAGTCCACATCCATCTCATCTACAAAAACATTTTGTTTTGTTGTAGGGAGCTCGTGGTCTTCCTGGCGAGAGAGGCCGCCCTGGACCTTCTGGACCTTCTGTAAGCCGCGCCGTTTGTCTTTTAATCTCAACCGTTCACTGAAACAACGTTAATGTTTTCTACACGTCTTATGCTCACTGTAACCTCCGTCTTCTGCAGGGCGCTCGTGGTAACGATGGCAACACTGGTCCTGCTGGTCCTCCTGTAAGTATCACTTTTATCAAATTTAAAATATATTTAAAAAAAAACAGCTATTGTGTGTGATTTTGACATTTTCTGTCAATTATATAAGAAATAAAATAATAATAATAATGAAATATTTGCATGGAGTGACAATTGCTAACGACGTGTTGTCATTTCTAATTTAGGGACCTACCGGATCTGCTGGTCCCCCTGGATTCCCCGGTGGTGCTGGTGCTAAGGTAAGCCATCAGAAACTCTCCACTTTTAATCAAATAAGTTATCAAACAGAAACTGGGTGCTCTTTTACGAACTGACCCTTTTTATTGGACTTAAATCCAGAATTCAACCAGATTGAGCCACGATTTTAAGATCTTTTCATCAGATTTGACTTTTTTTTTAATTATAATCTCAGTGTAAAAATTGTTTGTACAGATTAAAAACTGTCCATCACAATAAAAATTAAAACATTAAAAAAAACTCCTAGAGACAAATTTAGGTGATAAAATACAAAATCTTTGGACGACAGCCACTGAAGCACATTAAGTCACACAGTTCAGTCCTACCAGCCACCAGATGGCCTTTTAAAACCCCTCATGGCACCATTCTTCTTCTCTTCCCTTCTGTTTTCAAGCCTACTGTGAATTTTAATTACCTGTCGCTCACCTGTTCTGCAGTCACACCTGCTTGTGTTCAAAATAAAACAACACAAAGAGCTTTAATGGTGGTTAAAGAGGCACAAATGGTGACATACTGACATTAAATGTGTGAATAAACTTGGACTATAATGAGCATTATCTCATCTCTTTAATGTAATCAGCTTTTGTTGTCAATAAATATAATAAGATATTTTTTTATTGAATATTTGTAGCTGTGTGATGTATTTCTGGTCCAGCACAGACAAGATTGCAGGTTTCTTTAATGCTGTTGTTTCCCTTTAAAGGGTGAGACCGGTCCTGCAGGAGGCCGTGGGTCAGAGGGACCCCAGGGAGCCCGTGGTGAGCCTGGTAACCCTGGACCTTCTGGACCTGCTGGACCTGCTGTGAGTACATACTTTCTTTTCTTATTATGGCATTGTTCTTCATTTTTATTTGTAACATTTTCTTTTGTTTGTTTTCCAACAGGGTACTCCTGGATCTGATGGTCAGGCTGGCGCTAAGGGCTCTCCTGTAAGTTACTTTACCCTTGTTTACTCTGTTTAAACTTTACGGCTGCAGCGCTGCTACATCCTCCATCTCCTCCCCACAGGGTGCTGCTGGTATTGCTGGTGCTCCTGGTTTCCCTGGTGCTCGTGGTCCTGCTGGAGCTCAGGGAGCTGTTGGCGCTCCTGGTCCCAAGGGTAACAACGTGAGTGACCCGTTCGACAGTTTTCTATTGCTCAAGATGAAATGGGAAAACTAAATGTGTTTATCTGCCAACAGGGTGATCCTGGACCCTCTGGTTCTAAGGGCGAGTCTGGTGTCAAGGGTGAACCTGTAAGTTCCAGATGATTGCTCATCATCATTCGTTTGCATCTTTGTGTGGAATAAGTCAATAAAAAGGGTGCTTTTTGTTTTCCAGGGCCCCGCTGGAATTCAAGGACTTCCTGGCCCCTCTGGAGAGGAAGGAAAGAGAGGACCCCGTGGAGAGCCCGGTGGTGCTGGACCCCGTGGACCTCCTGGAGAGCGTGTATGACACCTCCACTTTTTTATTCAGCTTCTTTAGATTAAACGCCAAAATTGCCATTGCTGTCTTTTAAAAAAAAAAAAAACGTCTTCCATGTCGAAACAGCAGAAATAACAATCTTAAAGAACTTTAAAGGAAGAAGTGTGAGGTGACGTGCTTGTGCGTCTCCTTTCAGGGTGGTCCTGGCGCTCGTGGTTTCCCTGGTGCTGATGGAGCTGCTGGTGGAAAGGTGAGCCCCATCAAGACAAAGCAGGAAGTGCTTATTGGAGCTGATTTTACTTTCACAAAATCATTTGTGGAAACATAAAAGGAGTTGTTTTTAAGTCATAAAACTGTGCTACATATGTTCTTGCTACAAATCAGATTACCTCATATTTGAACATAACCAGGCCCCCCATGTGTCCAGTCAACCCTCAACAACATCAGAACTTAATTTAAAAACACATCCTGTTCAACAATCCCAACAGATCACTTTCCTTCTCCGCTGCTCGTTAGCCACATTAGCTGCTCAAACATGATTAAATGGATAGGATTAAAGTCCCTCACCTTTCGATTGTTCCTGACTTTTAACAGGGCGGCCCTGGCGAGCGTGGTGCCACCGGACCAATGGGAGCTCAAGGAGCCACCGGTGAGTCTGGAAGCCCTGGTGGTCCTGGTGCTCCTGGATCCAAGGTGAGCTCAGCAACTAATTTCACTTTTCTTGATAAAATCCACCAAAAAAAGTAGAAAACATGTGTTTAATGGGTTTATTTGACTGAATCTCACTTTTCTTATTCATCTCAGGGTATGACTGGTAGCCCTGGAAGCCCTGGCCCTGACGGCAAAGTTGGACCTGCTGTAAGTATTTTAAGCTTCTACTAATTTTTTTCAGAATCTGGCTGCCTTCGCTTAGATGTAGCAATAACTTCTACCAGATGGGATTAAATGGTTCACGGGAGAAGTTTTAAAATTAAAAAAAGATCTCAAATATGATCATGATAGTCATTTTTGGTAAAACTTTTCCAGTCTTCCTGTCAGTCAAACTGTATTGTTGCACCCATAAATAGTAAAAAGCTACTGAAGCAGGAGAGGATGAGCTCAAACTGTCCTCTCTTTTAGGGTGCTCCTGGACAAGATGGCCGCCCTGGACCTCCTGGCCCCTCCGGATCCAGAGGACAGCCTGGTGTCATGGGATTCCCAGGACCCAAGGGAGCCGCTGTGAGTTCATGAAAGTGTTTTTTTTTTTTATGAACTTTGAGCTTTGCATAGACGTAGATAAAGTGCAAGTGTTTTTGTTTTGACAGGGTGAGGGTGGTAAGCCTGGCGAGAGAGGACCTGCTGGTGCTTCTGGCTCTGTTGTAAGTAAATATATAAAATGACTTCTCCTAGTTTGGATTTATACACAAATTATAAACAACAAGAAATAAAAATACTTTTTCTCTCAGGGTGCTCCTGGCAAAGACGGTGACGTTGGTGCTCCTGGACCTTCTGGTCCCGCTGTAAGTATCTCACCTGCCTCCACTGAGGGTCAGAGAATCAGATGAATTTCAGAGTTTCTCACCTTGACGCCTCGTTCCAGGGACCTGCTGGAGAGAAGGGAGAACAGGGACCTGCTGGTGCTCCTGGATTCCAGGTGAGTTTGTAAAATATTCCGACATCCAGAATGTTTTTTTGGGCCACGATATAGTTCTCAGTTTTATTAAAGGAAATACAACTTCACACCTTTATTCTGTGTTTAGGGACTTCCTGGACCCCAAGGAGCTACTGGTGAGACTGGCAAGCCTGGTGAGCAGGTATGAGTCCCAAAGAACCGAAGATTGTTTCTTGTATATGTTCAAACCATTTAGGTTCAGTAGAAATAATTCAGATGAAATTAGATTTATAGCAAATAAGGCAACAAAAGCTATACCACAGAATGACCCCCCTGCTCCTCTGCTCAGGGTGTTCCTGGTGAGGCTGGACCTCCTGGCTCAGCTGGACCCAGAGTGAGTATCTCCTTACGTTCGCGCTGTTCTTCTGACGAGCAGAGAGAACAAATGTAACGTTTCCATTCTTTTCGTCCAGGGTGACAGAGGCTTCCCCGGTGAGCGTGGTGGAAACGGCGCCGCCGGTCCAACTGGACCTCGTGGTTCTCCTGGACCTTCTGGTAACGATGGACCCAAGGTGCGTTTTAAAGGACAAGCGAGGTAGATGTTAAATTGCACCTGTTTGTGCAGTGCAGACGGGATCAATCAGACTGTAGAACTAAAAACAAAAGGGTCAAAGGTCAGAAATGTAAAATCACATGCAGGTTTTTTAACTTATATGTTAAAAATATGTAGACATTTTCATTCTGGTTAGTTTTAGGCTTTTTATTGTTTTATAAATAGATGTAGATTTCCATCACACATAAGCTTCTCTAAAAAAGCTGCATGTTGTACCTCCTTAAATAAATGTACCTTCAGGATGTGTACTTTACACACAACTACTTAAAACTGTGTCGACAGAATACAACATGGCAGCCGTGAAACTTTATTTTTGTTAGGGAGGATGTTTGTGACTTGCACACTCCTTATGTTTGCACTTTTTTAATCTATAAGATATATTAACTGCTTTCTAATCATATCACCACAATGTTGTGTTTTCTGTTATTTTGCAGTCGCGATGTCGCGTTACAACACAAGATCTTTACATTTCAGGCCACCTTTGTTAGTTTTAGACACCAACTGGCCTTTAAACACCGCCACAAAACTAGTTTTTAAAAAAGAAAGCCAAAAATATATATTTTTTTTACAACTAGAGTGATATTAAGAAAAAAAAATTATTGCATAGAAAAATATGCTTGAATTACAACAAAACGGAATGAGTTTAAATTAAACGTAAGCAATACATTAATTGTTTATGGCCAAACATAAATGTGTGATTTCTGTCTTGTATTTTTTTTTTGGTAAAACTACATCATGTTAAGGGTAAGCTTTTAAAATCATCAACATACATAATATTTACTGACTATGGGCAGGTTAAAATCACATTTGAAATGACTTTTTAGGGAAAATAATCTTAATAGTGTGAGAAAATCTATTAAATGTTGTGTTTAAAATAGGATTTTGCCCATTTTTTCCATTGCTAACAGAAACAATAAAAGCTACATAGTGGTACAAAACATAGGCAACACATTTAAAAAAACATTTAAATTAATTTTACTGAAGAAGTGTTGATGCCAAATGGCATTTCTTTTAAATCATATAAATTTATATCATAACTTGGAAGGTCACATTTGCAATTTTGCTGCTCTTATAGTGAATCATGCATTAGAAACTGTTTGGTTAGGATTTAGCAAAAAGAACACAGACCAATTAAATAATACCATTAATAATGTTAACTGACTTCTTCTGTTTAGCCTGAAATTATGTTATTGATGCTACAGATTTAAATCTAGTCTGCAACAGAACAATGCACTGAAAACTGTCATTTTTACTTATATTGTGTTTTTATCCTGCTGTGCTATTGTCATTTGTTATTCAAAATGTGGAAAAAAAATACTTTATTCACACACAGTATTTTAAACACCACCAACAAAAAGTACAACTACGTAGAATATTTTAACTGTAGCAATTATTTTAAATTTTTTTTATAATGGTGCAGTACACTCCCCTGCCACTGGGGGCAACCTGGAGTTTACTGTGTCATCCATCCACTTTAAATAAAAACACTGTTTTAAGGGGACTTATCTCCTCATATGATGGTTTCAGTACAAATTTTATAACCCATACTCTTCACAAAAACAAATAAGACTTTGCTCTTATTAAAAATAAAAATAGACTTCAAATATTTAAACCAAACAACTTTTGAGTCACATAGTTCCCACCTTGCTGCTGTGTGCTCAGATAATCTTTTTTCTAATGCATTTATCTATAATTAGCTCTTTCAGGTTTACAAGACAGATCATGTGCAGGAGTAGGCGGGGCTTATAGCTCCACAACCCTTGTGCACAGACTCTGGTTCCAAAAACACAACATGGCAACCCTCCTATGGCGCTGCTGGCTTCAATTCTCAACAAAGAGATAAGGCAGGGGCATTTGGTCTATTGAAGTTTAATACAGTTTATGTTTTACTCATAGACCGTTTGATAAATATGCTACAAGAACAAAATTGTAGAAGTTGAAGCAGAAATTTAAAGAATGTTGAACTCAAATGCGCCCCCTGTAAGCAGGCCACAGTATATTTAACAAGTAAAAACATTTTCCTGATTGAAAGATTTTTTTTAAACTCCTCAGTAACTTTAAGCTGAATTTTGTAATTTAAGTAGTTTTTACTGCTGCATGTGCAACTATTAATCTTTTTATTTCAATAATTAGTTATATGATGCTTATAAAATGCTACAATTGTGCGTAGGTGTGGGTGGTGATGTAAAAATACAACACAACTGTGCCCATACTCGGAAAATCACATCTTCACTTTTGTGCAACATAAATAGAGAAGTCATCCATCTTTATACACAATTTGTTACCCTTAACTTTAACCCAGAAATAAACTCCTCAGTCCAATCCAGATTAGCCTTCCTGTGGATCCCTTCAGAATATTTTTGTGTTTTTGTGCAGGGAGAGCCTGGTGCCGCTGGTGCCCCCGGTGGTGTGGGACCCCCTGGTATGCAGGGAATGCCCGGTGAGAGGGGAGCTGGTGGTTTGCCTGGCACCAAGGGAGAAAGAGTGAGTATCACAACACAACTTGGATGGCTCGGCCAAATATGGCATAAAATTTAATTCACTTTATTTAAAATGTTCAATTATCAGATTTTAAAAATGAATCCTAAATAAGTTAAGAACCACTTGAGTCCTATAAACTTTAGAGAAGGAGATGTTTAAATTTCTGCATCGATTAAACAAAATTAGGGTTAGAAATGCAAAGAAAAGCAACTTTTATTTTGAAATTTGTTTTGTGAGGTCTAATTTCACAACTCACATGAGCAATATTTTAAAACCAATGTTTTGTATTTAGGGAGACGCAGGTACGAAGGGAGCTGATGGCGTCGCTGGAAAAGATGGCGCTCGTGGTTTGACTGGTGCTATTGGTGTCCCTGGACCTACTGGTGCTCAGGGTGAGAAGGTGAGACCCACAGAAGACTCCTAATTTTTATCTTTAAAAAAATCAGGATCATTTTTAGGAGCATCCGACTTGTCTGCTGAACTGCGCCCCTCTTTCTCCTCTGGTTTTAGGGTGAGTCTGGTCCTGCTGGAGTTGTTGGACCCTCTGGATCTCGTGGTGCCCCTGTGAGTCCTTTTCAAACTCAAAACCCAAATAAAAAACAGAAATAACAAACATTTGCATTACATTGATAAAAGTATTGAGCTCCAGATCACATTTAACCTTAATAATGACTCGGACAGGGCGAGCGTGGAGAGACCGGACCTGCTGGACCCGCTGGATTTGCTGGACCTCCTGTAAGTAGATGACCTCCATTAAAAATACTGCAATAACCTGATGACCTAAGATCTGAGTTAATAAGTAATGCACTTTTTGTTGCACTTTTAAATCAGGGTGCTGATGGTCAGCCTGGTTCCAAGGGAGAGAGTGGTGACTCTGGACCCAAGGGAGATGCTGGTGCTCCTGGACCTTCTGGACCTGTTGGAGCTGCTGGTCCTCAGGTCGGTTGGTCCACATTAATACCAGAAATTGTAAAAAATAATAATTATAGGAATCTCAAAGTGTACAAATCTGCAAAAACACACCGCTAAACAGAATAAGAACAAATGGAAAAACATTGTCAATCCTTATGCTGCTGGAACATCAGAGAAACTCAGAAGGATCTTCTCCAAACACAACATCCCAGTACATTTCAAACCCAACAGGCCTCTCAGACACAGGCTGGTCCAGGACAAAACACCCAAACACAAACGGAGCGGTGTGGTGTCTGCAGTCCAGTGCAGTGCAGCGAGGAACATCCAGATCTTTATATTGGAGAAACCAAACAGCTTCTTCACAGACACATGGTTCAACACAGGAGAGCCACCTCCTCAGGACAAGACTCAGCTGTTCACCTCCACCTCAAGGATAAGGGACATTTATTTGAGGACCAAAATGTTCACATTTTGGACCGAGAAGACAGATGGTTTGAGATGGGGGTGAAAGAAGTCATTTATGTAAAACGAGAGAAACCATCTTTAAACAGAGGAAGTCTCAGATTTTAACTTTCAAAAACTTATAATGCAGCTTTAAGACTGATACCCAGTCATTTTTACACCTATCAGTAATTTTAGCCATGTCATCAAAGTGGCTCCATGAATCAGACTACAAAGACCCTAACGAACCCCTATGTGAGGACTGATAGGGCAATCTGCATATGTATCTAGCTCCGCTCAGCTTTAAAACTCGAACCCCACACTCTCTGTTCTTTGAATTGAGAAAGCTCCTCAACATCTTCGGTTACAAATAAAGTCCAGTTGTTTTTTGTCTTGAACGTCTTTTGAATCTCAAAGTCTAACTTTCTGTCTTAAAACGTTTCTGTCAATAGGGACCTGCTGGCCCATCTGGACCTAAAGGTGCTCGTGGTGGTGTTGGATCCCCTGTGAGTATTCATCAACGATCTTTACAGCATTAAACGCAACAAAAATAAATCTGTGGCACGACATATTTTACTGCAAGGCACGAGTAAATCTATAGTTGTTAACCATAGAGTTAATTTTTAATTCCTTAAATCTTCATATTTGTGTATCTTTGTAGGGTGCTACTGGTTTCCCCGGACCTGCCGGCAGAGTTGGACCCCCTGGCCCCTCCGTGAGTTCTCATGAATACATAAAAAACAGACCTTAAATCCTCGGATATGTTTGTCTCTTATGGTTTTTGGGTGCCGTTTTCAGGGAACTGCTGGACCCCCTGGACCCGTTGGACCTGTTGGAAAGGATGGAGCAAGAGGAGCCCGTGGTGAGACTGGCCCTGCTGGTCGCCCTGGTGAGGCCGGTGCTGGTGGACCCCCAGGACCCTCTGGAGAGAGGGGCTCTGCTGGTTCTGATGGAGCTGCTGTAAGTGCTTTGGTTTTTATTTTGCCAGCTGAAACGTTCTTGTTGTCCCACTAACTGACTCACTGACCGCTCTGTGTCTCTGTGCAGGGTGCCCCTGGTCTCCCTGGACCCCAAGGTATTGCTGGACAGCGTGGTATTGTAGGTCTCCCTGGACAACGTGGAGAGCGTGGTTTCTCTGGTCTTCCCGGACCAGCTGTGAGTATTAGAGTCCCTTAAACTTCATTTGAGATCTAACTTTTATTCTGCTTTTCTGTCCTGTGAGAGGAACCAAACTGTAACCTATAAAATATTTACTTTTTCTTTGGGCCTTCACCTTCCTGAGATCTGAACTTTCTTGTTTTTCTTCAGGGTGAGCCTGGAAAGCAGGGACCTTCTGGCCTTGTTGGTGAGCGTGGACCCCCTGGACCTGCTGGACCCCCCGGTCTGAGTGGTGCTCCCGGAGAGGCTGGCCGTGAGGTATGCCGTTTCACTTTTCTGTTCATTTAGATCACTGTGAGAGTGAATATAACCAATACTTAATCAATGCTTACTTTCACAGGGATCTCAAGGACATGATGGTGCCCCTGGTCGCGATGGATCTCCTGGCCCTAAGGTAAGCCTTTCCTGCTGGATCCTTCTCCAAATGTCTCTAAAATGAGACTGTAGTTGCTTAGATTTGTCTCACTGGATGTGTGCTTCCACAGGGAGACCGTGGTGAGAGTGGTGCGTCTGGACCCCCTGGAGCTCCTGGTGCTCCTGGAGCCCCTGGAGCTGTTGGCCCCTCTGGCAAGACTGGCGACCGCGGAGAGAGTGTAAGCCTCCTGCTTTATGTCAAGATACAGTTTGGATAGAAGTGAATTCAATTTGTGTGGAAGTCATTTTCACTGTAACCTCTTTTTGCCCTTTAGGGTCCTGCTGGTTCTTCCGGTCCTGCTGGCATCGCCGGACCCCGTGGTCCTGCTGTAAGTTTTCAGTAATTTGTTACACCTAAGTCTTAAAGAAATTGTTTCATGCAAATGTATGACGACCTGTTTGTTTGTTCAGGGCCCTGCTGGAGCTAGGGGAGACAGAGGAGAGGCCGGTGAGGCCGGAGAGAGAGGTCACAAGGGACACAGAGGACTCAGTGGCCAGCCTGGCATGCCTGGACCTCCTGTGAGTGACCTTTGACACTTCATAAAACATCCAAACTTTGCTCTCCTGTACATGTATCAGCTGTACACGTTACCAGTATTTGTACTTTTATCTTAATCCTTTGCATTTTCTCCTACCTGTAGGGACCTTCTGGAGAGAGAGGACCCGCTGGTGCTTCAGGACCTGCTGGACCCAGAGTGAGTTCACTTGTGATTTAATGAGGCCCTATCCACTCTAGCATACATAGTTTGCTAAATTAACTAATTTTGTCGTGTTTGCATCTTCATCCCAAAGACATTTTTTGATTTAAAACAGTAGAACAATATTTTAGACCCTTAGTTTTTAGTGTATAACTACATGAAAAGCTGAAATGTTTTGAGTATAGTGACTTTGTAGTAAACTTTACCAAGTTTGCTTCATGCACCGAGTTTCAGTAACAAAAACAACAACAACAACGGTGCAATTTGGACTTGTATTTTGTCTGACTTGCTTTTCTCTGATCTGGTCACCATTAAAATTACATCACGTTCTGAAAATGTGTTTTACTGAGGAGAAATGAAGAACAATGTAAAAGAAATAAACTACAATTGCTTCCTTCTTTGCATTTGGGATTGTTCTTAATGTTGGCCTTCCTGCCACCTATTGGCCTGATTGGATATTACATAATTTTTAAACTAAATTCTTCTTTATGTAAACAAAAAAGTGGAAACAAGTGTTAAAAAAAAAATTAAAAAAGAGTAGTGCAATCAAGACTTTTTTTAAAATTTAACCTTTATTTAACCAGGTGAATCCCATTGAGATCACAGATCTCTTTTGCACGGGAGGCCTGGGCCTGAAGACAGCCTAACATGCATGTTTTTAGTATGTGGGAGAAAACCAGAGTACCCGGAGAAAACTCACACAAGCACGAGAAGAACATGCAAACTCCACACAGAAAGACCCCAGGTCCAACCGGGCATTGAACCCAAGACCTTCTTGCTGTGAGGCAAGGAAACAGTGCTAACCACTGAGCCATCGTGCTGCCCGTGAACAAAAAAGAAAATGAACAAAGTCACAAAACTCTGATTTTTTTTTTTTTTTTGCAGTTGACAGATATTCCTATCACACCGTATCAGTAAAACAGAAAGTTGAGCTGCACTGATCATTTGGTTTTGCAATATAGGGACCTTCTGGAAACAGCGGTGCCGTTGGTAAGGATGGAGTGAATGGTCTGCCCGGACCAATTGGACCCCCTGGACCTCGTGGTCGCAATGGAGAGATGGGACCTGCTGTAAGTTGTGCTCCCATTTTCTAAAATCCATTGTTTAACACCAGCATTAAGTTTGTAATTTTAAAGGTTGTGTTGTTTCAAAACAGGGTCCTGCTGGATCTCCTGGACTCCCCGGACCTCCTGGACCTCCCGGCAGTGGATTTGAGTTAATCAGCCAGCCCTTGCAGGAGAAGGGTCCCGATCCCCTCCGTGGTGGCTACCGCGCTGATGACCCCAACATGATGCGCGATCGTGACATGGAGGTAGACACCACTCTGAAGACCCTGACCCAGAAGGTTGAGAATATTCGCAGCCCAGACGGTTCCCAGAAGAGCCCTGCTCGCATGTGCCGTGACCTGAGGATGTGCCACCCTGAGTGGAAGAGTGGTGAGTCAAGGTTTTGATAAAAGAAGCTTCAAGGAAGGATGAGCTCAGGTTGAAACTCTTTAATGTGCCCCCCATTGCAGGCATGTACTGGGTTGACCCCAACCAGGGCTCTTCTCTGGACGCCATCAAGGTCCACTGCAACATGGAGACTGGTGAGACTTGTGTCTACCCATCTGAAACCATCATCCCCATGAAGAACTGGTACCTCAGCAAGAACATCAGAGAGAAGAAGCACGTCTGGTTCAGCGAGTCCATGACTGGTGGATCCCAGGTAAGAAGGCACTCATAAGAACTTCAGACTTCATCCAACATGTCAGATCAAGACGTGACCACATGCTTTGCTTCCACCCATCCCGCAGTTCCAGTATGGCAGCAATGAGGCTGATCCCGAGGACGTCAACATCCAGATTTCCTTCATGCGCCTGATGTCCAACCAGGCTTCACAGAACATCACATATCACTGCAAGAACAGCATTGCCTACATGGATTCTACCACCGGCAACCTGAAGAAGGCCCTGCTCCTTCAGGGCTCCAACGATATCGAGATCAGAGCCGAGGGCAACAGCCGCTTCACATACAGCGTCAGCGAGGATGGCTGCACGGTACGTTAGCTCCATGTTTCCATTTACATACATTTCTACAGTGGTATTTGTAAAGATATTCAAGTCTCATGAGTTTTTCTTTCCCTATTTCTCTCTTCAGTCACACACTGGCTCATGGGGCAAGACAGTCATCGATTATAAGACAACGAAAACAACCAGACTGCCCATCATTGACATTGCTCCTATGGATGTTGGTGCACCTGATCAGGAATTTGGCGTCGAAGTTGGCCCAGTTTGCTTCTTGTAAAAATGAAAGAAACATGGACATGACATTGTTGTTTTTTTTCTAGCAGTCGTCTCTAAACCCTTTTTTCCTCCTCCTTTGCAATCAAAACTCATTTGGCTGCCATTGGTCCACATGCTTAAAACCACTCTGCTGAAGACGGTGTTTGTGTTTTTCCAGTCATGCTAAGTTTTTTTGGGGACTGCTACTTTAACTGAACCACATGGACACTTTAAAAAAGAAAGAATATTTTGTTTCCACTGGCAACTAGAAAATAATGTAAACTGGTTTAAAATTTCCCCATGGACATTGTGAAAGAGAAATATCAGGTGACTTTTGCCATTTTCAACCACTGCAGAAGGACATTGAAAACAACGAATGATATGTACCATTTTTCTGGTGTTAAATAAATTGTAAAAAGTGAGAAGTGTCTTGTTGATCTAAATTCATGATACCAAGCAAAGACCAACAAAAAACAAGACAAAGAAGCTCACCTTGCAGTATGTAGATGGCTACCTCACCCCCAACTGTTTTTTTTTATGAAGATGGTGTACGTCTTTTGGGGAAGAATTAAAACTTTTAAAGGTGCTATTACCAATTCAGTGAGGTCTAGTTATTGGTATTGGTTGGTCAAACTTTGACTCTCATACTGTAACTTTTGCCACTCACGCCTGCAGAAGGTTGGTGCTACTCAAATGATTCAATGTCTTGATGTCTCTGCAGTGCAATTGTTTTCTTCTTAAGTGCTGGTTTGACAACAGAAGTTCTCTAAGAAAGGTGATTGCTACAGATGCAATGCATTTGTAGATACAAGCACTCTATTTCAGTAATATCTGCCTGCCCACGTTTCGCTGTTGATCCTTTTTATCCGTTTCCAACCCTGTGGAAAACTCCTCTTACAAAAAAATCCCACCATCACACATCTCCCAGTTGTTTATGTTGTTTGTTTATGTCTTTTCGCAAAGTGTTTCTTAAAATATAAATTGAAGCAGGCCAACTTTCATGGTTTTAAAAGAGAGATTCTGTACTTATTTTGTACATGTATAATAAATCGAGATGTTTTTAATTATTTTTGGGTGCTGAAATAAAGCATGTGAAGTGGTCTACTCAATGGCAGTTTTCACTGTTCTGTTTGGCAACTGTTGGAAAAAAAAACTGAGCTTTAAGAATTCAAAAAAATATAACTGTGTGTTGTTTATTTAGGCAGCGAGGTTTACAGTATAAAAAAAGAAAGAGTTTATGTTTGAAAATCAGTTGTTCCACAACAGTTGTACTGAATACAGTTCTGTTAAGCAGCAGTGAAAACAAGGCCAACGTCTAAGAATCCAAATTAGCTTTTAGCTTATGTTTCGGCACACAGTACTCAAATGTTCAAAAACAGGTAACAGATCTGGAAAGAACATTTTTGTATATCAAGAAGACCCACTCACTTGTTTTCTGTATTGACTCCTACTAATTGACATCATTGTGCCTTGATCTTCAGCTCTCACTAGAGTGGGTCGCAGCAGAGTGTGAAATGGCTGGGATGGGAATCAGTACTTCTTAATCTGAGGCCATGGTCCTCAACTGGAAAAGGGTGGATTGCTCTCTCTGGATTGCCTCAAATGGAGTTCATCTCAGTGTTTTGTTCACGAGTGAGGGAAGATTGACGTGCAAGATTGACAGATGGATTGGTGTAGCGTCGGCTGTATTACACTCTGTGGTGAAGAGGTAGCTGAGCTGCAATGCAAAGCTCTCTGTTTATCGGTCTACGTTCCTACCCTCACCTATTGCCGCAAACTTTGGTGAGATCGCAGATCCAGACGGTTGAAATGATTTTCCTCTGCAGGGTAGCTGGATGCTCCCTTAGGGATAGAGTGAGAAGTTCAGTTATCTGGGAGAGACTCAGAGTAGAACCGCTGCTCCTCCACATCGAAAGGAGCCAGTTGAGGTGGTTTGGGCATCTGGTAAGGATGCTTCTTTGTCGCCTCCCTAGAGAGGCGCTTTGGGCATGTCCGACTGGGAGGAGACCCCGGGGAAGACCCAGGACACAGTGGACAGACTACGCCTCTCTGTTGTCCTGGGAGTCCTCCCAGAAGAGCTGGAAGAGCTGGCTGTGGAAAGAGATGTCTGGGCCTCCCTGTTCAAGCAGCTGCCCCCGTGATCCGACTTTGGAACAAGCGGAAGATGATGGATGGACTCCTAAACCTGTTCAGCGTCACAGCATGGCAGGTGCATGCCCCTGTGGTCAGTGGGTGAAAGGCTGAGTATACCTTGGATAGATCACCAGTCCATCAGTCACCCCAGAGGCAGACAAACCTGTCATCTTAGAATGGTAAATGAACTGTACTTGCATAGCATCTTTCTACCTTATCATGATACTCAAAGAGCTTTACAACACAATCTGTGTCCTTATTTACCCATTCATACAGCACTCTACTATATCTGTACATAGATTAATCAGTACTTTAGATCACATTCATACACCGATGGGACACACATCGGAGGCAATGAGGGGTTCAGTGTCTTGCCCAGGGACACTTCAGCATGTGCCTGAGGTGGAATTCAACCCCCAACTCTCCCATTGGAGGAAGACTGCTCTAACCACTCATCCACAGCTGACCCTACCAACCTACCTAGAACCAACCATGTATGTTTTTGAACTGTGAAACTGGAGTACCCGGACAGATGCTCGAGAACATGCAAACTCTGAAACAGAAAGGTCAGGTCAACCCAGGATCCAAACCTTTGGCTTAATTCCCACAATGAAACACTTCCAACCGTGACACCACCGAGCAGCCCTTCTGAATCCGACGATGATGCAGAGTGGCCTCGTGTGGAAATCTGCTGCAACAGCGACGTCAAAAGCAGCAAGTGAATATTTAAAGGACGTTTTTGACGGGGTCTGTCTTTGTGTGTCTCATACCAAAATATCTCCTTAACTGATTTAAAAGAAACGTACAGAACACAACTTATTATTGGCTGAACATCTACCGTGGATTACCGGTCAAATTGATTCAAGATGGGCGACACAGCCAACTGGTTTTAAAAAACACAAAAATGGCCACAACTCCGTTAACTTTACAAATACAGACCTAAAATTTGGTGTGGTAGAAGCTGAGACTGATCCCCAACAATCTTCTAAGTGCTAACAAAATACTCAAGAACTTTGTTTAAATCGGTCAATTTTAGACAGATTTTGTTTGGAAGTAGCTGAGTCACAACAAATACTCCAGGTGCTACTCAGAGTGTGGAATAGCTCTTTTTGTCACTTCAAAGTTATTTAGCTTGAATCAGGTTAACTCCGAAAGGAAACCAGGTTTAGATGTATAACACATACAATGATTAATTTCATAAGGTTTATTAAAATTGATCCGGTAGTTCATTTAGTAACAGATCGACATACAACCACAGACACGAGCAAACTTATTATCATCTGCGTATTCATCAATAGACGATAATTTGTACAGTTATAAGCAAGATAGGGAGGGATTTTTGTTAATTATTTAACATTTCAGATTAAAAACAATAAAGACATAAATAAACAGCCAACAACAAACTAATAAACTGCTCACTGTTCATTTATTTCAATAAACTCCAAAGAAAAATAAAACATATTGCATATCTGCAAAAACAGAGGCAAAGCTGTAGCAAAATGGTTAAATCTCAGTGCGTCAAAAACACTTTATCCATCGTTGCGTTTACTTCCTGTAAAAACAGACAACATTAGATTAATTAATTCATTAAGAATGCTGAAAAGATATATATATAAATTATTATTATTTTTTTACCTTGGCAGGGTGTCACTGTAGGGATCCCTATGGAAAGAAAAGAGGCTTTGCTTTAGGTAACCACGCAGAAAAGTGAATACTGTTTGAGGTAATCCTGACTAAAAGCTGCCAAGACATAAATAATTACCAATAATCTGGAATACTGATGAACTAGAAAAGATACCGTTCCTTTAATGGAAAGGCAAATTAAAAAGGCAAAAGTCATAATAACAGACAGACAGACACTTCTTACGCTAATTGTTTGTTTGAGTTCATTTTAAACATCTTTTTTAAATGTATTTTAATCATAACTTTAACAATATAGTTTAAAATATTGTTGATTATCTTAATATTTGTAACTTAATTTTTATGTAGTATATTTTGTATTTTGTAGTACAGTTTTTTTCTTTACATTTGTCCATTTTATATTTTTAATAAAAGCACCAAAACCACATTTTATTGTGTAATTCACATAATTGTTTTCCTTTTGATTATTATTTTTTTGTATTTTGTAATCAAAGTATCTCCGCCTGTTTGGAAACAGTGTGTTAAAATTGTTATTTTTGAATCATTTATCATTATTTAGTTTTTTCCCCCACATAGAAATACATTGCAATCTATTTAATTACTTTAAAATCATTGTTCTCTGAAATTTATGTCAGCACCTTTGCTCTATTTAATTTTTTTTATGCTCCATTTAGCTTTTAGCCACAATTTTGCCAATTTTAGGTTTAAATTATGGATTTGCTATGTTTACCTCAAAGCAACTGTTTGCTCATTTTAGTTTTTAGCTGTGGTTTAGCTACATTTAGCTTTTAGTTCAGTTCTGCTGGTTTTAGCCTTTGTTCTGCTTGCTTTAACTAATATTTCACTTCACATTTCATTCTTAAAACTATATATATAGCAATGTCCTTCAGCCCTCAGTATTCACAGAAAATTCACGTTGTCTATTTTTTTGTATTGTTTGTTTTTCTCCTCTTCTTTCTGGATGATACAAAACTGTGTTTCTATCTATATTTTGTTATATAAGGGGAATGAATATTTATATGTATTATATATTTGCAAAGGAATTTCTTAAAATGACGCTTTGGATTGGTTCCCTCTTCTAACATTTGATTATTTTAAAGTTTGTGATTTAATGAATGTTCAATAGATTTTTTTTATTTTTATTATAAATAAATAAATAAATAAATAAAATACGTATGTTTGTGGAGTGAAGGAGTAACATCCTTGAGGATGGGATGTTCAGTGTTAAAGAACCAACAAACTCCAGAATGTTTTTGCTCGTGTAACCCCGTAAAATGCGTCACCAGCTCCAAAGACTTTTGGACTTGGTCCTCACTGTTGGGCCATGATGAGAGGGATGCTGTCAGACTCCATGGGTGAGGCCCGTTCTCCCGTCCGGCAGTTGAACATGGGCAGCGTGGACAGAGGCAGAGGGACCCCGCGCTCGGCAGCCATGCTCCTCAGCTCGTCGGCGTTGCTGTGGATGGTGTGATGGTGGTACAGCTGGATGCTGCGGCAAACACAGCGACACATTCAGCGTCCGACAAGAGACAACTCTGACTGATTCAAAACAAATACACTGACAGAAAAGCATCAGAACTTATTGAAGTACCTGCTGCAAAACTTTACATTTCATAAATGCATTAGCTGAAATACTTCTACACTTAGAACGTCAAATATTTATAAAAAATGTTGAAATGTAATAAGCACGTTTTGATTTTCTGATTGACATTTTATGGCTAGTTAAAACATGGAATGTTTATATTAATAAGATATAATAATCTTAAATGATGTGTATAAATATTTTACATATACGGGTTATCTTATCTTATCTTTTTCCTTATTTATAATTACAGAAAGATTAAGAAAATTATCTCTACTTTACTTGTAACAGTAAATTACTTGTTAAAGCCTAACAATGTGATAATAAAATGACTAATAACGTGTTTGTATATAAATATTGCTTGAATAAAGGAATCATTTGAATATTTAATGTAAAGAAAAAACAATAACTTAAATATTTAACATTGCTGCATTGTTGTTCTTGTTGAGCTTTTATTTATAAACTTGCTTTGTCAGATTATCATATTTTGAAAAATAAAGTATTTATAGCTGTAATCTTTCAAAATGTAACAAAGAAACACTTAATTCTGAATAAAAATGTAGGTAAAACTGTCTATAAATCAATGTTTAATAAACAGGTCTTTAAAATGAAGTGTATTTGGACTGAATCAACCATTAAAATTCATATTTTTATGTATTTGGTTAAATTAAAATACAACTTTTGTTGTTAATAAAATGTCAGTAATCTGTGAGCGTGGTCCACCCAAAAATATGGATGAGTTTTCCTGTCAAAGCACATTTAAGGAACAAATAAACAAGAAAGTTATCATTAAGACATTAAAGGTCATATTTGTTAGCAGAACTGCCCATTTAGAAGTAATTTGTAAAAGTCTACAGAAGCTTAAATATATAAAATTTAAACTCTGGATAAAAGTGCTAACCTCTATTTTACATAGTTTTATATAAACTGTTGATTTTATTTTGTGCAAATAATTAAAAAAAAAATGGAAAGTTTGTCAGAGATCTTGAAGGAAACTAAAATACAGTGATGTAATAGCACCGAGTTTTATGACACGGGGTTCACCTCAGCAGGACGAATCACATTTTACTTACTTGTTTGTTCTTGCGTTCCTTTTTTCACTGAAAAACAAAACGCTCCATGTTCAGTTTCTGCCTGACAATATTTGAAGCAACATTTCTGGTTCTCTAAAAGGACTCGGAGTCCATACGTACACGCCCTCTCTCCGTCCAAACATGACGTAGGCCAGCAGCAGACACAGAACGATGGCGACGATCAGGGGCACGATCACAGTCACCATGTAGTCTGGGAAAAAGTCTCTGCTCGGGGGAGACTCAGGAGGGTCAAAGTCACCCCCGGCCTCTAAAATCCCCGAACCCGAGCTGGGAGCAGGTGCGTCTGGTTCCTGCTTCGTCAGGTCAATCTGCAGGGAGAGACAGCAGAGACATCAGCACACCTGCTCTATTTGTGTCTCTTTATGCCGTTGTCCTGTCCTCTCATGCATACTTTTTGTCTCCATGTCTCCTTGCTTGTCCTTTTGTCTATCTGTGCACACTTTATGTATTTTCACATCCTTTATTTGTAATTTTATGTCTCCTCATGCATCTTTTTGTCTCGTCGGTCTCCTTTAATGTGCTTCTTGAAAATATTTAATTTTTCTATGTTGTCCAATCTTTGTCTTTTGTTTCCTTATGCTTATTTTTTGTCTTTTTAGGCCTCTTTTTGGATCTGTTTGATCTTTCCATAGCTCCTCATGCATATATTTGTTTGTTTTTTTATCTTCTTTTGTGTCTTTCTACTCTTTTTATGCACATTTTTTGTCTTTTAAGTTTTCCTTTCTGCTTCTTGTGTCTCTTCTTTAAATGTATCAACTTGCATTAAATGCTTACTTCTTAATAAACTCGGTTTCACGTTTTTTTTTTAGCTAACTTTAGCAAAGTCACTCAGCATTCAGACTTTGCTGGAAAAGTCTCATTTTTGTAACCGACGTCTCACCAGCTCCGTCTTGCACCAGGTGATGCAGTTGCTGGGAATCCTGCAGAAGTTGCATCCTCCGGGGGCCTTAACCCTGGTCCCTGCTGCACACTGCTTCTGGTGCCCTGCAGTCCACACGCTCTGCAGACACTTTGAGAAGAACTTCTCCGACCCCACCTTTACATACACGCTGACACATATCAGATTTTTATTAAAAACACACGTTTGTCAAAGCTTTGCTATGCACGGCTGTTTACCCTTCATAGTGTCCAGCAAGAGGGAGAGGAACTCTGCCACCTCGATCCAGGGCGTTGGTAATATTTACAATCTCCACACCCTCTGTGTCCCACAAAAACTGCAAATCCAGCTTGATCTCCTTCTGAACAGAAGAGGGCAGCACCTTCTCAACCTCCCTCAGCTGGATGAAGAACTCAGCTTGATAAGGCAGCATCTTCTCTGTGAGAGACATCAGCCACTTTACATTCCTTTTCACCCATTCATCTCTCCTCATGTGTTCACTCATACACACCTGGGACGACTTTGATTACAAGAATCTGTCTGGCTGTATCGTAGCTGCGTTTGTTGATTGCGTAAATCTGTCAGAAAAGCAAAAACAGCAAGTTTACTCCCATAATAAGAAAACATGAGTTTCAGCTGGGAAGTTCGCTCCATGAAAAACGCTGATTCAGCATTTGATACACTTTTAGCTAGCCTTATGCTACTTTTGGCTTTTAGTTTTTGTTACTACTGTGTTTTTTGCTCTTGCGTTTTTTTGCATAATTTACACGCCCTGCGACTTATACGCCGAAGCAACATATTTATGACTTTTTCCACTTTAGACATATTTGGACTGATGTGACTTATAGGGCGGTGCGACGTTTATGACAGAAAATACGGTATTATCTATGAGCTTGCCCTTTGCTTCTTTTGAATTTTAGTTACCTTTTTTTTAGCTTTTAGCTGGCCTTATGTTATACGTTTAGCATTTGTCAGCTTTTGCTACTTTTAACTTGCCTCATGCAACTTTTAAATAGTTAGCCCTTTTCATTTTTAACTTCTTGCTACCTTTAGCTTTTATTCAACCTTTGGATACATTTATTTTACTGTTAGGTTGCTTATTGCTACATATACTCTAGCTAGCAGTTTTCTATATTTAGCTTTTAGCCTGCTTTTTGTCTATTTTTAGCTAGGTTTTTTTTGTTGTTGCTACTTTTAGCTTTTAGAAATTCTTATGCTAATTTAAGTTTTTAGCAACCTTTTAATCACTTTTAGCTAGCCTTGTGCTAATTTTGACTTTTAGTTTTTGTTCCAGTTACCTATGAGATTGTCCATTGCTTCTTTTGAATTTTAGCTAGCCTTTTTTAGCTTTTACCTGGCCTTATGTTATATGTTTGTATTTTATATTGCGCCGCTCAAGGTGGCTGCATGTAGGAGCATCTCTGTTACTTTCATTCTGAGATTTTGCTTTTGGAAACTTTAATTCCTCTTTTTCTGGATGTAAATCACATTTTTTGGATGATTGTTTCCTCTGGTATCAGATGCTGTGCAGCTGGAAGGATTTTTACTGAAACTTTTTTAGTTTTGGACATTTGTTATGATGCGTAACCATGGCAACAAGGCAGTTTCTACAACCAACAGCAGCTGATTAACATCTCAAAAGCTAACTGTGCTCAAGTGCCTGACCACTGAGATCCTGGAACTAGCAGGAAACACGGCTCATGACAGCGGAAGGACAGGATCGTCCATCAGCACCTACAGTTGGCTGTCCGCAGCGATGAGGAGCTCAACAAGCTGCTGGGAGGAGTGGCCATTGCCCTGGGAGGATTTCTGCCCAACATTCAGGTGATCCTGAAGCCCAGGAGGCCAACCAAGTGCAAGTAAACAGATCAACATCTGTGGCCAGTTTTTTCAGATCTGCTATAAGACGGACCATCACAAGAGATCCTTCCCGCCCACAACCATCAACATCTAGAACAACTCTTTTATGAAACAAGGAAAATGAGCTACAACAACATTTAATTTCCCTCTGGGATTAATAAAGTATTTTTGAATTGAATTGAATTGAATGTTTAGCATTTTGTTAGTCTTTTGCTCCTTTTAACTTGCCCCATGCAATTTTAAAATTTTAGGTAGCCCCTTTCATTTTTAGCTTTGAGCTAAGCTTTTGCTACATTTAGCTTTTATTCAGCCTTTGGCTACATTTACTTTTAGCTAGCTTTTTGCTATGTTAATTTGCTTATTGCTACATAGATTCTAGCTAGCATTTTTCTACATTTAGCTTTTAGCCAGCTTGTTTTTTTTATATATTTTTTTTACTTTTAGCTAGTGTTTTGCAACTTTCAGCTTTTAGAAATTCTTATGCTACCCTTTAATTACTTTTAACTTGCTGCTACTTTTAGCTAGTCTTTCTTTTATTACGTTCAGCTTGCACTTATTTACTCTTAGAATATAGGTTTCATTACAGATTGCTACCTTTAACATTCAGCTACCAATCAGCTGCTTTTAACTTTTAGCTATTGCTTTGCTCCTTTTAGCTTCTGTTCTCCTTTTTTTAAAACAACTCAGATCATTCTAACTGCAGAAAGGACCTTCTCTCTGTCTCTGAGCTACTTGCCTATTTCCTACATTTCCCAGAATGCCTCGACACATTCTGTCCTGCATTGTTCATAGTGACTTTCCTTCAGTTTAAATGTGAATCAACCAACAACAAGCAGCTACTGAAGCAGCATCTATAAGCAAACTGTAATTAGTTTTACCTAACAATTGTGCATTAGTAGCATTTTAAACTAAATTGTGGTTAAATCTTTAACATTTTACAAAGCTTTCAGTGCCATTTTTCTATTAGACAGTTTATAAAATGGAAAATTGTGTCATGTTTGTTTTGAGAAAAATAAGACAATAACAACAGCTCGGTTCTTTTTTTATAGATCTTGAACCCCAAACCTGGTTTTTATTCCGAGCAAAGCCAAAAATGTGAGACGTAATTCAGCTATTTTTAAATTTTATTTGATTGAAACTAAAAGATGCAGTTCAGAAATGTTTGCGTCTTCATCTTCAGGATCCATTTTACTGTTCTTTGAACGTAGGCTCAAAATAACTGCTAAAGACAAGACCAAAGCTTTTGTCTCCTTAGATCTGACAGCAAGTCCTGACATTTATTGATGTTAGTGTAAAGAATAAAAATAAAAACTTCAGACCTCGATGATGGTTTTTCCTGGAGATGTTGGGGTGCCGTACAGGAAGCCATTATCTAAGGGGTGTCTTTGGATGAAGCGCAGCCACTCTGGGAGGTCTGGGAAACCCTGCTTGTTGCACTTAAAAGTCATGGGATCGTTGTACAGGTGTCCAACTTACATGAATATAAACAGAAAGAAAACACGGTAAGGAAATATTATTAAAAATAATAATAATAAAATACATAAATCCAAGCTCACCATAAAGTTTTGCCAAAGGTTCAAAGTCATTCTGGAAAGTCTCTCTCAGCAGCTCGTATGTAAATAACCTCCCCACAGGAATGGTGACTTTGATCTCTGCATTGGCCCCAAACAAGCTGCCAGCGAAAACTGAAGCAACACAGCAAAAAAAATAAAACTTACATAAAAATTAATAAACTGCCAAAACTGTAAAACAAATGGACAGAACAGTCCGCTTTCTGTTGTAATCTTGTAAGTTTGCATTCAGAGGTGACATCACAGATAAAGAGCTCGGAATGGCACAGAACTGTGACCAAAGCCTAAAGATCTGTCGGTGTTGAATATAAAACTCGCCTGTTAGGAAGATGAAGCAGCTCCTGAAGTCTGCCATCTTGTTTTGGTTTGTGACTGACGGCGCCAGCTGGAGAGGGGCTTGGTCACAGTAAAACTCATGTCAGAGCTATTTTTAAAACCATCCGAGAGGTGTCCGTCTGCAAACTGAGGACTGTCTCGGCCTTTGTTTTCTTATTATTTTGGTAATTGTTCTGTAAATCCCATTTAACATGTTAAGTTTTATTACGTCTGTTGCTCGACGCGTGTGTTTTACATTTTATTTGTGCCTTTGTTTGCTCCATTTTATCACAGCCTTGAATGTCTCAGTCTGGTTGACTGTTTTTGACTTTGATTTCCCGTACCTTCATCATCATCACCTGTTTAACTTCTACTAATTCGTGTTTTCAGTTTGTATTATCTGGCAGCTGCAGAAGGCAAACAGGCAGTAATGTTAATTATAAGACATGTTGATATTTTGGCTTGTGTTTGCATGTAAAATGTGCATTCATTTGTCTGGTAACTAGATACATTTTGATGAAACGTTCAAGAAATTATCAATAAATCTGATTAAAGTTTGGAGCCAACCCAGTTCAAGATGGCCGCCAGAAACATCTGATATTAGGAACACAAAAATGGCTACAACTCTGACAATTTTACTAATATTGAGCTAAAATTTTGAGTGGTGGTAGCTGAGAGTCATCTTTAAACAATATTACCAGAAATATTTTTGGTTTATTTTATCAAATCGTCCGAGTAAACTTTAGAAAACTTGAATGTGATTCTGAAAGTTTACCTTTTACTGAGTGCATCCATCTGCCATTTTTATTAAAGTAATCTGGATGGAGGTCACCTCTCCACTAAGTTTCTCTAAATGTTTCGTGCTCATTCTCTCTCAGCTGGTTCTTTCTTAGTTCTCACCGAAAACATATAACGAGTAAATGCACTTACTTTAAGCACCTACCTGACATGCTGTTTCTTGTTAACTAAAAGGGTAACAAACCTACATTAATGGGCAACAAAGAAATAAAAACATTAAAAAACACATTTTAGAGCTGCTTGCAGTCTCTTTTAAAGGCACTGAAATGTTTAATTATAACAGCAATAATCATCTTAGAAGAGTTTGTTCTGTGTATGTGTACACCTGCTGTTCTTACAAATAAAACTCTTCAAAAATAAAGAAAAACAGAAAGCAAAAGTGGGTTTAAAGATGAGGCGAAGCACTGAAAATACCTCAGCAAGACACCAGAGGACACATCTGTTCTAATCTGCGGAGAATAAACAAGTAAACACTCTTCTAAAAGGAAGTTTTAAAATAATTTTAGTTTTGTTATGCCGTTGTCACATATTGGTTGTTTGGAAAAATCCTGCAATGTGAAAGTAATAAAATGATCTTCTGATATTGATGAACATATATATATATATATATATATATATATATATTTTACTTAAGAGTTTATAGTAACTTGTGAAATATGATAATGACACCACCAAGCTGGGCCTTATCACCAGGTGGTGTAGAGAAAATTATCTGGAGCCGAGGTGACCTTCTTACAGAAAAATCCACCTCCACGCCCTCGTTTCATCATTGACAGCATTGCTGTGAAGAAGGTAAACCCTGCTGGGTTTCTGGGCATCTCCTGAAATGGGCAGAACACTCAAAAAAGGAAGTTGTAAAGGAGGGTCACAGGAGGATGCATGCTGCTTAAAAAGCTAAATATTTTTACTGATACCCAGTTCTACAAACAGTATAACATCTTATTTAAAAAAATGCGCTTTAGTCAGAGGTTCTGTGGTGTCAGGATACATAAAAATATGTTTTTACCCCACTTAGGTCTTCCTTCTGAAAAGGATTTCCTTCTCCTGCACAGCAACCAAGAACAATTCCTGTGTACGGATCCCTGTAGATTTGGTGAAAGAAATGGGATTGTGATATTAGTGAAAACAGCAGATACAACTCGTTGAAACCTGTCCTCTCCTCTCTTAGCGTCACATTTGAAATTAAAACGCACACTGTCTTGTGTGCCAAAGTTTTCATAAAAATCTCACGTGCTCATTTAGCTTTTAAAGTGTGAGTTGGGATGACTCTCAACTACTTCCACACCAAATTTGAGTTCAGTAACAATGAAATTTACAGAGTTATTGTCAATTTTGTGTTTATCATTGTCGATTAACTTCAAACAGCAGAGTGTCATTAAAATCCATTCATTTGTTAACAAAATGTAAAATCTAACCCATAATTATAAGATTGTTCAGGGGGGACAGTTGGGAGATCATTTCCAAGGGGGGCCATACCCCCCTCTGGCTCCTTCTTAATGGCGCCTCTGTGTGGAATTATTATAATAATTATTTGCATTTGTGCATGATTCAATTTACCGTTTTGCAGTTACTACTGCGCTTGCTCAAAGTCAATATAATCCGATGCTTTTGGGGTCTAACCGTATCGTACCTACTTCCGGTTTAGTCTAAAAGAGTTTATGTCCAACTCTGTTTAATCTGTGCAGTAATTCTAACACCCGGGAACATTACATGTCTCTTTCTCAACGGGAAATACCAATAAAAATAATTTAAACTAAACTATTTGTATATAACCGTCAGTAAAATTCAGGTGTACAATACCAAAACAATAGAAATTAACACCAACCGGAAAAAGCTAAAAACTTATTAGGGGGCGTGGTGCTAAATTTACGCATGCGCACTGGTGACTGTACATTAGCAGATGTGGCAAGAGAGCTATTTACCCAATTATTTATTTTTATATAAGGTGTTCAGTATCAAATATGGGGGACAAATACACGAGTCAGCTGTGAAGTGTCTGCACTTTATAAAAAGTTCAGAATTTATTTTATCTTTGTTTATCAAGGAAACGTCCAAAAATATTAACTATCGGAAAGAGTTAATACAGAAAAAAGAAGTTTGCTATTTGTTGAATGAGGGTCAGATTTCTTGCCTTTTCACTGCAGTAAACTAAATAAAGTTTGAAGCTGATTGGAACAGTAGGCAAACATTTCTGATTAGCTCGTCTCTGCTTTGTGTATGCACTCTTTTAAGAAAAGAAAAAAAAAAAAAGCAATTAATCAGTCTGGGCAGGTTCAGAACATAAAAACAATGTGATTTTCTGTCCTCGGAGCATGTCTGTGATGCAGAGTGCAGGAAGCAACACCATGGCCTCCGTGACGCAACGGGATTCCCCCGGGTCCTAAAGCCATTCTGATAAAAACAAGTTTAGTATGAAGTCCATTTTGTTTGTATGAAGACAATGTTTTTACATTTAATCTTATTCTATCAGCTGTCCCCTCTTCAATGGTTGCTACAGCAAGTCATCCTCCTCTGTCTCGCTCTGTCCTCTGTGTCCTCTGTCCCCATGTCCTCTATAGCTGCATCCATGTATCTCATCTTTGTATTTTTCATGGCCGCTGTCTTTATTACATCTTTAAATCAATGTACTCACTGTCCCTCCCCTGGACATGTCCAGACCATCTCAGTCTGTCCTCTCTCTTGGGTTTCCTGAGCCATCCCTTAGTTGTGCTGCTGTAAGCCGCATTTCTGCACTCTGTTGTCTTTTTCTCCCCATGTAAACTCCACCTGGACCAGCCAGTCGGTGTGCTGGTCAAGGTAGATTGAGGTCCATCCTGAGCCCGATTCTGTGGGTGGTCTCAGTTAAAAAGGAGTTGTTTCTTCCCACTGTCATCCGAGTGCTGGTTTAGGACGGAAGGTTGTGATGAAATGAAGATTTGATGCAATCTGCTGGCTTTTTTAGATAGATAGATAGATAGATAGATAGATAGATAGATAGATAGATAGATAGATAGATAGATAGATAGATAGATAGATAGATAGATAGATAGATAGATAGATAGATAGATAGATAGATAGATAGATAGATAGATAGATAGATAGATAGATAGATAGATAGATAGATAGATAGATAGATAGATAGATAGATAGATAGATAGATAGATAGATAGATAGATAGATAGATAGATAGATAGATAGATAGATAGATAGATAGATAGATAGATAGATAGATAGATAGATAGATAGATAGATAGATAGATAGATAGATAGATAGATAGATAGATAGATAGATAGATAGATAGATA
>NC_056514.1:36275135-36315663 GCF_014905685.2 Nematolebias whitei | reverse complement strand
AGATAGATAGATAGATAGATAGATAGATAGATAGATAGATAGATAGTTAGTTAGATAGATAGATAGATAGATAGATAGATAGATAGATAGATAGATAGATAGATAGATAGATAGATAGATAGATAGATAGATAGATAGATAGATAGATAGATAGATAGATAACTTTCACTGATTGGCATTTTATAAAGCATGTGAATGTTTTAGTGCAGTGCCCTTTCTTGTAAATTGGCACTTTAAGAATAGTATAAAGTTTGCTATAAACACAGATCCTGACAAAACAATATTTATTGTAGATTTTGAAGTCGCCATTATGTCATTAATTAGAGTTTCAAATTCTTATTCATACTTGGAAGAAGTGGATAAAGATGATGGATGGATGTATACTTGAATTTGAGATGCAAAGTTGTCATCAAATTTGACAATTTTATTTAAAATTACTTTAAAAATCACAATTATGGCTTTAAAACCTATAAAATAAGACCATATATTCATTCAACCTTTATTTAGACAGGCATATATCTTAAAAACAATTAATAAATCAAAGCCACAGTTGTGACTTGAAACTCCAAACTATGACGCACTATGTTACACTTTTGTTTTAAAGTTAAACCTCCCCAGTCATGATTTATGATTATTTATTTCCCTTCACGTTTTTGTCAGAAACTCGCCGGGCGCTAGGACCCGGGGCTGTCCTCCTCCATGCAGCAGCAGCGGTCTGCGAGAGGACCAGAAATCTGCAGCTCTCCCAGAATGAAGAGATCAACATGATGCTGCCTCCAAACGGGGATTAAACAATCTGTCATCAGTTTGGGGTAAATCCTGCGCTCGTCTCTGTTCCGTTTTGTGTGCAAATGTAAACACATGGCTCGTGCAGACATCCAGGAAGGTTAAGGGCTGCATTTTCTGCAAATAGAGCCCCTGACAGATGCATCGTGCTCGCAGTGACTTTCTGTGAGAACTGCAGCGGATGCAGCGCAGGCCTTTGATGCGATCTGTTTTTGTTTCTCACCCTCTGCCGGTCTAGTCTGGTCTGGTTCCGTGCGCCTCCTCCTCCTCTTCCTCCGCTGCCTGTGTGGGGAGACATGCCGTCGCTGAGCATCTACTGACTGACCACCATGATGAAGACCGAATCCGCATCATCATCGTCAACATCCAAGAGCACCACGCTCCGGAGCCCGTCCCCGCACAGGAACGCCTACGAGGCGGGGATGCAGGCCCTGAAGCCCGTCAAAGACAGCGCGGCCAACGGGGACGTGCAGGAGGGTCCCCGGGGCCGCAGGTACGGCTCCAACGTGCACCGCATCAAAAACATGTTCCAGCAGATGCAGACCACCACGGCGGGCTGCACCGCCGCGGGCGACGCGGAGGGAGGGGAGGACGCCGTCGTGAAGAACGCCGACAAATCGGTGCGCCTGTCCCTCCCCAGAGCCGGCAGCCTGAATGAGAACGTGGACCACAGCGCGCTCCTGAAGCTCGGCTCCACCGTGTCGGAGCGCGTCGGCAAATTCGACCCCAAGTCTGAGAACGGGCACCAGCGGGCCTCCTCACCCAGCTACTCCAAGCTGCAGGAGACCCGCCGCATCTTCGAGCAGCAGCAGCAGGAGAGGCTGTCCACCACCAGAGTCCTCCTGAAGGCAGAGAAGGCCCCGGGCTTCCAGGATGGCAGGCTGGACATGGTGTCCCGCTTCAATGGCAGCACGGAGTCCCTGGACAGCCTGGACACCAGTGAAGCCGTGTCCCCCACGGTCAGCCAGCTCAGTGCTGTGTTTGAGAGGGCAGCTGAGCTCCGGAACAACCTCCACCGCCTCTCCTCCACACCTCCACTCCCCTCCAGGGGGGTCAGCACCAAGGTGGGGGTGTTGAACTCAAAGATAATCACCAAGAGGGTCAGTGCCTTTGCATCAGGCAACCAAGAGGAGGACATAAGCAATCAGAAGGGCCTGGAGACGCCTCCAAGAGGCCTTAGAGGACGGGTAACCCCCCCATCCGAGAGCATTAATGGTGGCCGGAGTGTTGACTCATCTGCTGAACTTTCAGGCCACGAAGAAAAGACGAACACCCAGAGAGGAAAAACGGTTGCAGATGCTGGCGTCGAGGCCAAAACTGGAGTGAAACCCAGGGAGCGATCCGGGGCCAAGGAGCCCAACAGCACAACGGAGAACCTGGAGGACAGAGAACCTGCTGAGGCACGAAGCTCTCCACAAACTGACGAGACACTCCGGCAGGAGGGGGACACGGATGCTGCTGAGGAGGAGGACAGGACTGTGATCACGTCTGTGGATATCAGTACCTACAGCGCTGCGGGGGACGACTACGAAGACGGCCAGAAGCACGAGGAGGAGGAGGAGGAGGAATACGAGGAGCACTATGAGCCTGAGTCCAGCTGTGTGGAGATTCCAGGGCTGGCCATGGAAGAGGACCCCCCTCCTGCGAGGAAGATCCGCTTCAGCATAGAGCCCATCAAGGTGAGGAGACAGGCACCACATCCAGGGGCGGTTGTAAGGGGTGGCACCGAGTGGCAGTTGCCAAATGAGAATTATTTGGATAATTAATGGGAATAAACCTGGAATTTAAAATGTTGACGGTTGACTCTAAACTGGGGTTTGTTAAAAATAGTTGGGGAAAATAAGTTTTAGCATAATGTGGGCTGAAACAGCCAGATTTCATTGACGTAACATGAAATGAAGGGTACCCTAAAACAATCAACTTTATTTCCTTGTGTTCTGTTAGTAGTGAAGACTGGTGAACTTCCTAACTACCTTTGTCAACGCTCTTCTGCAGACACCAAGGTGCTGACATTTGGATTTTCAACACTGAGACTTTCACACCACCAACACACACACACCTCCTCTCTCTTCGCTAGCTGCTAATGGGCGGTCTTGCATTCCCACAGTGCAGCCGATGCGAACCTTAAGAGTGCTGCAACGTGAATACTTAAATGAAATGCAACATTTCTTGAATGCATTTTGTGCCACATTGCATCCCCTGAAAATCACACTGTCATTGACGTCAGTACAACCAAACCAAAGTTTAGCACAATGTCTGCTAAATCGACTGTTTTTGTATTCACTAATGTCATCTTGAATCTTGTTGACTGCAAAGGCCGATCACTTAGATGTGCATCCGATATATATTTTCTATAGGTTTGAATGAAAGCTGTCCTGAGTCCTCTTATGACTTTCAGCGGTGAGAAACATTATCTGTGTGTTAGTGAGGTGGACACACTGCAGATAAAAGATGATTTTATGGGGATTTTGCGGAGGAATCAAGTGTTTTGGCTGTGTGAGAAAAGGCAGAGGAAGTGAGGAAAAAAAAAAAGGACTGATGTCTTTCTGGAGCAGCGAGATGAGAAAATTGGACAGACGAGGAGGAGGAAGAGTTGATTCAAAGCATCTCTCTGTGTTTGGTGGCTGTGTAATGATCTGGAGAGGAATCAGACTTAATGCTCCGCCTCGAGCTGTGAGACGGGCAGAGACTCTGCCAGCCGAAGTGGGTCCTGACACTGAACATCACACGCATTCCCTCTCGCAGAAGCAACATTTCATCTCAGTGAGCGGGCGCTCCTGCCCCTTATCAGGCCCACTCAAGTCAAGGGTTATTTTCTCATGGCTGCACATTGTCCTGCAGAGCCAAGTTACCCTGGCTTTCAGTATTAGCAACAAAAGGGATATAAATTAACATATTGAATCTTTTAAAGACATAAACTGCTATAAATGCTCATGTTGTTTAAATAGGAAGTCAAAACTGGCCTATTTTTCAGCACTTTAAGGCCTCTGCAACTAAAATACAAAAAAAGCTATTGTTTAATGATTGTTCTACTTCTAATATGTAACAACTTATTAAATATTTTACTATAATAGCCGAAAAGGTGTTAGCCGCTTCACACTACACAGCAGTGCAACCTAAAATCCCCCAAATTGGGATATTGTGTATAATGTGAATAAATACAGAATGCATTGTTTTGCACACTCAATTTACTTTTTTTTGAAAAACAAGGTCATTTTGATATTTTTATGGCAGCAACACATCTTAAAAAGGCTTTGATGGGGAAACACAAGGCTGTGAGGGACAAATAGCAAACAGGTAGACGAGTGTTTTGCAATTAATTAGAGTAATTGGGGACTGGGTGTAAAAAGATCATTTTAGGGAGGCTGAATCTCTCTGAAGTAAAGATGGACAGAGGTTCATCACTCTGTGTGTAATTAATCCAAAAAGAGTGGGCCTATTTTTGAATAATGTTCCACACAAGAAACTTGGAAAGACTTGGAATATAACATCCTCTACAGTTCATAATATTATAAAACTTAAATCTGTAAAAATCTCTGAGCTCAAAGGACGAGGCTGAAAGTCAACACTGGATGGTCGTAGTCTTCATGGTCTCGTGTCGCTGCATTAAAAACAGGTTCTGTTCTGGACATCACTGCATGGGCTCAGGAACACTTCCACAAATCAGTCTGTAAACATGGTTAATGGTTCCATCCACGGGTGCTGCTTAAAGCTCTATCATGCAAAGGAAAAGTTATATGTGAACGCCATCCAGAACCGCTACAGTCTTCTCTGTTCCAAAGCTCATTTAAAACAGACCGAGGTAACGTGAAAAACTGGTCAGAGGAATCAAAATGAAAATTTCCACATCCTCCACACTAAAGAGGAGACTGTTAGCGCAGAAAATCCTGCCTCTCTGATGGTATGGGTGTGCATTAATGCTTCTGACGTGAGCAGCTTGTACATCTGGAAAGATCAAGTCAAGTCAAATTCCTTTATAAAGCACTTTCAAAACAGCAGCTGTTACTAAAGTGGTTAAAAATAACATTAAGGCTGTAATTAAAGAAAAAAGTAATTAAAGCATCAAAATAAAAACAAAAACAATGAGAAACAATGAAATAGTAAATCAAGTCACACTGTTAAACATCAGTGAATACAGGTGTATTTTTAGGAGATTTAAACCTGATCTCCTCTGAGCTTCAGTCTGGTTTTTGGTACAACCAAAAGCAGCTGGTTCGATGATCTCAGCGCCCAAGAAGGAACATACAGTATGGATGAAGTAGATCTGAGAGGTATGAAGGTGCAAGGTCAGTTAATGCACTTAAAGGTCAACAGGATAATTTTAAATCAATTCTGATACATACAGGGAACCAGTGAAGGGAGGACTAAACTGGTGAAATGTGCCCAAATCTATGAGTTCCTGTTAAGAGCCAAGCTGCAGTATTTTGGACGAGCTGGTGACGTGAAAGAGACACCTGACTCACCCCAACATAAAGCACGTTACAGTAGTCCAGCCGGGTTTTAAACAAATGCATGAACTATTTTTTCAAGGTCAGATCTGGTCAACACAGACTTAAGCTCAGCTGTCTGCCTTAACTGGAAGAAACTTTCTTTGTAGAGCAGATCTGTTTATTAAACTTAAAGTCAGAGTCTAAAACTATCCCGAGATTCGTAACAGACTGCTTAAGACATGGCTGAAGAGACTCAAGATTTACAGGATCAGAGACAGTAGTAGAGCTAGGGCTAAACACAATGACTTCAGTTTTCTGATCATTAAAACTTAAAAAATTTTAAGCCATCCATGCCTTGATGTCATCAAGACATTTTAACAGAGGGCGAATGGAGCAAGAACTGTTAGATTTTTTAAGGGCATGTAAATCTGACAATCATCAGCATAGCATTGAAAAGAAAGGCCCATATTTCTTCAGGGTAGACCCCAAAGGTAGCAAATAGAGTGAAAACAAAAAGGTTCCGAGAATCGAGCCTTGTGGGACCCCACAGGAAAGAGGCATTGACGCAGGTACACTATTTTCAAACTTAACACAGAAACTCCTGTCACGGGTAAGAATGGAGGGATCCATAGCTGCATAAAAGCATGGCTTCATATTAGAAGAGTCTGAGTGCTGAACAGGACTGCCTGCAGTACAGAATCTCACCAAATGAAAACATTTGACGCATCAAGAAACATGAAATCCAGCAAAGGCCCAGAACTGTTGAGCAGCTTGAGTCCTCCATCAGATAAGAACTCGACAACATTTCCATCCAACAATGGGTCTCTTCAGTTCCTTGACATTAACAGACTGTTGGTGAAGGTCGGGGTGCTTCACAGTGAGAAACAGGACACTGTCCGAAGTTTTCAGAGAAGTGCTACTGCTCTAAAAATCAAATGTTATTATTTTTTATTGGGCTAATCTTTGCTTCAACACATGTTTATTGTGTTCTGTTGTTGGAAAAAAAAAATGGGTTCATGAAATTAGCGAATCACTGCATTCTGTTTTTCGCAGCTGGATTTGCACTGAACAGCTTCTATATACAGACTAAACAAACAAAAAAATAGGGATGCACAATATTATCGGCATGATATTAGCGTTAAAGTTAAATATCGGACATAGACCATTCCATCAAAATAACTCGCCGATATAAAACACGCTGTTTTTGTATGACAACCAAGAGACAAGGATGTCTGCAGCGGCAACGCAACGTGTTGACGTCAAACGCGCCTACCTGATCTGATCACGGCGGAGAGGAAGAAGTCAAAATGTCGGCGGTGTGGAAGTTAAATTTTTCCGTTGAAGATATCGGATTCTGAAAATTTTTGCACTACGTTAAGCCTCGCTACATCGTCCCCAGTCAGATATTTTTCCGGCATAGCCTTACCTGATTTACAAGCCGTCACTTCCGACATCATTGAGAAGCTAATAGCTGATAGCACTTGGGTGCGTTTTACCATGGACATTTGGACGTCAAGTGTTAGCCCCGTTAGCATGATTAGTTTCACGGCACAGTGGATAGAAAAAAACTTTTAAAAGGCTGTCCATGCACAAGAGTGCAGAGGATCCCACACTTCAGCTAGGAACCAGGAACAAGCCTCCACAAGTGAGACAGCATCGCAGGCGACTAATGCTAATAAATAACATTCAACACTTTTCATTTAATATAAGTTAAAGTGCTACGTATATCGTGCTATGTAAGAGGGTTATGTTCTGACAATGGAAAGTATATAAAAATATCGGTTATCGGACAAAAACGAATATCATACATCCCTAATATATATATATATATATTTAGACCTGTGCGTGTAGCAGTGTTTATGAACTTGAGCTTATTTGACTTAAAAAATCTGTGGTAGTAAAGTGAGGAAATGGTTAAAAAAAAAAAATAGTTGAAAATCCTACATAACTAATCATTAAATGTTTGCAAGATAGAAAATACAGAAAAGTCAAAGGGGGAAAGATTATTTATGTGGAATAAAAACAAACAAACAAAAAGTCACAGCTTTGGATTAGAAGCTGATTTTGTCTGTGACTGCGGCGCCGCCTCCCTCCGAGGCCTTTCATACCGTATCAGCGCAGCTTTTGTTATGGAGACTGATGCAAGGGTGGATGAGAGTAGAAAGGTGGGGTGGCATGGTGGTGGTGGGGGGCGTCAAACGGGAGGGGCGTGATTATGCAGCTCAATGTCATGCCGATGCTGCCACTTCTCTTCCAAACAGGAAGTGCCCAGTTTCACTGCCAGTCTTTGTCCCCGTTTTCACACTCTGTTCACACTACACTCAGCGTGACACTCTCTCACACTCCTTTTGTCCCGTTTTGCTCGTTGTCACTCTGCTGCTGCTGTTATTAAAAATAGCAGCGTTGTTCTCGTCACAGACCCGCCCAGCTTCGTCGAGCGCAGGAAGCTGCCTCTCGTGTCTTCTTCATCTGTGTCAAAATACGTTTTGGATGTTGCCTTCTGGCAGATTGTGATTTTCAATTATTTGCTCGTTTTATCTGAGCTGTTTATGAAAAAAAAAAAAAAAAATTATCTTTACAGGATTTGTTTTGCACTCTCTCCAAAGCAGAAGTAATCAGATTTATTTCTCACACACCAGAATCACCTTGCTCACTTATCACCTACTCTTACGTTTTTTTTTCCTCGTCTTTGTTCCCGTTTTCTGCTGCCTACACATTTTTTAAAGGCCCATTCCATAAGGCTATGAATATTAATTATTTTAATTAAATCCCTTGATGGAGTGCTCACCACCTTTCATGCCTTAAATTTTCAGCCGTTTTGGTCAAACCTTGAAATTCACATAATGTACAATCTCATACAATAATCCCAAGAGTTTATGCTCAGATTACATGTTGTGAATGATCCTCAGCTACTACCATATGAAATTTGAACCTCATATCTATAAGCCTGACTGAGTTAGCGCTTTTTCTGTGTTCGAAAGTTTCATTAACATCCATCCAGCAGTTTATGAGATATTTTGCTAACAGACAAACAGGGATGACTCCACCAATTAATGCTAAAGTTTTAAGTGACCATTCCACATAATGACTAGCATTAGAAGTGTTTGTTCTGAATGATATTCAGCTACAAATACACCAACAGTGTTTGTAAAACTGATCATGTGACAATTTATGTGTTTTCTAAAGTCAGTTGGATGTGGCAGCCATTTTAAATTTAGTTGACTCCAAAAGGTAATCAGTTATAAAGGTCTATAAAACAATTATTTCCTGGAAGTTTCATTAAAATGCATTAAGTGGCTCATTAGATATTTTTCTAACAGACAGACAGAGATAACCAAAAAGTCATTGATTAAAAACAAGGATCTTAAGAAATCTGTTGGTGCTCAAAATAAGTCGTGGGAACCAATTTCAAATACTACCACACAAAATTTTTCTTTTCAATATTGACTGATTTATAGCTATGTTTATGTTTTTGAAAATCAGGCTGCCATCTTGAATTCAGTTAAGTCCTAAAGTAATGAGTTATATCTGCTCATGCAGTGATTTTAATAAAATCATTCAGTGGTTCATAAAATATTTTAGTAAAAAGGCACAAAACACATTGTTGTTCGCCTTTTGCATGACAATAATTAACTCGGTGTTTATGGTTTTCTTATTTTAAGAGCTGCTGCGGCAAACTGCAAAATACAGGAACACCTAAACGCAACTTCAGGGTCATTTATGGTGAAACAGGTCAGCAGGTGAGAGGTTGCCCAGGGAGGGGGGGTTTATTACGTCACCATATCCTTAAGCAGAGCATCACTGTGGACTCGGTGACCCTGCTGCCTCCTGCAGAGCGTTCCTCACAGCCAGGAGCGATGGGAGATCAGACAGATTAGCAGCAAGGTCACGCTGCCCCACTTCTCAGTCCTGCAGTTGTGTGGCGCTCCCACTCGCTCAGGTTACTGCGACGAGCCACGTTACACAACGACTCGCTCAGGACGTCTGTCTCGTCCCATCTGAAGAGACGCAGACGTGAGGCACCGACTGGATGTTGTGAACATTCACAGTCAGCCTCTTTAAGTGCCACTGAATTGTAGTTGAGATAAATTAGAGCTTAGATGAAACCGCCATGCCTCTGATTCACAGGTAGTCGACCTTAGCCGGCCCAGAAAAGGCTATAACAGTCATTTTTCCAAACGTTGAGCTAAAATCTGATGTACCGTATTTTCCGCCGTACACGTCGCACCGCCCTATAAGTCGCATCAGTCCAAATATGTCTAATAAAGTGGAAAAATCCATTAATATGTAACTTTGCCATATAAGTCGCATCTATTATGCGTCACCGTTGACAACCCGGAAAAGTGGGCTGGTGTGCTAAAAATCGATTGCCTGCCAAATGGCGGCCGCGGCAGCGTTTACGGGAGGACTTGAACAAGAATTTAACAAGATTAACACTTAAAAACAATTATTTGTTTGCTCGAAATTATAGCAATGGTGTGTCTCAGTCTAACTTTTGCTTAATAAATGCACATTGACGGTCAAATCAGTTGCATTTTCAAAAGCCGATATGCGAAAACATGAACGCGCAGAGGGCGACTCGCTGTGCATTTCTTCGAAATTTAACAAGCACCTAAAAACAATTATTTGTTTGCCAGCACAGAAAATGCAAAAACAGTCACTTTTCCAAACGTTGAGCTAAAATCTGATTGAGCATGCATCATTTTAATTATTTGTTTGCTTGACATTAGTAAAGATGTGTCTCTTTTGAACTTTTACTTAATAAGTGCACGTTAATGGTCAAATTAGCTGCATTTCGCCGGGGAGGCACAGCAAAATGAAGCTGATTTGATGGTTGCTCCAGGCAGACGATGGTGGTAGGCTGTGGCAAACCGATTGTGTCATTAATAGCCACTATTACCTATTACATGATACAACGGCATGCCATACTACTTGACTGCCATCTAGTGGCTGAAAATGGTAGTGCTCAATATTTTTAGTCAGAATTAATGAAAACTGTCATATCTCAGCCAAAAATTGGTTTATAAATATGGGAAAACATCCTTAAATACGTCGCTTCAGCGTATAAGTTGCAGGATGCAAATTACGGTAGGAGCTGAGTCATACCTCTAGCAACTAAACATTGACATTAAAAGGTGTGTGCAATATGCTAGGCTTTAAAAATAAAGTATCTGAAAAGATGACCTAAAGATTTCACAATAGATCTTATTTGGAAAACAAGTGGGAACTTTAATACAAATGCAACAACCATTAAAAAGGACAGTTGCATAAGATGTGTATACAAAGTACATGTTTAATACAGACACCTTGTACAAGCTAATTCAATTCAAAAATATTTTATTAATCCCAGAGGGAAATTAAATGTTGCAACTCATCCTGGTTTCATTAAAGAGTTGTTCTAGATGCGGATGGCTGTGGGCAGGAAGGATCTCTTGTAGCGGTCTGTCCTACAGCGGATCTGAAGAAGCCTCTGACTGAAGACACTCTGTTGTTGTATGACAGTCTGATGGAGAGGGTGCTCAGGGTTGTCTATAATGTTCTTCATTGTATGAAACTATGACCTAATAAGCCCATAGTTAGAGAATATAGATATTCAGTGAGTGTTTGTGCTTTGTGGATGACCTTATTCTCATGCTGCTGTATCTCTCTTCAGGGTTAGAGTTAAGCCCAAACATGACTGTTGACCAAAATGCTGCCTGGCCAAAACACACGGGCTCGTTTCTACAAACCCCTCATATCCAGTTTACTGGCAGGGAAAGATTGATCCAATGCGATGGCAGCTGAGGCCACGTCCTTATTTTCTGTTGACATGTTGCACATCCAGAATCTGGATTAGCCTCCTCTTACAGGAGGATTTGGAAACAATCGCCTGGCTCTTGTTTGACCTGTGCTGTTGGTCGGGAAGCAGTTAATGGTGGTGCTGTTAAACAGTTAACGTCAGATAACTTTGATAGCTGACATCAGCTTCACATGTGCTTTTTGACACAACAGTAGTGGATTCTTTACAGAGAATTGAGAGAGTACCGATATGATTGTATGGTCTTTGTATAGAAGACTGACTGCTACGTATATACAATATACGCTATTGCTGGACACCATGTCACATAATCATTTCATCACCCCAGCTTTAAGGTCATAAATCAAGGTCAAATGTTAAACCAGGGTCTTTGCTTGTCTGGGCCATTGCTGTAGTTTGCTGTATCATAGTTTTATTGTGGGTGTATAATGTGTCTTACTGTATGTGGTACTCGTGTTGGTATGGATATTCTCACTCATACATGATAAACATCCATCCAGCCATTATCTTTTACCTGCTTCTTCCTTTCCGGGTCACCGGGGTCACTTGTGGTGTCCATATCCAGCAGTCACTGTGCAATAAGCAGGGGACACACTGGACAGGTCTCCAGGCCATCACAGGGACACAGAGACAAACGAGACAGACAACCAGTCACTCTCTCACCTAGGGACAATTTAGAGTTACCAGTCAGCCTAACATGCATGTTTTTGGTCTGTGGGAGGAAACCGGAGTACCCGGAGAAAACTCACGCATGCACGGAGAGAACGTGCAAACTCCATCCAGAAAGGTCCCCCGACTGGGATTTGAACCGGTGATCTACTCGCTGAAAGGTGGCAACTCTACCAACTGTGCCACCGTGCCGCCCCATGATAAACATATATGTGGGCATTAGAGGTACAGTGGCAAGGACACTTCCTGGGGGTTGAACTCCTAATCATCTCATTAGCACCCCACCCTTGGACGAGTCATAGGTGGTTTTCAGGAAATTCTGTGTATTTTGCTCCATCCATATTTCCTTAAACTGTGTCCACTTTCCCTGTCCCAGTCCCTGCTTCTTTCCTTAGATACATAACTTTACTAATTGGCATTTATAATGAACAGTAGTCCCTCATTTATCGCGGGGGATCTACCCTGTGCAATAAGTGAAAAACCGTGAAGTAGTAGTTTATTAAGGCGTTTTAAACCCTTCCCACACTCTTGCAATATTCTAAACCAGGGGTCTGCAACCTGCGGCTCTGGAGCCACATGCAGCTCTTTGGTCCCTCTGCAGCGGCTCTTTCAAGCTTTGATCAAAACTAAACTTTAACCTGAATTTTATTGGTTCCTCAACAAAAAGGGCTAGTTTTTCTGTCATTTCCTTGCTAATATGTGAATACTAGAACTATATATATATATTCTTTAACTTTTTTATTCAAAGTAGGATACTTTATTTTTCCACAATTAAAATAATTTACCTAAACTTGCAGAGTTCATCGTAATATTTTTTTATTGGGAAATAACATATTATTATTCTTTCTTTACAAAAATCTTGTCTTTTTTTGTCTTAAAATCTAAAAAAAACCCCACCAAATCATTAGATGGTTTCAATGGCCAGAAAACTACCCTACCCAACAAACCTACTGGTCAGAAAATTGTCTTCCAACCAACTTAAAGTGGTCTGTGGGCCACCAGTTGAGAATCCCAGTTGTAACAGGTTTTGTGGCTCCGGACACATTTAATTTAGTGAACAAAGGGGCAGACATGGCTCTTTTGATTGTAAAGGTTGCAGACCCCCTGTTCTAAACAACGTTTCTAAACTCAAAATGCTCTAAAAGAGCACATAATGTCATGATTTCAGCTCCTTGCCTCCTCTTCTCTTTGCCACCTGCAAGCGCTCTTGGCCACGCCCACTTCTCCACTCTGCATGCTGATCAGCTGATCAGCTGCAGCAGGAAGTTTATCCTGCAGTGTGGGCTGCACAAAAGGTGCAAAATAATTTAAAATAATGTATTTTAAATAAAAATGTCATGCCGATCGAAGGCTCATCCATCAATCAGCCAATTGTGTGTCATGTCCAATCTTATTTTGAAAAACCGCGATAAACGAACCGCAAAGTAGCGAGGGACTATTGTATATGAATGGTTTTTTGTTCAATGCCCTGCGATAACTTTTATGTGGTGACTTGACACTGTATAAAACTGACTTGAATGAATATTGTGCAGCCCTGAGGTAGACTTTTGATTTTAGCTCAATTTCGAGGGAAGTCGATTTCTACAGAGCACAGAAAGAGTGAAACCAATTAATCCTGTTAAAAACACAACACTTCCACACATCGTTTAGGGCTCAATCAAAAATTAGATCCGTTTTGGAGTCGAGCGAGTGGACTCGCAGCTGCCGGCACTGAGGATGGCTGCTGGAGGTTTTAGCCTTAACACCACTTTATCACCCAGTCACAGCCTGAGGGTCTGTATGACGGAGCCACACTGGAGCAGAGCAAACACGTCCAGACGAGTTCTATTTCACTGTTTTCAAGTCAAATGCATCAAAAAATGTCACTGTGACAGCTTTTGAAATCTTTCAGCGCCTCAAGTGTGCCAGTTGCAGTCTGCTAGCTGGTGGCTCTTGCTAGCTGTCCTCAGAGCTTTTATAGGACATCCCAGGCAGAGGGAGGGAGGAAGGGAGTTTCCTGGCCATCTGTTAGCTCCTCTGACCTACTATCTGCCACAACTGGAACAGCATCCCTCTCCAGCCCTGCTCACCCCCTTCCAGCTCAACCTCACTGCCTTTAATCCCAATGTTTACCGCCCAAAGGCGTCCACCTTTCCATTGAAGGAGTTGATCTACTACTCCGCGCAGAGGTTACATCATGCAGGAGTCGAGTTAGGCTGTCTGCCCCGTGTGTGATCCTCGGCTAAAAGGGTTAAGTAAATCCTCCTGCTGGAAGTGAAAGTGTTAAATTGTGTCAGTGGAGGTTCTTTGCTCGCCTGCACAACGGCGCAGATCATAGCTGCCTGTTTCCAATGCCACGTTGAAGCCTCCACGTCCTTTGGATCATCTGCTGCTAAAATCAGGCCAGCGTCAGCCACCAGCTGTGGCCCGTTGAGCTTTGAAGGCGAGAAGTGAAGCAGTGCCACGTGAGCACGCAGCCTCGGAGTGGAGTTTGTTTCATGCTCTGTGACTTATCGTGGAAACAGTGTGTCTTTAATCCACGTTCTGTTAATCTGTAAATACAAAGGTAACCTAAATCAAACCCATTAGGCTTCGGCGCTGCTCCCATGCTGTCACATACTGGGATTTATAAACTATTTACTTAACTCCACATGAACCGAACCGTTATATTTAATTAGCATTCGGTTTTTGTCAATTGCTTTTCTTTTTTTTTTTTAATTGGCAAATTCAAAACTAACAAATGATCATCCAGTTTTAGCTCCACAATTCACTTCTAAACCAATAATTTGGTACTAGTGATGAGGATTTTGCAGGTGGAGGGAGATTTTAAAATTGCATGATTTATAACAAAGTCCATGCTCAATAATCCAATTGAGTTTCTCAATAATTGTTTTCTCAATCAGCATTCTCAATAATGCATGATTTATGTTAAGATTTACTGTAGCTATAAGAAGTTTAATGATGCTATCAAGTGTGACGGTTAATATGGAGCTGTAAGCAAGAGATCACTTCCTTAAATTAGCAAAATCTTATTTTTTATTTAACTTTTATTTAACCAGGAAAATCCCATTGAGGTTAAAACCCTCTTCTTCAAGTGAGTCCTGCCCAAGGTAAATGACTAGAAAACAGTGGGAAACAGCTAAAAGTAGGGAAATGCTGCCAAAATGTCATAAAAAAGCAAAGCAGTGGCTTAATACAAAAAGTAGCAAAGCACTAATTCAAAGCTAAAAATAACATAACGTTGGCTAAAAGTAAAAATAAAAGCTAGCTAAAACTAAAAGTAGCAACGGGGTAGCTAAAAACTAAAAATAGAAGAACAGTAGCTAAACATAGAAAATATAAAATAACTAGAAGGTAACTAACAAAAGTATCAAAAAGCTAGCTAGTGTTCTTTTAGCTAAGTATATGCCTCTTTTTGCCACGGTTATTCTTCTAGCTAGTGTTCTTATAGCTAAGGGTCTGCCTCTTTTAGCTCCTGTTCTTTTTTTAGTGTGTTCTTTTAGCTAAGGATCTGCTTCTTTTAGCTACTGCTCTTCTTTTAGCTGGTGTTCTTTCAGCTAAGGATCTGCCTCTTAGCTACTGTTTTCTTTTAGCTAGTGTTCTTCTTTTAGCTAAGGATCTGCCTCTTTTAGCTAGTGTTCTTTTTTAGCTGGTGTTCTCTCTTTTCTCTTCAAAATCCATTTTAACCGTCCAAAATCGTGTTTTTGGATCGTTAAAAGCAGCTAAGCTGAGAAGCTAAGCTAACAGGCCGACCTCGGGGAAAAAAACCTCCGTCTTGTCGAAGCTCCAAAATTCACGGTTGAAACCGGTGCCTTAGTGTAAAAAGTTGTTTTTCGCTACAAAAAGAAGCTGAGAACTTGTTTACTGATTTTTTTTTATTAAAAGCTTTGTGTGAAAAATGCTATGCTAAAGAGCTCAAACCACACCGAGCGTCCACCATTTTGAGAACCATCAAACAGGAACGAGAGACAGCCCATGTCACGTCAAGGGGCCTCCCTCCCATTTTTCTTAGAGACACACTGCTCGCACCCTCACTATCCATCTTTCTGTTCAAACAGTCTTATACTGTCATCCGGTGATCAAAAAAAGGTACTACACTCAAAACAAATTAACCAAAATTTCTTCTTAAATTTGACAATAATTACTAATTATTGTCAAATTTCAAACAATTTTTGTTTATCACAATAATTTCTGAGACAATTAATCTTCCAGCAAAGTTTGTTATCGTGACAGGCCTTTGTTACCTTGTAACAATTTTAGACAGGTTAGCCATTTGTTTAGTGTCTTCATGTTAAGCTAATTTGATGAGCTGCTGATAACAAGAAAGGTTTACATTGGATAGTTTGGAACTTTTGAAGGGTGAGGTTATGACTCATCAGTATCTTACCTGCAGTACATAGCAGAGAGGATGATCTGAATTTGGAGAATTGGATATTTTCTCATAAAGGAGTCAACAGGACTGTCCCAGAGTAAATTTCCACTTATTGTAACAACTCAAACCTTAAAGATTTCAGGCTCAAGCATTTGTTATGCGAGCTTTTTTAAATTTTTATACGGGATCATTTATATTCCAGGACTATTCAACTAAATCTCTCAGGGGGGCACGGTTACTGAAAGCTAAGAGCGCAGGGGCTGGACATCCAGCAGTTCTTGTCATTAAGTAAATTTGTTTTATGGTTTAAAATCTAGATTTTATTTAAAATGAAACCATTGGTGGGCCAAACTGAGTTCATCCGTGGACCTGATTTGGCCCCTGGGCCACTAGTTGAATAGCACTCACCCTGATTTATAAACTTGGTGTAAAAATGACAATTTACATTAGTTTTCAATTTTTTTTTAACTGATCTGCTTTTATATATAAAGAGTGGGGACTGGTGTTCTCTCTGGGTAGCTGTTAAAAGAAACAGACTCAGTTCAGTGGAGTTTCCAGGGCAACAGGGGGGCCATACTGTACGACCAAGGATCAGCAAAACACTTCACAATTCTTCTTTTCTTTTTGGCACTTGTTACAGAGTCACACATTAGAGGAATAAAACAACAAAAACAAGATCGAGAAAAAGTTTAGAAACCTTTAACGCAGGGGGAACTAAGCTTGTGGGAAGAAAAGTGGAGAAAATTGAATCCAGTGAGAAGGTCCAGCTGAATGAGTCTGGCTACTGGAGTGTGTTAGGTGCTGCATACAGAACCACCTTGGAGGACAGATATTGAAGCTTGTGTGTGTGTTGTGTGTGCATGCTTGCGTGCGTGTGTGTGTGTAGCAGCAGCTGCAGAAGGCCTCCATTAGCATGCTGGAGGCAGTTACATAAACTGGTAGACCAAAGTGAGTGTGGGAAGTTGAGCCCTGAAAACAGAAGCCTGTCTCCAGAGCAACTCCAGTAGCTTTGATTCCCCCACCACCACCCCCACCCCATGTCTTTGATTATAGCTGTGAAATGGTAAAGCTCGGAGGAAACACTGCGGATCGATATAACCGAATTGAATAATGTCCACGTTGACAGCAGCGGTCAGTTGCTCCACAACCTCAGAGTGTTAGATCTTAACCACCAGATTCAAATTAAACGTCTAACATTTCATAAAGGCATGCATGTTCCAGACTAGGATCGAATGTTGAGAAATGATGGTGTTGTAGCGGGCCCTGAGGTGTCGAACAATATTTGAAAAAGACTGAATCACGTTTGGAAAAAACAGAATCGTATATAGGCCTGTCACGATAACGAATTTTGCTGGGCGATTAACTGTCTCAGAAATTATTGTGATAAGAGATAAAATTGTTGGGCAGCACGGTGGCGCAACTGGTAGAGCTGCTGCCTCTCAGCGAGAAGGTTGCCGGTGCAAGTCCCAGCCTTTCTGGGTGGAGTTTGCATGTTCTCTCCGTGCATGCATGGGTTTTCTCCGGGTGCTCCGGTTTCCTCCCACAGACCAAAAACATGCATGTTAGGCTGATTGGTAACTCTAAATTGTCCCTAGGTGTGAGAGAGAGACTGGTTGTCTCGTTTGTCTCCATGTGTCCCTGTGATGGACTGGAGACCTGTCCACGGTGTACCCCGCTCTTCGCACAGTGATTACTGGACATGGGCAATGGTGACCCCCGTGACCCAAAATGGAAGTAGCGGGTAAAAGATAATGGATGGATGGATAAAATTGTTTGATAATTAGTAATTATTGTCAAATTTAAGAAATGTTGGTTAATTTGTTTAGTGTGTAGTACATTTTTTGACCACTGGATGGCAGTATAAGACTGTTTGAACCGAAGGATAGGTTGTAAGGGAGCAAGCAGCGTGTCTCTTTAAGAAAAATGGGAAGGAGGCCCCTTGACGTGACACAGGCTGTCTCTCCTTTCTGTTTTTCAGTTCTCAAACTGGCAGACGCTCTGTGTGGTTTTAGCTCTTTAGCATAGCATTTTTTACACAAAGCTTTTAATAAAAAAAAAATCAATAAACAAGTTCTCAGCTTCTTTTTGCAGAGAAAAACAACTTTTTACACAAAGTCACGGGTTTCAACTTTGAATTTTGGAACTTCGACAAGACGGAGGTTTTTTTCCCCGAGGTTGGCCTGTTAGCTTAGCTCGTAGCTTAGCTTCACAGCTTGGCTGCGTTTAACGATCCAAAACCATGATTTTGAATGATTAAAACAGATTTTAAAGAGAAAGGGAAGGGTCAGTGAAGAGCACCGGAGTGGAGCCTTTTGTCATCCAGTGTCTTCAGTAGAAAGAGAGAGACACAAAGAAACAAAATGAAAACGAGGTCAATAATTTTCATTTATCATGCGATTAATTGATTTATTGTTTATTGCGACAGGCCTACTCATATACAGTATATACACACATACAGGTGCTGGTCATAAAATTTATCATAAAAAAGTTGATTTATTTCAGTAATTCCATTCAAAAAGTGAAACTTCTATAGTATGTATGTATGTATAGTATGTATAGTATGTATGTATGTATAGTATGTATGTATGTATGTATGTATAGTATGTATGATGGATAGATAGGATATGCTTGATTTTAGTAAATGTTAGTCACGCTTTGTCCGTTTTATCTGCAGAAGTGGAGAACACAAACTGTATCCGTCTTGTCTGTCTGTACAATCACCATGTATGTAAATTGTTTTCAGTGAAGTGTACATAATTGAAATGTTCCTGGATCAATCAGTAGTTTCATATGTAATTTAACCCCCTCACCTCAAGCCATCATTTCCAATTTTCATTTGAATAAAACTGCATCAGGCGTGGTTCTCTGATGTGAGGCACTGAAACATGAAGTGAATCAAATGTCTGTCAGGGTTCACAGGAAGTGAATGTGTTTTCATTAGCAGGTACTATATTTGGAGGAAATGTGAGAAAGTGATAACGCAGCACAGCTGGAAAGGAAAGAGACGTTTCAACAACTGTCACTGCAGGTTTTTGCGTCTTTAAATATGTTGCAGAGGCTTGCTGTTTCTCTAATCTCTGCACCAAACTGACTGTCTACCAATTCTTTAAATTAAATAATGGCCTAGAATTCAATAAGGAATGTATATTTTCTGCTGCCTAGTTTTACACTATCTAATGGGGAGAAATGACATCGTTGTAGACGTTTTACTCATAAGCAGACATTTAAATGTTAAAACCCACCTTTCTTCATTCCACTCATCCAGTCAAATACTGCTCCATTATTTTGTGCTCAGGTGTTGACAGTTTTATTGATGTTTATACTTCTGATTTTAGCAGAAAAACATCACATCTTAGGAATAAAATGAGGAAATTTGAGGAACTACCCATCAGCATTTCTCAGAGTTTGAATAATTCATTATTCCACCTCAGATATTAGAGGATAGAGCATGTTAGGTATTAATATTTAAAACACACACACATTTTGACTATGATATATGTGCTCATATTAAAAACACAAAGAAAATAATAATTATCTTTAGCACTTTATGGTGTCATGAGTTTTCAAAGTTTTAGTTGGAGATAGAAGGACTTTCTGCTCTGCCACACTGATACTATGAATACAAAATATACTATAAATATCTTGTGTAGTATGTTAGAGCTCAGAATGTGTATTGAAGATCAGTCTCATCTACTACCACACCAAACTTTAGGTCAATAGCTCTAAAATCCTATGGGTTATGATGCAGAAGCTCAAGTTGCAGAATATCCAAACCGCCAAATAATCTTGTCATAAAATTTAGTCATTGTTTACTTAATAAAAGTGGATTTATGTGAAATACACAAATTAAAAAGGTTTTTTTTTTTGGTTGTCTTTTTTACTTCCTTAGTCCAGAAACTTGATCTGGAATTGTTGTTTTGCTCACAAGTTTTCTAAGACTAACCTGACAGGACGGACTTTAAATTGAATTGAAACCCAGTCGACTCCAAAAGTAAATCACTCGTTTGCCCATTTAATTATTTGCATATTTTAATATCTGTCCTCTGGCAGAATATGAAATATTCTGGCGATGCCACAGAAAAGCACACTGACAAAAACAGCTGTTTTCTTTAAATAGTAAAGCTAGCACGCTAAGTCAGTGGTTCTCAAACTGGGGTTCCCGGACCCCCAGGGGTCCGCAGGGGGTGCTTTGGGGTCTGCCAAAAAACACCACACAAAAAAACGTATTTGCCGCCGTACACGTTGCACCACCTTATAAGTCGCACCAGTCCAAATATGTCTAATAAATCCATAAATAAGTTGCATCTATTACGCGTCACCGCTGACAACCTGGAAATGTGGGCTGGTGTTGTGCCAAAAATTGATTGGCTGCCAAACGGTGGCCGCGAGTGCGTGCACGGGAGGACTTTAACAAGAATTTAACAAGATTAATATTTAAAAACAATTATTTGTTTGCTCTATATTATATTGAAGGTGTGTCTCAGTCTAACTTTTACTTAATAAATGCACTTTGACGAACAAATTAGCTGCATTTCGCCGGGGCGGCGCTGCGGAATGAAACTGATTTGACAGTTGCTCCATGTGAGCTGGACGAAGGTGGCAGGCTAAGGCAAGCCGATTGTGTCATTAATAGCACTTTTACCTATTACATGACACAACGGCATGCCATACTACTCGAGTGCCATCTAGCGGCTGAAAATGGTAGTGTTCAATATTTTCAGTTAGAATGAATGAAAACAGTCATATCTCAGCCAAAAATTGGTTTATAAATATGTAAAAAAACAAACAAACAAATAAGTTGCTGTGGCGCCAAACATTGGTTTATAAATGTGTAAAAAAAATCCATAAATAAGTTGCTTTGGCGTATAAGTCGCAGGACATGTAAATTATGCAAAAAAAAACAAAAAACACTGCAATTTATAGGCCGAAAAATACGATACATTGGGTTTTCTTTACAAGTACATAGATGTTTAACAACCCGTTAAAATACATCAAAAATGCAGGAAATCGCATCTACTTTATTCAAAATTTTCTGGTAGAGGACCCCCTGACATCTCCCTCCCTATTTATGTTCCGGCATCGATCAGTTTACAGATTAATCCCTGTTACTTGGTACGACTCCTGCTGCTATGATTCTGTTCAGTTTTATGTAAAGAGTTTTCTGTAATAATTTTAAGTCGTGGCCATACATTTATTATGTGAATAGGTAAAGTTTTAAATTGGTTTTTGATGCTGTTAATTTTCTCAAAACTGTAATTTTTGGAAGTTGAAATTAAAAATTTTGTTAATTGTGTCTTAAATGAAAAATACCCGATTTAACGAACAAGTCTTAAGTATTAATGTTACACAAATATTTCCATTGCATTAAAGAGACAAACTGAAGAACATTATTTAATAAACATAAATTTTATGAGATGGTCCCTTAACCCAAAGGTTTGAGAACCCCTTCTCTAAGTCACCTTATGATAACACAGTGCTTTTTGACGAACAAACAAAAAAATTCAAGTACATTTAAAAGCTTTTAAAACTGAAAAAGCTCCATTAAAACCAGTTGTTTCAGTCAGTGCAGGCTGTCAAACAACCACTGGGACGTCACACCAAGAATTAGTTTTGCGTCCAGTCTAGTCTGAAGTGAAATCTTTTAGGTCTTGTGGATTGTTTTGTTGGAAAATTAGGCTTGTTGGTGAACTCTGTAGGTCAGAGTCAACTAAACTGCTCAGGGGCCGGACATCCAGCAGTTATTGTCATTAAGTTTGTTTGTTTTATGGTTTAAAATCTAGTTTTATTTAAAATGAACCCATTGAGGGGCTGAACTGATTTGTCCCCTGGGCCACCAGCTGTAGACGTTTCACTGGACCGGGGTTCTGGGACAGCTTGGTTGGTGTTACAGGATTCCTGAGCTGACCCTGATCAAGGTTAGATGTGGTCAGGAACATGAGGGGCTCATTGTTGCCATTCCAGGATGTACGTACAGAACTTTGCACCAAATACTCCGTTAGTAGTTTTAACTGAAGCGACTGACCCTGATCCAGCATTTGCCTTTTTCTTCAGGTGTTTGCCACCTATCCCAACGAGGACTACGACAGGCGCAATGAAGACGTGGATCCCATGGCAGCGTCAGCAGAGTATGAGCTGGAGAAGAGGGTGGAGAGGCTGGAACTGTTCCCTGTGGAGCTGGAGAAAGGTTTTTGAGTCTTTTTTTCCATACGAGCTCATTCAGGCTGGTCTCAAACATTTCCAGCATTATGACTAGGTGGAGGCAGCCAGTTTGCTGGCTTGCAGTATAAATAGTACAAATAGAAACATAATGCAAATGTTAAGTTCATTAGAAGGGTTAGATTGCTTTTGTAAAAAAGGCCTGGAATCATCACCATCTTACTCTGCTAGCCATCCGGCTCTCCACCGGGCAGCAGAGGTGAAATGGTGCAAATCTTTTCCTTTAATTTCTCCCCCGTGAGCCACAATAAAAGCATTCCTTCAACATTATGATGCATTAATATATGTATACATGGCTATATTTAGCTTTCTGTACAGGGAAAAGTCCAAAGATTACCCCATGTACCATTGATGGGCTGCTGTGTGTATCGTCTGCATGGAGCTTCAGTAATTTACCCCTCAGGCATTAAATCTAGGAGTTATTGGAGTTCTGATTTAATTTTCTAATCTCGTTACCAACCTCAAACTGAGTTTTTATTATTTCAAGGCTAAATGAATCCTTTATCCTTGAGATACAAATTAGTTTGCGAATACTTTTATTGTAATAATAAATCAGTTACAGTTCGTTGACATCAAGTGCAAAGTCTAAAAATAAAAGACTCACAATATTCTGGTCTGTATTTGCCCTCTAATGTTAGTTTGGGTATTCATAAAAATATTCCCAGTCTTTTGATTGATTTGCTGCAAATATATGTATTTTTGTATTTTAGGAAGCTAAAAATAGTAAGAGATTATTAAAAGCTAAATGCATCAAAAGGCTAGCTCGAAGCTAAAGGTAACAAAAAGCTAGCTAAAAGCTAAAAATAGTAGAACAGTAGCTTAAAGTACGAGAATGGTAGGTAAACGCTACGTCACAAAACACTAGCAAAAAGGAGCAAAACATTACCTGTAGTTAAAAACTAAAAATAACAAAAGGTTATGATAATTTGACCAAACTAGCTAAAAGCTAAAGTAGCTAAATGCTAGCTAAATGCTGAAAGTAGCAGAACAGTTGCTAAAACCCAAAAGTAGCACAAAAGACAAAAAAAAAAGAAAGTTTGCTTAATGTTTTTAAAGAAAATTAAAAGACTTTAAGGGGGGAGTGGTGGCGCAGAGGTTAGAGAAGGTGGGCTTGTGATTGGAAGGTTGCTGGTTCAACTCCCCGGACCGACAACATCAAAATATGGGTGGGATAGTTGAAGCACCCACACCTGCCTCCACCCTCATTTGCCCCACTCTGGACGAGCAAGGGCCTTAACCCCCACCATCTGCACCCCGGGCGCCCCAGATGGCAGCCCCCTGCTCCACACAGAGGGCTGTGGTAGCTCGGTGCTCTGTGGTTGGGTCAGGAAGGGCATCCGGCGTAAAAACAATCACCAGGTCTTCATGCAAGTTAGTTCGCTGTGGCGACCCCTTAAGAAGGGAGCAGCCGTAAGAAAAGAGGGGGGGGGGGGGTAATTTTTTAAAATATATATGGGTAAATATGTAGCTGAATGAGCTGAATGGTTTGATATAAAACAACACAAGGTTTGCAGAAGCACTTAAATTGCAACGCACGTACAATAAATAAATAAATAAACCCATTTAACAGAAAATACTTGAGTGTTGTCCACAGTTACACAACAATTCAAGTTTATCCATCCAGAGAAAGTCCTGACAGAGCTCCGCTTCTCTTTCAGACGACGACGGTCTGGGCATCAGCATCATTGGGATGGGTGCTGGGGCTGACATGGGCCTGGAGAAACTGGGCATCTTTGTGAAGACGGTCACCGACGGAGGAGCAGCGCACAGAGACGGCAGGTGCGTGAACATCAGGATCCTCCATCTGCCTAAAACTCAAAAAGAATCAACTGCTGAAATGCCCCGATGCAAACCGAGAGGCCAACCCTCTGCTTCGTGAATCACTTCCTGATTTAGAGCTGTGGTTGTAGACTTATTCCCATTGGTGGATGCTTATTTTTGCTGTTCGGTTTGGACAAGCACCGTAGATTTTGCTGCCAAGATGAAAGACCCGTGTGTGGGTTTGAGTGTAAAGACGAGGGGGAAGGTTTAACTGCGTAAACGGTTCGTCTCTGCAGGATCCAGGTGAACGATCTGATTGTGGAGGTGGACGGGACCAGTTTGGTGGGAGTCACACAAAGCTTTGCTGCCTCCGTGCTCAGGAACACCTCAGGAACTGTCAAGTAAGAGACGCTTTGAATCACCTTCCCTCATCAGATGCTCCTTTAAGAGAAACAAAACAACTAGTCTGTCTGCCACTTTACTGGTTTCTGAGATACTTTAGTCACCTGATGGAATATTCAACGCTCCCCATGTTTGTTGTTTATGCTCTTATGTCTTATTTATAATGTTTTCCTATGTCTTTATGCATTTGTGTCTGTTAGCAAAATATCTCATGAACCACTGAACAAGTTTTGAGTGAACTTGCAGGAGGTAATCACTACGGTGACCTTGAGGTTCAAACAACAACATTTGAAAAAAACGGAATTACATTTCAAAAATGCAATTACATTAAGCCAAACCGGAAGTGGTGAAAACCGGAAGTGGTGGGGGGAAACAGAATTACATTAAGCTAAACCAGAAGTGGTGAAAACAAGGAGGGTCCAGACCGGAAGTGATGAAAACCAGAAGTGGTAGTGGGGGGGGGGGGACGTGGCCACACCGGGAGTGGTTTTTGGGGTGGGGGTGGGGGGCGGAAGTGGTGAAAACCAGAAGTGGTGGGGAACGGCCGTGGCCAAACCGGAAGTGGTTTTTGGGGTGGGACGGAAGTGGCCAGGCCGGAAGAGGGAAAGCCAGAAGTGTTGGGGGGGAAAACGGAATTACATTTCAAAAACGCAATTACAGTAAGCCCAACCGGAAGTGATGAAAACCAGAAGTGGACAAAACGGAAGTGGAGAAAAAACGGAATTACATTTCAGAAAACAAAATTACAAATTTTAGTTAAACATCTTTTTTGTTTACTTTTTTTAAATCATTTGATTTGCTGCGGCAGCCCGGTGGCGCAACTGGTAGAGCTGCTGCCTCTCAGCGAGCAGGTCCTTGGTTCAAACCCCGGTCCAGGGGCCTTTCTGGGTGGAGTTTGCATGTTCTCTCCGTGCATGCGTGGGTTTTCTCCGGGTGCTCCGGTTTCCTCCCACAGACCAAAAACATGCATGTTAGGCTGATTGGTAACTCTAAATTGTCCCTAGGTGTGAGTGAGAGAGTGAATGGTTGTTTGTCTCGTTTGTCTCTATGTGTCCCTGTGATGGACTTGCGACCCGTCCAGGGTGTACCCCGCACCTCGCACAGTGATTGCTGGACATGGGCACCAGCGACCCCCGTGACCCAAAATGGAATAAACGGGTAAAGATAATGGATGGATGGATGGATGCTTTGCTGCTTCTCTGTTCCAAATAATGTTTCTTAAATTTAAATTGGATCTGTATAATATGTCAAACTGTTTGTGTAGATGTTGACCTTAGGAGGTATAACAGAGGATTCTTCACGTTTATATGTATCATTTTGTAAATTGAGATTATCATTTGCTCTTGTGTTCTACAAATAAAGTTAAAATATATATTGTGTTTTTTTTACCACTTCCGGTTTGGTCACATGTAATTCTGTTTTTCAAATGTTGTTCGTTTAAACCCCAGGTCCACCTTAAATCACAGAATGCACATCTACAGCTGACTTAAGTTTTAGAGTCAGCCAAATTCAAGATGGCAGCCACGGCCAACTCACCTTAAAAACACAAACATGGCCATCAATTTTACAAACGCGCTAAATTGTGGTGTGGTCATAGCTGAAAGCTAATCATGACACATGCTCGATTATGCAAGACTTTTACTTCATACTTTAGCCTTAGCTGTTGGGCGTCAACCCTGTTTGTCTGTTAGCAAAATATCTAATGAACCACAAGGTGGGTTTTAATGAAACTTTTAGGAAATGATGTTTGGGTGTAGATCTAAAACTGTTCAACATTTGAAGCCAAGCCAATTCAAGATGGCCACCACAGCTAACCAACATTAGCAAACACATAAATGGCTATAATGCAGTCAGTTTTACAGATACTGCCCTAAAATTTGGCACGTTAGAAGCTGAGAGTTATTCACAACTCACACTGAACTTTATCTTGCACATGTTTTTTTAATTTTTTTTAAAGAGTTGACCAAAGCAGCTTCAGACATGTCATTGCATAACATTTAAATTTAGCCACCATTAGCATGCTGTGCTAACTTAGTAAAAATAAAAACCTCATTAAGTCGTGTCTTTTAACTGAGTGGAGTTGAGTCATCAGCATTCTTCGCTTCAGACGTGGTTTCCTTTTGATTTTTCTTTGCACCCTCAGCCCGTCGTACACGCAGGCCCGGCTTCTAACCACATCCTGCCCACTCAGTTACCCAGACTTCACATTTAAATTGCCGGTCTCACGGGGTCATGATTATAACCTTCCACATTTAGGAGCTCCTTTTCGAGGCGGTCCCAAAGATTTCCCCACTAAAGTCTCAGAAACAAACGCAGTCCGCACCGTCCAAATGCCACCGTGCTATTTACAGCCGGCGCTCTTTGGAGCTCCTTTTGTTATCCGAGCTCATTCATAATTCAGGCTTTAGAGGTCGGTGCTGATTCTGAGAGTTGCGTGTGACTTATGAAGATCAGAGGCCTCCACAGATCGGCTCATACATTATAGATCTTTGCTGCAGAGACGGCCAAAAGAGCCATTTATAAAAAATAAAAATAAAAAATAAAAAATAAAACACGTCAAGAAGACAAATAGCCTGGGACAGGAAGTGTGTTTGTGGTGCATTTAATTACCCGTAAACGCTGCGGAAAATTGAAAGACAGCAGCATCTGGCTTATTAACCAGCTGTTGATCTGTGATTCAAAATGATTGTCTCTGTTTAATGTTATCTGTAATTTGACAGAGATTTGTGAGGGAGCATTTAGCGTCTGCAACGACTTGTTTAATGAACTACAAGAGAGGCAGCGATGAGGATTTGAAGAAAAGGTCTTTGTTTGATTGTAAACAGGAAGCGATTTTCTCTCATTAGACTGCAGTAATACCTTCAACTACACCAACTCAGGAAGGCTGTAGTAGTTTGTCACTTATTGTACTTAAAGCTGTAGTTCTGACCTTTTCAAGTGGAAAGGCTATGAAAAATAACATCTTACCTGTTGTAGATGGCTCGTTGAAAGCACCCTTTTTATTGTTTGAAAAAAAAAAAAAACAACAACCTTGCCCCATCTCCTTGCTCAGCTTTGGAATAAACGTTATAAACTAAAACGTGGTTACGAGCCGTTTTAGCTCCTTCGTATGTACATGTGCACTCAGACCCCTCACGTGTGTCCACAGGTTTGTGATTGGCCGAGAGAAGCCGGGCGAGCAGAGCGAAGTGGCCCAGCTCATCCAGCAGACACTGGAGCAGGAGCGCTGGCAGAGGGAGATGATGGAGCAGCGCTACAACCAGTACATGGACGAACAGGAGGTCAGTGTTCCAGAGGACGAGTCTTCTGATGGAGGGTCCGGCTGGAATCAGTGAGACGAGAGAGGCTGCAGCATTCTGCTTCGGCTGCATTCGAACGTGCAGAACTGCAGTCAGACCTCCTAATGTTAGAAATGACATTTAATCAGAGAAGGTGCTTGTATGTGAAAATGCAGTTTGAACTCTGAGTGCCGAATGACTGCTAAAATTTGCTGAAGAAGCTAAAACTGAGTTGTTGAAGCTAAAAGCAGCAGCACACTAGATTAGCTAAAAGAACAGACTGCTGACTAGATGCTAAATGGAGCTAAATGCTAGCTAAAGTAGCAAAATGATAACTAGAGTGTAAACGTAGCAAAAGGCTGTCTGAATGTTCAATGTAGCAAAGACTAGCTAGAAGCTAAATAAAGTAAAATGCTAGCTGAAAGCTAAAATAGCTTAAATTTGCAGTGCTGTAGCTGAAAACAAAAAGTAGCTAAATCTAGCTAAAATTAGCAAAACAGTATGTAAATGCAGGGCAGCACGGTGGCGCAACTGGTAGAGCTGCTCCCTCTCAGCGAGAAGGTCCTTGGTTCAAACCCCGGTCCAGGGGCCTTTCTGGGTGGAGTTTGCATGTTCTCTCCGTGCATGCATGGGTTTTCTCCGGGTGCTCCGGTTTCCTCCCACAGACCAAAAACATGCATATTAGGCTGATTGGTAACTCTAAATTGTCCCTAGGTGTGAGTGAGAGAGTGAATGGTTGTTTGTCTCGTTTGTCTCTATGTGTCCCTGTGATGGACTTGCGACCCGTCCAGGGTGTACCCCGCACCTCGCACAGTGATTGCTGGACATGGGCACCAGCGACCCCCGTGACCCAAAATGGAATAAACGGGTAAAGATAATGGATGGATGGAGTATGTAAATGCTACATGTAGCAAAAAGTTAGCTAAAAGAACAGCCTACTGACTAGATGCTAAATGGAGCTAAATGCTAGCTAAAATAGCAAAATGATAACGAGTAAAAGTTGCAAAAGGCTGTCTGAAAGTTCAATGTAGCAAAGGCTAGCTAGAAGCTAAACAGAGTAAAATGCTAGCTGAAAGCTAAAATAGCCAAAAAATTGCAGTGTTATAGCTGAAAACAAAAAGCAGCAAAAATCTAGCTAAAATTAGCAAAACAGTATGTAAATGCTACATGTAGCAAAAAGTTAGCTAAATGCAAAAAGTAACAAAAGGCTAGCCAAATGTATCAAAATGCCAACTGAAAAAAAAAAAAAGATATCAGAATAGTAGCTAAAAGCTAAACAAGCAAAATGCTAGCAAAAATCTAAATGTTGGCTAGATAAAAGTTCAAAAAGTAGCAGAATGGTAGCTAAAAGCTACAAAGTAATTAGAGCAATGTTCTGGGAAGAACTAAAGAGGTCTCAGTGAATTTCTATGATGAAAATGTTTGTACATAATTTTTTTTTTAAAGTATAAAAGCTATAAAAACAAACTTTACCCAATTACTGTATGAGCTGAAATTTTTAAATATTTGAACAGGTAAAATAGCACAAAGCTAAATAGATTGCAAACAATGTACTGAAAATTTAAAAACTTTATTTCACTGCTGCAACATAAACATATGAACTCATCTCTTCACAAACTTTAGCTGAAATAAAACCCCTAAAAAGGTTTAAAGACCATTTTAGTTTGAACACACACACAAAAAAAAAAAAAAACGGTTAAAAAACAAGGTTTGTGTTTGACGTCCTCACTCTGTATCTTCTTAGTTTCTCTGTAGGATTATGACATTAATCTGACGTCAGCAGCAAGTGGTAAAACCATCTAGCGTGCACGATCATCATCATCATCATAAGCTCAGATCAGAAATGGGGCCAAATCAGGATGATTCAGATTTAGTCTCTTTCTGTTTTGTTAACCAGGTGACAGAAATGTTCTGCTCATGGATTTGTGCTCACCACCACCGCCCTAACCCCCAAACTGGGTTTGTTTGCAGATTCATGGGTGGTTCTAAAAAAGCTGGAGGTTATTTTAATGCAAAAGTCAGATATTTGTTTGATTCTTGCACCACCTAGTGGCCACTTGGAGCTTACACTCAGAAATAAGTGATTTTAAGGGGTTAAATTTAAATATTGGATATTAAATGCTAATTTATTCACTTATAAAAAACTAAATTCCAATATATAGTTTATAAATGAGGGCCCAAAGTGAATAAAAACTGAATTATATCAAGTTATTTAATCGTTTTGCTACATGAGTGCAGTTTACTGTTGTCTTTCTGACTTGATTCTGCTCCCTCACTTTTTATATGCCCTCCATTGTCCATCCATGAGGAATCTTACTTTTTATCGTTGAAGTTTTAGTTTATTCCTATAATCTAGAATCAACTCGCTTTAAACCGTTTTTGGTCTTCTTGTGTGATTTTTCTTGCAGGGCGGTGAATACGGCACAGATGAGGAGGAAGATGAGGATGAGGAGGCCAGTCCGCCGTATCCCAGCGCCATCGAGGTGTTTGACCTGGCAGAGAACGAGGACATGTCCCCTCTGGAGACGGACCCCGAGAAGCTCGCCCATAAATACAAAGAGGTGAGACGTGGCTCTCACGGCGAAGCGTTTCATCACTGAGCTCGTTTCCTTTGATGCTACCGACGTTAGCACCAATATTTCAAAGATGACTTTTGCTCTTTTTTTAAAGCTCCACATAAAACATGCTGTGACACAGGCCGAGATCCAGCAGCTGAAAAGAAAGGTGAGCCTGAAAATCTGGACACCGTTTTAAAAGGTTATTTAAAGAAAGGTGAATAAACAGGACGTGCGTAAATGCTGAGTCAGCACAGTTGATTTCCTGTTTATAGTTTCTTCTAATATTTAACTTTATTTACTTTTTCTTTCTCATTGGTTTGAAACGAGAACTCATTAAAATCTAAATTCATCTACGTCAGCATACTTTTTATTTTTAGCATATAGCATTTAGCTAATTTAGCCACTGTTTAGTAAATTGTACATTTTTATGTTCTGTTAATTTTAGCTAATTTTAACTTATAGCTCAAGCTCTAATTTTGTTGTTAATTTTAGCTTTTGGCTACCCTTTCAACAATTTATGCTTCCGGATACTGTTTAGCTCATTTTAAATTTTAGCTAGTGCTTTACAGATTTAAGCTTTTAGCAAGCTGTTCTAATTTTAGCTTTTGCCACCTTTTTTCTGATTTTAGCTTCTATTTTTCAAATTATAGCTTAATTTTTTTTGTTGCTTATTTTAGTTTACATTCTTTGTTTCACTAATTTGAGCTTCTGATTTTCTAATTAAAAAATTTAGCTATTATTGTACTGATTTTAGCTTTTAGAATCTATTCTAATTTTAGCTTTTGCCACCTGTTTATCCAATTTTAGCTACTCTTTTTCAAATTGTAGCTTTCATTTTTGTCTTGCTTATTTTAGCTTACATTTTTTTGTTTCACTAATTTGAGCTTCTGATTTGCTAAACATTTAGTTAGTATTTTACTGATTTTAACTTTTAGCAGCTGTTCTAAATTTAGCTTTTGCCACCTGTTTTTCTGATTTTAGCTACTCTTTTTCAAGTCATAGCTTTAATTTTTGTCTTGCTTGTTTTAGCTTACATTCATTGTTTCACTAATTTGAGCTTCTGATTTGCTAATTAACATTTTTAGCTACTGTTTTGTAAATTTTAGTTATCTGTTATGCAAATTTTAGCTTTTAGCTGCTATGTTGTGTTTATCTTTTAGCCATCCTTTTCTAATCATAACTTTTTCATTTTTAGTTGCACATATTTTAGTTTGTTTTGATCGTTTCACTTTTTTGAATGAGCTTCAGCTTGTTTGTTTATTTCAGCAAAGTCTTTCAGCTCTCAGCGTTCGTGCTGCTTTTTCTGTGAAAATGAAATTTCCCCCGGTACGTGCGTTCATTAGTTTGTTTGTTTGTCCGAAACATTTGTGCACGTTCGTCTCTGCAGCTGCACCACGCGGAGCAGGAGAAGCAGCGCTGGCGGATGGACAAAGCCCAGCTGGAGCAGACGCTGCAGGAGAACAAGGAGCGGATGGAGAAGCTGGAAGGCTACTGGATGGAGGCTCAGAGCTTGTGCCAGGCGGTGGACGAGCACCTGAAGGAGACTCAGACCCAGTACCAGGCTCTGGAGCGCAAATACAGTAAAGCCAAACGCCTCATCAAGGAGTATCAGCAGAAGTAAGAGTCTGACTGCAGAGATTAACAACTGAGTCAAACAGGGAGTTTATTTTGGATTTTGATTTTTACAGGGAGATTGAATACCTGAAGAAGGAGACTCAGCGTTGTGCACAAGTTGGAGCTGAGGCCTCCATTTTGAAGGAGGAGTCGGGACAACTCCAGGAACAGGTAGAGGAGGCGACTCCACATCAGTCAACATTTAACTCGTGCTGGGAGTCGTTCATCTTCTAGTTCTAGTCGTTTGGTCAACCGCTGGAACAACAACGGCGCCGCAGCGACGTCGTATGATCTCACGAGCCGTCGCTTTCGGAGAGCGTGTTGTGAACAACCGTCAGCTCGAAAGTGACTCGGTTGTAGACATTTTTAGTGTCCGTAAACAGCTGTGTGGATTTAATTTAAACTTTTAGCAAATATTCATTGCATTCGGAGTCAACCCAGTTCAAGATGTCTGCCATATTTTTCGCCGTACACGTCGAACCGCCCTATAAGTCGCATCGGTCCAAATATGTCTAATAAAGTGGACAAATCCATAAATAAGTCACCTTTTTTTTTTGCCTTCCCCCCACATATGTTGATAAATAGTTTTGAAATGTGGGTCCACACTCGGTGTAAACAAAGCTGAATATTCCGCAACCCACCTGGAAGTCTGAGTCACTGCTAGGTTTAATGTTTGACCTTTTTTCCCCCATCGCTTCGGCTGTTTCTGTGGGTATACGTGTGGTTGTTGGCAGCTGGTGACTAAATTTAATTCAAGGACATGCTTCTTACTTATGAGTTTTTAATTGATCTGATCCTCAAGACGTTGCGATGAGCACCTTTAACGTTATTTTCTTTTCCCCCCAGGTGGCCGATCTGGAGTGCAGGGTGGAGGAGCTGAAGTCCGAACCTTTATAAGCCTTTTTTTTCCCGTTCCGTGTTAAACTTTTCCGGATGAAGCGGCGTGTCGTTGCACTGAGCTGCAGGGTATCTGTCTCCAACACGAGCCTGGTCGTATGCTCGGTCCTTTGGCCTTGTGTTTCAGACACTTTTAACCTCGTTTTTCCGTTGACACCGATCAAAGGAGGAAGTTTTGTCGTCTTAAGGACAAACCGTTGAGTGCTAAATGTATCATTCTTCTTCAAGCCCCAGATTTCAGTATTTCTTTCCTCTTAATTTGTTGTTTTGTGACCAACCAAGCATTTAATTGCCAAAAAAACAAAACCTTGTTTCCGTTTTGTGCCCAATATTTTTTTCCCTTTTTTTTTTTGTTGTACAGGTGTGATACTGTGTTTTAACAATCATTTTAATTTGTAAAAATACATGTATGTACATTTAACATAATGTAAACGAGGGTTGTTGTACATTTTACGCGACAAGGACGGACATTGCACTGAAGACATCATCACGGAGGAAAAAGTGGGAACATTTTTTTTTTTTACGTCTTCAAAATCTTAGAAACAGTATCCCAACCTTTGTAGGGGTCTCGATACATAACCTTGCTGCCTACCTTTCAGAAGTGTTTGTGCATTTTTTACACTAAACCTCATCGACAAGTGATCATTCCTCTGGTTTCACCCTTGAATCTTTGGAAAAAAGGACCTCTGAGACAAACCTCCACAACCTCTGTGCCACAAAACTCCGTATTTCCCCCTCAAATGGATGTTGTTAAAGACTTGTGTAACCGGAGTTAGGACTAGATTAACCATTTACAGGACTGTGCCGTTAACCAGCAGCGTTTTACGTCTTGAACCAGCAGCTGCACCTCGACACCGCCGTGTGTAGCACATGGAAAACCACTGCCAGGTTTCTACCTGTTTTCAAATGAGTCTTACTCGTTTCACCCGTCATGCCAGGATGTTTGTATAGTACAGGTTGGACTTCATTTAATTTTATTTTTTTCTCGATTAACGTAATATTTATAATATAGTCAAGGTGGAAATGTGAGCTAAAAATCTGACAGGAGCAAAGCAAAAAGTAATCAAGTAGGCAAAACAGTTGGTGTCATGTTTTTAAAAATGAAACGTAGATCTGGGTGACTGAAAACAAAAATCTAGGATTATATGAATTTAAAAAACAGGCATGGTTATGACTATTTTCATAAATATTAAGGTGCACATGCTTTGCATTGTATGTTTTGTGGAATAAATGGTCAACAGTGATTGTCGGCTTGGTTTTTATTTCAAAGTTAAACTCCTTAAAAACAACTAAATTACTGTGCAAAATTTTTGAAACCACCACAAATGTATTTATACTTTGCATCCAGGAATCAAGACTTAACAGTTTGAATGTTTATGAAGCATTCACACTATTGTGATCCATTTTTCTTCTGTACATTTTCCATCATCGTTCTCTTTCCACAGTTTTCAAGCTATTTCAGCAAATCGTAAATCCAAACGTTCCGCTCTTTCAGGACAATCCTGCTATGACTTTTGGTATTGGTGCAACTTTAGCTTTTAGAAATATTTAGCCTTTTCTGCCACTTGTTTTCTTCATAGAAAATGAATTGAGCTAATTTTTCATCCTTCAAATCTTTAGATGTGTTTACAACCTTTTGCTGCTCCTTTCACATTTTGTTCTGCTTCAGCTTCCTTGTGCAAATTTAAAATTTTCAGCTACTTTCAGCTGTTTCGTGCTCCCTTCAGATTCTTTCTGCTAACTACAACATTTTTGGGTACCACTTTACAATAAGGCTCCCCTTACGGATGGCTAATAGTTTATAGATACATTATTAATTCCTCTATAAACACTTTATAAATCATTAATAATTGTTTATTTTGCATTAATTAAGGGCGACAGAGAGACAAAACTGACCGGTTTGTTGACACACACCTGTTCACCTACACATTTCATCTAGCGTTGTTATATTAAACATTTCAGACTAAGTTACTACCTTGTAAGCACAATAAGCATTTGTAAACCTAATTTTTTTGGATATATTAGTTGTAGATACTTATATTGCAGGGATAAAGTACATTATATGCCAAAGATTTAGGTTTACAAATACTTATTGTGCTTACAAGGTAGTAGTCTGAAATGTTTAATATAACAACTCTACATGAAATATATAGGTGAAGAGATTTGGTTCACTATTTAGCAACAAACTGGTCAGTTTTGTCTCTGACACCCTTAATTAATGCATAATAAACAATTATTAATGATTTATAAAGTGTTTATAGAGGAATTAATAACGTATCTATTAACTATTTATTAGCCATCCGTAAGGGGAGCCTTATTGTAAAGTGGCACCATTTTTGTGCTTCTAACTTTCTGCTAATTTCAGCTAATCTTTAGCTGTTTTATGTTAATTTTAGCTTTTTCAGCCAATTCCACATTTTTTTTGGCACTAATTTAAAAAAAAAAATTTCAGCCTAATTCAACAATGTGCTCTCTCCACTTCCTTCAGGTAATTTCAGCTCCTATTTGTGCTTATAGCTACTATTCTTTTTTGTTGTTGCAAATGTCATCTTTTTCAGACTTTCCACTTTTTTGGGCCCAGTTAGGCACAATTGTGCTCTCTCCACTTTCTTCTTGTAATTTAAGCTTCTTTCTGCTTTTTTTTTTTTTAGCTACTGTACTATTCAGTTGTTTCTTGCAATTTTTTTTTCCATTTCTACTTTTTGTGCTCATTGCTGCCACTTTCAGCCTAATTAACTTTTTTCAGCCAATTCCTGCATCTTATGCTCTTTTCAGCTTTTTTTCTAGTTTCAGCTACCATACGTTTTAGCTGTTTTGTTCAGAATTGAGCTTTTTCAGATAATTCTACATTTTTGGAGCTAATTTCAGCTTCCACTTCCTTCTGGTAGTTTAAGCTTCTTTCTGCCTTTTCAGCCAGTTTCTGCCAATTTTAGCTTTTTTAGTTAAGCTTTTAGTTGAGTTAGGCAATTTCCTAATTTTTGTGCTAATTTCAACCTAATTCAGCAAATATGTATTCCTTCTGCTGATTTAGGCTTGTTCTACTTCAGCTACGTTTAAGCACTTTTGATTTCAGCAGTTTTTTTCCATTAAGCATTCAGTTTCTCTAGTTATTTTCTTTTAAAGTACCTTGATAAACAGTTTTCTTGTCTTTCGGTTGGTTTTCTGTCCATTTCTTAGAACACCTGAGATTCACCACCCTCGAGTCGATCGCCAACAAAACCGGTTCGAACTTTTCTGACTCCCGACCCAAACATGCACCAAAGTTGCAAACGAGTCAAAATTGCAAGGATATAATCATTTTATTTGCTAATCATGTTTTGTGACAAAGCTTATGTAAACATTTTTTTTTTAATTACCACAAAAATATGTTTTTAATCGTATTTAACTCATTTCTGGAAATCATTTTGAGACCCGTCAGAATGAACTTGTTGGAGTTTAAATACAATTTTCTGCCAGTCAAACTGTCAACTTTGGTATTTACTTCAATATATTGAACAAAAAGAAACTGAGGGTCTGTGATGAACTCCTGGAAACAAATTGCTTAAAATTTCTATTAAAAAAAAAAAAAAAAAAACTTGTTAAGGCTTGCATTTCACTTTGCTGCAACTACGTAGTGAAAAGCATTTGTGAGCGAGTCCTCAGACGTCCCTGAGGGATCTCCATTTCTTCTCTCGAATCGCAGACTCTGTCTTCTCACAGATTTGCGGCAGGCGTCTCCAGTCTGTCTCGAGCACTTGAGCTGTATTTGAACACCTGCACCTGCTCTCCAGCAGAAAACACATCCAGGTCTAAAAAAAAAAAATCACTTTTCTAGTTTTCTCAAAATTTGGAGTTGCAGCTCAGTGAAATACGACCTTAAGTTTTTGTGCTGACACAAAACTGTCTCAGCTCTTTTAGGACTATGACGGAGTAGTTCATACGTCAGATGAACAGAACGATCCTTCTGGAAGAGAAGTCGGGTAGTGGATGGAAAATAAGTGAAAAGAATCAAAGACGCCTAAATGATCTACAAAAGATTTTGCGAAAACAAGTAATTCATTATACTCCTTTAAAACAATTCTGAGATATTTTAGAGTATTCACAAAGTCCTGATAAAGGGATGAGTCTACGTGTGCACCTTCTGAAGGTGTCTCCTGAGATGATAGTTTCTGGAAAAGCTCTTTCCACAGTGCGTGCACTTGAACATCCTCTGCCCCAGGTGCAGCATCTGGTGCGCTTTGAGGCTCTGCGGGCGGCTGAAGCACTTGCCGCACTCGGGGCAGCTGTGCGGCCTCACGCCCGTGTGCTTCCTCTCGTGTCTCTTCAGGTCTCCTGACTGGCGGAAGCTCTCGCCGCAGTGGGTGCACAGGTAGGGCCTCTCCCCCGTGTGAGTCCTGAGGTGCACGCTCAGCTGGCCTTTGAAGGAGAAGCTCTTCCCGCAGTCGGGGCAGGTGTACGGCTTCTCGCCCGTGTGGACGCGCTGATGCAGCTTCAGGCGGTATTTATTTGTGAAACTCTTCCCGCAGTCGGTGCACAAATACAGCACCTTCAGAGAGTCGGCACACTCGTGGCATTTCAGTCCATTCAAGGTTTTATACGCAACGCCACAACGCAGACATACGTGTTCTCGCTCGTACTCCACCTGCTGGTCCGTCTGGCTGTCGTAATCACCGGTGGACAGAAACTTCATAGGGTGGTGCCTCTTGATGTGCTTCATGAGGTAACTCTTCATGGTGAAGGAATACTGACAGAAGGAGCAGGCGAAAAGCTCCGACGTGCAGCGATACTTCATGCAGGAGTTGCCTTTCTGATGCAGCGTTAGCCTTCTGGCCGTGGTGAAGCTTTTCTCGCAGCGGTCGCAGCTGTACAGTTTCAACTTCAAATGCTTCACCTGTTCGTGTCTTTGCAGCAGCTCTAACTTCTGAAAGGTCGCCCCGCACTGTTCACAGTTAAACGTGGTCAAAGTGCAGTTGTGCGCTTTGAGATCTTCTGGGTTTCCGTACGTCTGTTTGCAGTGGTTGCAGCTAAACCACTTAAATTTGACCAACTTTGTGCCCAGTTCAGAGCTCCTCTCAGCCGGACTGGCTGCTCTGCGTTTCGATGCCACGAGCTTGGTCAGGGCAGAAACGTTCAACACCGCTTTGGCACGCCGAGGTCTGTCTGAGGGAACGGTTTGGACCGAGTCTGTGGTTCCATCTTGAGCTTCGGCCGAGGCGTCGTCCGAGTGCAGCTCGTTTATGTGCTCCTGAAGGTCGTCCACTGAAGTGAAGGACACGGAGCATTCAGCGCAGCTAAACGGTAACGTGGCGGCATCCTCTGGATCCACGTTTACTTCCTCCCTACATTTGTTTTTCTTCTGATGGTTCTTTAGATGCCGTTTCAGGTCGTAGCTTTGGCGAAAGCATTTCTGGCACATGGAACAGGCATACGGACGTAGACTCCCGTGGGCGATTGCTTTGTGCTTTTTTAAGGACGCCTCCTTTGTGAAGCTCTTCCCACAAAGCGAACAAATGAGCTGAAATACTTCAGCCTCGGAGGCTGAAGTATTTGCAGCAACAACGTCGAGGGGATTTTCACTTCCATTAATTTCCTTTATAGATTCCACTGCTTCAGCAGACTCTAAATCTTCTGCTCTCTCTGCCTCGGCGAGGATTTTCTTCCGTTTCGGGGCCTTTTTGACAGCCTGCTTCCTGTGAACAAGCTGGTGTCTAATTAAGCCAGAGGCCTGGCTAAAACTCCGCCTGCAGTGCGAGCAACAGTAAGGCCGCTTGTTGGAGTGGACAACCAGCTTGTGCCTCCTGAGGTGAGGCGTTTGCTTGAAAACCTTGCCGCAATCATCACATGCATTGGATTTAGCAGGATCCGTTGATTCCACCACCGCAGAGGCTGGACAGTCGTTTGAGTCGGCATCAGGAGCGTGCTCTTCATCATCAGCTTCAAAGACTTGAGGCAGCGTGTGGAAGTATTTTGTATGTCTCAGGAGGAAGTCCTCTGTGGTGAATGTGAGCTGGCAGCTGGAGCACAGGTACACCGGGTTCGGCACAAATGGAGTCCTCTCTGCAATTTGAAAAGAGAAAGTTAGTTCACTGTAAAATTACACTTCGTGTGTAAAAAGGAAAAATAAAAAAAGGTACCTGATTTATTCAACTTCAAAACCAACAGCTGAGCCCAAACTTTACTGAACTGGGTGTACATTTTGCTGCTAGGCCACACGGTGAGCTCATCTCCATCGTTTACCGAGCGGCAGCAGTGAAAAAGAATGCTGCCTTTGCACTGAACTGCCAGCAGGTTCGCTTCCTCAACATTACGAGCAAAGTTAACGTACCTGAAATAAGAGAAACGAGAGACGGTTTAGAGCTAGAGAAAGCTTGATTGCTGGATGACTAACAATTTGAGTTAAAACAAGCAGAAAATGTAAAATCTACAAAACAAGCTAAAAACATCAGAAGAGTAGCTAGAAGCTAAATGCTGCAAAATAGTGGCTAAAATTAGGCAAATTGTAGCTGAATGTTAGTTAAAAGCTAAAAATCAGAATTGTAGCTAAACAGTTTATGAAGAAAATTGTTTAAAATGAAGATTAATGGATTTCTATAGAAATTTGTATTTAGTGTAAGTTATAGCAAATATTCTGAAAAGTATAAAAGCTACAAAACCCAAAAATCAGCACACTATTCCCATTTAAGCTGAACGTTTTGATATAAGAACAGTCAAAATAGCACAAAGTATGTGAAAGTAGTTTGCAAAAAGAAAAACTGAAACATAAATGCTGACTCAGCATTTACACAACTTATTAAAAATACTAAAAGTAAAAAAATGTAAAATAGGGGACCAGTACAGTAGCTTCCAGGTTAACAAAGTGAAGCTAGTAAAAATGCATCTTGCATGACATGTTTGATGGGAAAAGCCCAAATGGGATTCTACAGGAGCCTTTAAGAAAATGATCACACTTCTCATTTGACAACTCACTACTTAAGTTTGTTTTCTTGATTATTAATAAGTCTATTTTTATTTCAACTCATTATTCCTATCAGACCTAATGGCTCTTCTTTTACTCTAGTATAAGAAAGCACAGAGCTTGAGGAAAAAGGTTTTTATTCTGTTGAAGTTGGTTCATATTATTGCTGATTTTGCTGTCCATGTATTTGAATTACTGAAAGCTTTTTTCTCCTTTCTGGCTATACAACCCAACAAACAGTACAGTTACTCAGATTGTATTACTTCATCCAGTTTGAGGAAGAATCCATGGCAGCATCAATATACTCATACTGGTCTTCTCCTTGGTAAATCTGCATAAAATTACAATATTAGGACGATGTACACAACGTGCAACAAACAACTTTAAAGCTGAAGTTAGGACCTAATATCACAAATGGTTTCAGTTTAACATATATTTTACCTCCCAGGAAAAATCGCTTGCCAAGGCATTTTCCCTTGATGTCACTTCCCCCTCATAAGGTCCAAAATGCATTCCTGGAGACACCACTGGTCCGTGATTTATAACCCCCACTCCTGCGCTAGGAATACTAGATCTACCGATCATCAGGCCAAAAGGTAAGGTGAGGAGAGCTCGCTGAGGGACGCCCAAGCTTGTTGGAAAGTCAAGAATAAAAGATGGACTATTGAGGTCATCAGGATCACTCTGTTCCTGGAAGAGGATTAGACACTCCTCGCAACCTAAAACAAAATACAGTCGACTTAACATTGATCATAAACACATTCAGTCAACCTTTAATTATACAGGTTAATCCCATTGAGCCTCAGGGACTCGTTTACAAGAGAGACCTGATTTT
>NC_056514.1:36255993-36274725 GCF_014905685.2 Nematolebias whitei | reverse complement strand
TCTGTAAGATCGAGAGTATTTTTAACATAACATAGTAGTTAATAGTCACAGTCAGAAAAAAACAGTTTCTCTGACACGTGCCTAGAATCGACAACGAAACTCAAACAATTCACTCGATCATTTGGAGAAATTACAAAATATGAAAATATTTTAAATAAAATAGAAAAAATATATAAAATTTAGTAGGAGTCATAGAAACTGTGGACCAGGAAGTAGGAAAGATTAGTGAGGGTGAAGTCTGGAAAGCTCTGAAAATAATGAAGAAGAGGACGGCAGTAGGAAGTGATGACATCCCAGTGGAGGTTTGGAAATGACTTGGAGAGAAGACAGTGAGGTTCTTGACTCAAATATTCAATGGCATATTTGAGGGAGACTGGAGAAGTGTGCTGGTGCCCATTTTTAAGAACAAGGGTGATGTACAGAGTTGTAGCAACTACAGGGGAGTTAAGTTAATGAGTCACACGATGAAGATCTGAGAGAGAGAGAGAATAGTGGAAGTTAGACTTGGACGAGAGGTGACTATCTGTGAGCAGCAGTATGGTTTCATGCTGAGAAAGAGCACCACAGACGCCATCTTTGCTTCGAGGATGCTGATGAAGTACAGAGAGGGTCAGAAAGAACTCCATTGTCTTTGTGGATTTAGAAAAAGCATATGACAGGGTGCCGAGGGAGGAGGTGTGGTATTGCATGAGGAAATCTGGAGTGACAGAGAAGTATGTTAGACTGGTACAGGACATGTATGAGGACAGCAGGACAGTGATGAGATGTGCTGTAGGAGTGACAGATAGCTTCAAGGTGGAGGTGGGAGTGCATCAAGGATCTGCTCTGAGCCCCTTCTTGTTTGCTCTGGTGATGGACCGACTAACAGATGAGGTCAGGCAGGAATCCCCGTGGACTATGATGTTTGCAGATGACATTGTGATCTGTGGTGAGAACAGGAAACAGGTGGAAGAGAACTTGGAGACGTGGAGGAATGCACTTGAAAGAAGAGGAATGAAAGTTAGCCGTAGTAAGACAGAGTGTGTGTGTGAATGAGAGGGAGGCTGGTGGAACAGTGAGGCTACAAGGAGCAGAGGTCAAAGGTGCAGGACTTCAAGTACTTGGGGTCCACTGTCCAGGAAAATGTAGAATATGGTAGAGGTGAAAAAGAGAGTCCAGGCAGGATGGAGTGGATGGAGAAGTTTCAGGAGTGATTTGTGACAAAAGGGTGTCAGCAAAGGTCAAAGGAAAAGTTTACAAGACAGTGGTGAGACCAGCTATGTTGTCTGGTCTGGAGACAGAGACATGGACAAAAAGACATGAGACAGAACTGGAAGTGGCAGAAATGAAGATGTTGAGGTTCTCCTTTGGAGTGACAAGAATGGATAAGATTAGGAATGAGATCATCAGAGGTACAGCACAGGTTGAACAACTGGGAGATAAAGTTAGGGAGGACAGACTGAGATGGTTTGGACATGTCCAGAGGAGGGACCGTGGGTATATTGGTAGAAGGATGTTAGAAATGCAGCTGCCAGGAAAAAGACAAAGAGGAGATAAATGGATGCAGTTAGAGAGGACATGGAGGTAGTTGAGGACAGAGGATGTAGAGGACAGAGTGAGGTGGAGGAGGATGACTCGCTGTGGCGACCCCTGAAGAGGGAAAAGCCGAAAGAAGAAGAAAGAAGTTTGAAGTCAACCTGCAGAGCAGCTGGCAGGAATCACATGAGAAATTTCAGCAGACACAGACATGCATGATGGATCAGAAACCTCTGCAGGTTGGATCGGAAAAATCCGATACATAAATTACGCCGATATCGGAGCCTGATAGCGGATCGGCCCCATCCCTAATGGGATGTATAAAAAATTGGTTCACACAAACAAAACAATCTTTAAGATGTATCATCAGACTGATGAAAGACAAAACGTTTCTACAATTTTTTGTTTGGTTTTTGAACATCCAGAGGAAACTGAAAACCTTTTTTAGAATCTTTAAGATGTAGGTTTGAGGATGGACAGAAAATAGACACGCAAGCTTCCAGTCACTTTAAGCAGTGTATTTAAGTATTGTGTAAACCATAGGAACATATTCTTACTTACAGAAGCAATTATAACCATCTGGAGTTTGTTCCTGCCCCACAGTGTTCAGCAGCTTCTGGATCGATGCTTCTGGTGGCTCTAAATCTGACACCACTACTATAGGATCTGAAGAAGACACAGTTTTAAAACCTGCAGGCAAACACTTAATTCCTCTGGTACAAAAAACAGATTACCAAAGCACTGACTGTACCTGTTGGGATGATTTTCTTTAGAGAGAGGGGCCCTTTTATTTCGACAACCTCCTCGGTTGTCTCAACCCACACAACGTCGCTGTCCCTGCCCGACATGAGTCAACCCTCTGCGGGAAACGGTTGTAAATAAGAGTATGTTTTACAAAAAAACGAAGGGGGAAGATACACGTTAGCATGCTAAAATGGCTTAGACGTAGAAATCCATTTAGCTGATGAACATTTTTGCAACACAGATGTCCTAGATACGATATAAATCAGTTGGAAGAATAACTATTTGTCTGTTAAGACGAAAACATGCCGCGTACATTCACAACACAATGGTAGCTAGCTTGAAATTGCTAAATAAAAATAATATCGGTCCAACTCATAAAACTTGAGCTTCTAGTTAAAACTTTCTTACATAGAATAAGAACAACATACCTTTGTATATCTGTCGATTCAAAACTATTAATTATAATTTTCTTACACTGTTGTTTAAAACAAAATTACTTAGCTATTAGCATACGCGGGATTCCATCGCGGCGGAATTTTCTCCGGAAGTAAAAAAAAAGGTCTCTTCCGGTATGAGGCCGGGTTGTTTCCCCTCAAAGCGGTAACGCACATTTTCTCGTTTTAACCCCATTCTTTGTTTAAAATATAAAATTAACCAAATAACATTTAATATCTACTATACATTTAAATCCTAAAAACTATTTCGTCTACAATATTTTAATAAATATTGCCTTCTCCAATGTTCTGTACGAAAGCGCCGCTGGTGTAGTGGTATCATGCAAGATTCCCATTCTTGCGACCCGGGTTCGATTCCCGGGCGGCGCATTATCTTTTTAATTTTTATTTTCTTACACGTTAATGAACTACACCACTTAAACTACACTGACTTCAGCAAGTTTGTTGCTGAAGCTTACTTGCTCAAGTCAAAAATCTCAAAACTCTAAAGAAAAGTTTTGGAAGAAGAGTATTTGGCTTGTTGCCAGGCAACGAGAACACCAACACTAATAACGGTAACAAACTGCTTGTGGTACAACAAGTATGGACTCTGCTAAAGTTCGCGGACAGGATGCTAGTTGCGTCCACGTGTGCGGGATGTGTCCACGATGCGTCTTTGCGCCGAAACCACCGGGTTCCGCCGCGAGGCGTTTGTGGACAGTGTCGGACGAGTTCGAGAGGAGGTTCGTGGTGGCGTTGCTCTCGCGCTGCAGAAACGTCAAACAGCTGGAGAACATCCAGAAGTCGCTGAGTGGAACGTCGTGGCCGTGGTGCACCTACGCCAGGTCGGGGAGGTCTCCGCGGGACTCCGGCTCTCGGTGCCAGAAGGACCGGAAACCTCTCTGCGTCGATACGGATGCGATCCTGCGCTGGTTCAACAGCAGCCCGGACTGGATGAAAACAAACTACCTCTGCTGTTTATTGTCCATGTGCGACTTTGAACTACTGCGCATGCTCACCAACTTGACCAGCGTCCTTCTAGTCAGGCTGAAACGAGGGTATTTGCAGTTTAATGGTAAGACCACCAATTAAAAGACAAGAGAATAAAGTGCTTTCATTCCTTGTATTTTCCAAGTATTTTTAGTGAATGTTCTATGTGTGTGCATTTTGTTTTTTTTATTAAATAAACTCAATTAAATTCAAAATATTTAGGAAGCGACTGCATTCTCACAATCGTCCACTAGAGGTCGCGAGCCACACATATCAATCAACCTTTATTTATACAGGTAAATCCCATTGAGCCTCGAGGACTCATTTACAAGAGAGACCTGATTTCAACAAAGAAAGATGACAACAATGGACAACAGCAACAACAATAAGCAGTTATAAAAACTCATACTACAGTTTTTTTTTTTTTTTTTTTTTTTTTTTTTTTTTACAAATAGGATGGCTAAAAGGAAAAAGGTAACAAAACCAAAAAAAACTGCTAGATTCCGAGACAAATGTATAAAACTAAAAACAGGAACATGTCTGCATTGGTCCCTGCCAGGAGTCCAACAGATTCTTAAAGCCACTTAGAGAGGTCAAGGTCGAGAGCTTCAAATCTTTTTGTAAGATATTCCAGGAAACAGGAGCGGAGTAGGAGAAGGCCCTTTTGCCTAGTTCAGTCCTCACTGAGGGAACACTGCAGGTAATAATGTCCTGAGAGCGCACTCCGTAGCTGCACTCACGCAGAGACATGTAGGAGGAGATGTATGAAGGCAGCAGACCAAGAAGTGATTTAAAGATGAAAATGTACCAGTGAGAGAGTCTGCGTGAAGTTAATGATGTCCAGTTAACCAATGAATACAGGGTGCAGTGGTGGGTACGATAATCACAGCCAGTTATGAATCTTAGTGCACCATGATAGACAGCATCCAACATCTGCAGGGTTCTTGTAGGAGCGTTCATGTAAATAATATCACCAAAATCAATTGAGGGAAGGAAAGTCACAGATACAAGGCGTTTTCTAGCATTCAGGGTTAGACAGGATCTGTTTCTGAAAAAGAAACCCAGTTTAATTTTCAGTTTAACATATAATTAATTTACAATAATAATACAGCACTGTAATAGCAAACTTGACATTTTACTTTTTGTACTACAAATTTAATTATAGCCTTTTTTTTTTTTACTATAATGTCAGCCCAGTAATCACATGCTTCTTCCTCCAGTGAGCAACCAGAATTTCAATGGACAACAGGACCCAGAAGACCCTGCCCTCATGGTGGTACCTGGAGCCTCAAAGTCCATGTCGGGTGTCAGTCAACATCGAGACTTTGTTAGCTGCTTACCTGTAAATTTGGCCAAGAGGATTTTAGGCAAGTTTACCAAGTTTACAATTTCACTTTTGGAGAAGGCCGTCACAGACCTTAGAAAGCACAAATCTGAGCTAAAATTTGTTGTGGTTGTAGCTGAGTCTTTCATAACACATACTCTGAGTGTCACATCTCAGGGTCTTGTGTTTAGTCTCGTCTGTTGTTACTGAGACTCATGGTTTGATGCTCATCGTGCTTCTATCCTGTGAACCATCATGAGACGTTTTATTCCAGGTCTGTTGGGGGAGCACACTCTGAAACGCTGCAAGAAGGTTTGTTGGTACTGGCAGCACCTTACAGAGGAAACCATGGAGGAAATCAGGTTCAGAAGAAGTTTTAAGGATCAAGATGATGTCATATTGAAGGTTAAGACATTTTATAATTCCTCTTTACTCATGTCAGTAAATTCTAGAAATGTTTTTGTTGTTGAATATAAAATCTCAGCTTTTTGAATGTTGTGAAATGTGAAACTGAATTGATCTTTTTTGACACAACTCTTTCCCTGATTTATTTTAAACACTTTTTTTTTTTTTTCCATTTGTCTACCTCCACATACTTTTAGCTCATTCAGGAGATGGATGCTACAGCTGTTAGTTTTTGTAAATTTTATACTTAAATAAGAATATTTAACTTTATTGACAGTTTCCCCCTCAAGATCTCTGAATTCCTTTAAAAACATTTATCTTTTTGAAAACCATTTCAGAATATTTACTTTGTTTTTTGTCCTCTTACTACCTAAAGATTGTAGCTACTTATTAGTTACTTTAAACTTGTAGTTACCATTCTGTTAATTTTAGCTTTTAGCTAACCTTTTGCTTAATTTAGTTTTAAGCCTCTGTACTGCTACTGTTAGCTTTTACCTGCTGTTTGGTTAGTTTTAGTTACTCATTTTCTATGTTAAGCATCCAGCTACCATTCTGCAATTTTTAGTTTTTAGCTATCGTTTTTGCTCTTTTAGTTTCCATTATGCTACTTTTAGCTCTTAGTTAACCTTTTGCTGCTTTTAGCTCTTGATAACCTTTTTCCACTTTTATCTTCTAGCTACAATCCTTCTATTATTAGCATTTAGCTACTATTCTATTACCTTTACTATTTGTTACAGTCCTGCTACTTTTTACTTTTACCTTCCATTCAGCTAGTTTTAGCTTTTAGCTAGATTTTTGCTACTTTAAGCTTACAGCTACCATTCCACAACTTTTAGTTTTTAGTTAGTCTTAAATTTCAGCTACCATTCTGCTACTTTTAGCTCTTGGCTAGCCTTTTGCTACTTTTAGCAACAATAATGGTACATTAGCTAGCCTGTTGCTACTTTTAGCTTTAACTACCATTCTGCTGATTGTAGTTTTTAGCATTTTTTTTTATTTTACTTAAAGTATTTAGCCATCATTATGTTACTTTTAGTTTGCTTTTTATAGTATTTAGCTTTTAGGAATAATTTTCCTTTTGTTAGATTTTCACAAGATTCGGTTTATTTTAGCTTACAGCTAGCGTTTGATTATTTCCAGCTTCTACAGAAAATTTCAGCTGACGTTCAGCTGTCTGTGTCACACTGTATTTTCCTTTAGTTATTTTCTGTCTCAACTAGGTGTTCCATAGTGTTAATGTCCTCAGCCCTACTTATGCCAACATGGTGGAAGTCTCAGTACCTATAAACGGTGATGAGAAAGACGAAGTTCATCCAGCCGTCCAGAAGGTTTAACATCCAGTTTAGCTGCTCTATAAATAATCAGCTTGTGTGCCAGAGATAATCAATATAATCGTCTTTTCTTATTGGTTTTGCAGATGAAGTCATTTAAAGCTGCCCATGCCAAAATCCAAACCAAGCCCGTTCAAATGGAGGAGCGAAATGTTTACTGTGGTGCATATTTCACCAAAGTGCTGCTGAAAGAGTGAGCACACTCCCTGCAGTCCACAGCAGAACATGACCATGAGAAGCATCCACTTACTGATCCAGTTTGTTTACGCTCTGCAGAGAATACCAGCACCGGGTGTTGGACTACAGAGGTGGATTTCTGATGGCCACGACTTCAAAGGACCGTTTGCTTCGCCTGCTTTGTGTGGCACCAGAAACAAAGCCCGTGGCGGTGGTGAGAGGACACGGCGTGATTCGGGCGGTGCAGTTCTGTGAGGATAGAGGTCTGCTCATAACTGCAGGTTATGACGCATGCATCAGGTTAGATAAAAGCTGCGACTTGATTAATTAAAGGAATGCACGCAGAGTGAAAACTGTTTTTTTTGTCTCGTCTCTGCAGGTGTTGGAATTTGCAGACAGACAGGTGTGAGAAGGTGCTCTATGGTCACACTGGTACCATCAACTGCCTCGACGTTCATGCTGACAAACTCGTCTCAGGAGCCAAAGATCATACTGTTAAAGGTAAGTGACAGGTGGGTGATAATGTTTTAACCATTGGATGGATGTCTATATATAGGCCTGTCATGATAAACAATACATCATTTAATCGCACGATAAATGAAAAGTATCTACCTCATTTTCGTTCATCGGCTTTATTGTTTCTTCGCGTCTCTCTTTCTACTGAAGACACTGGATGACAAAAAGCTCAACTCCGGTGCTCTTCACTGACCCCTCCTTTTCTCTTTTATCCTTAAAATCCATTTCAACATCGTCCAAAATTGCGTTTTTTGGATCATTAAAAGCAGCTAAGCTGAGAAGCTAAGCTGAAAAGCTAAGCTACGGCTAAAGCTTCCTTCTAGTCGAAGCTCCAAAATTCACGGTTTAAACCCGTGCCTTCGTGTAAAAAATTGTTTTTCTCTGCAAAAAGAAGCTGAGAACTTGTTTACTGATCTTTATTAAAAGCTTTGTGTGACAAATATTATGGTAAAGAGCTCAAACTACAACAATCATCTGCCATTTTGAGAACCGAAGAGAGACAGCCCATGTCACGTCAAAGGGCCTCCCTCCCATTTTTCTTAAAGAGTCACGCTGGTCGCTCCCTCACTATCCAGCCTTTGGTTCAAACAGTCTAATACTGCCATCTGTTGGTCGAAAAAAGGTACTACACAAAACAAATTAAATATTTCTTAAATTTGACAATAATTACTAATTATTGTCAAATTTCAAACAGTTTTATCGTTTATCGAAATAATTTCTGAGACAGTCAATCTCCCAGCAAAATGTTATTGTGACAGGCCTAGTCTATATAGGATTAACATTAGGGATAACCTGATTCAAAATGGCTGCCACTTACCTTGGAACAAGACAGAAATGGCTGTTATTTACAAATGTTGCGCACAATGGGATGCATTTAGCTCATACAGTGTCGCAGGAGATTATACTCAAAGTTATTTTCATGATTTGCTCTAACTCTGCATTTCTCAACGTAAGCTGATCCGTTGTGTTGACAGTCTGGAGTATCCAAACATGGAGCCTTTTTAAGGATTTTAATTTCAAGCACCGCGGTTCGGTGCTGTGTGTAAAGATTCACAAGTCATTCTTGTGCAGCAGCTGCATTCAAGGCCAGGTCAAACTCTGGAACATGGAGACCGCATCACTGCTCAGGGTGAGAAGATCTATAGAAAACATTTTATATACAGTAGTCCCTCATTTAGTGCAGAGGATCTGTACCCTGAAGACCCGCGATAAGTGAGATCTCTATCTATATCTCCATCTGTATATCTATATCTCTATCTCCATCTGTATATCTATATCTCTATCTCCATCTCTCTCTATATCTCTATCTCCATCTCTCTCTATATCTCTATCTCCATCTCTCTATATATCTATATCTCCATCTCTCTCTATATCTATATCTATATCTCTATCTCCATCTCTCTCTATATCTATATCTATATCTCCATCTCTCTATATATCTCCATCTCCATCTCTCTCTCTATATCTCCATCTCCATCTCTCTCTATATATCTCCATCTCCATCTCTCTCTATATCTCTATCTCCATCTCTCTATATCTATATCTCCATCCCTCTCTATATCTATATCTCCATCCCTCTCTATATCTCTATCTCCATCCCTCTCTATATCTCTATCTCCATCCCTCTCTATATCTCTATCTCCATCTCCATCTCTCTATATATCTCCATCTCAATATCTCTATCTCCATCCCTCTCTATATCTCTATCTCCATCTCTCTCGCTATCTCTCCATCTCTCCCGCTATCTCTCTCTCTCCATCTCTCTCTCTCCATCTCTCTCTCTCCATCTCTCTCTCCATCTCTCCATCTCCCTCTCTATTTATCTATCTCTCTCTCCATCTCTCTATCCATCTCCATTTATCTATCTCTCTATATACACACACACACACTAAAAGAGCACAGAATGTCATGATTTCAGCTCCCTGCCTCCTCTGCTCTTTGTCACCTGCAAGCGCTCTTGGCCACGCCCACTTCTCCGCTCTGCACGGAGAACAGCTGATCAGCTGCAGCAGGAAGTTTATCCTGCAGTGTGGGCTACACAAAAGGTGCAGGGGGTGCTAAATAATTTTAAATAATTTTAAATAAAAATCTCATGCCCATCGTGCGGCTCATCCAATCAATCAGCCAGTTGTGTGTCATGTCCAATCTTATTTTGAAAAACCGCGATAGAGCGAGTCCGCGATCAACGAACCGCAAAGTAGCGAGGGACTACTTTATTGGTTTTTATAAACAGAGTTCAGTTCATCATTTCTTGTTCATACATTTTGAAGGTGATTAACGCCCACAAGAGCGCGGTGAAGTGTTTGTTTCTTAACGATTGGCACCTTCTATCTGGGGACTCTGCCGGTAAGGTCATGGCGTGGAGTGTCAGCTGTGAGGATAAACAGTGTCTGAAGATGTTCAACCACCCAAAGTAAGTCCAAAATAATCCTGCTGAAGCAGATTTGACATGAACTGAATGGATCTCATATTTCTATGGGGATTTTTTTTTTTAATGTCTACTGGTTTTTCTGCAGGGAGGTGAAGTCTCTGACCCTCCTTTACCTCCGTGTTGTTACTGGCTGTTTGGACGGGAAGATCCGTGTGTTTAATTTCCTCACCGGAGATTGTTTGAGGGACATCAGGACAGAGTCTGAATCAGGCCGCATCCTGTCTCTCCACTTCCAGGACCACAGGTGAGACAAATCTAATCTTCTCCTGTTATATTACAGTTTACTGTAATAATTCTAACCATAGTTCCTCTTTCCTTTTAGTATATTAGTGAACAGCACTGTCAATGTGCAGCTCTTCCAGTTTTCCAAAGTGTTCTGGGATTACACTGATCCACTGCAGGAGGGTGCTGGGGACGGTGTGGCTCAAGAGGGTTTGGCTTCTGACAGATCTGCGGATTTGTGTCGAAAATGTCTTCAAACCTCCATCGGAAAATGTGACGTGACTTCAACAACCCAAAAAACTGTTCAAACTCACTTCCTGTCCACCTCAAATAAATCTCAAACAGAAGGTAAGCTCAGGAGTCTGGCAAAAGTATAAAAATAAAAAAACACTGAAATGGATAATATATTAAGGCCGTTGCAAAAATAAAAGTAATAAAAGGTGCTGCAAAATCTCACATGTGGAAAGCAGCTGACTTTTGTGGTAAGTTAAACATTTTCTTTTTTCTTAACAGCAAACGGTGAAAACGTCAAACAGTCAGTGATCGAGAGTGAGAAGGCTGCGAGTGGACAGATGAAGAGAAGAGGTCCTCATCATCCTCCGACGCGAGATGCCATCCTCCTCAGAGTTGGTGCCAGCCAGAGGGCGTTACGCCTCGACGAGGTCAGCATCAACATGGAGGGGAACGCAAGGCTGCGAGATTCGTGGGGTCCTCAAACGACTCGGGATCGTCTGGGTCTCAGTGCTGACAAACAGAACCTGCAGCTTCAGCCCAGGCCAAACACCTGCCTCCCGATCCTGCAACGAGCCGCCAGTCGACATTTAATAAGCTGTCCACAGAGCAGAGAGGTTTCCACTGCCCCTGCCTCCGCAAAGAGACAGTCTGCACGAAACAGCACAGCCTCAGCGTGATCACACATCAGGGATACAGCTGGAAGACGGTCCAAGCCAAGAGGGACATCAAGCAGCCCTCAGAGCAAAAACTGTCCAACAAACATGAAATACTGAGAGGAAGGCCAAATATACTCCAGCACATGAGCTACTGCCTTAGTTTTATTTTTAAAGTGACTGTTTTTAGATTTGTGTTTTTAGGTGCTTCAGTAAAACAACACTAGGTGGCAGTGTTGTATCACCTGTGACAAGCTGAGCTATTCCTGCAAACTCCAAATGTTTTCTAAGTTTAAAAGTTTAACTTGACTTTGTATATTTGCATAAAGTACGTCAAAGTTTTTTTTTTTTTTTTTTTTTCAAATTTTAAATATTGTTTTTTTCTGGTGTGCAACACTGATGCACAAACACCTGTTTTTAATCTACTGATTGTCCTTCTGTTAGCTGATGCATGAGGAAACCCTCTGTTACGTTTGTGTGCTTTAGCTTCTGTGATATTCAATAAAGTCCTTAGAGGGAGCAGAGTTTGTCCCATTCACTATTCTGCTTTTAGCTTTTAGCTATGGCTCTGCTGCTTTTAGCTACCCTTTATTACAATAGCTTTTAGCTATGTTTATTAGTTTTAGTTAAGCTTTTGCCATTTTTAGCATCATTTTGCTACATTTAGCCAGCCTTTCAAAACTTTTAGCTTGTAGCTACTGTTCTGCTAACTTTTGCTTTTCTGTATTTGTTACAGCTTTTAGCTAGCCTTTCATTACTTTTCACTGTTTTGCACCTTTTAGCTAGTTATTTTATTCTTACAATTTTTAGCTAGTTGTTTAGTTACTTTGGCTAGCCTGTTGCTCCTTTCATCTGGGGTTCGGCTTCTTTGAGCTCTTTGACAACTGACTGATTCAGTACTTGGTGTTTACAATGTCGCAGAGGCAACAGACAAAAAAATTGAACTAGTTTAATCTGTTTGCAGAGAACAGAGAATGGTGATAAATTTTTTTTTTTACAGGAAGACAAAACAAGCCGCCTTCTGCAGCTCCATCAGGCACCACAGCCCCTCACGGAGCTTCTTGTCTGGAACCAGCCCAGCTGCAGGAGCAACAGGGAGTGTAAAATCAAAACTAAACTAAAAAGGAGGAAAGTCTTGAGGGATGCTCTTAGACCTTCTGCTCACCCTTTAAGATGATCGGGCACATCCAGGTTCGTCAATGCCTGAAGGCAAGCTCGAAAGAAGTGGCAGTTGACCTCCTCATGGTCTTTAAGGATTGGCGGTGGGGACAGAAGACAACAAAAAGACGACAGTTTGCCCCAGCTGAACTCCGATATTCGTGCATCTCCATTTCCAAAGACTCATATTAGCATCATAGTTCATTTGTCAGATAAATTTATCAATTTCTGTCATGCTGTGTCAGCAGCAGGTCTGAGTTTTTCCACACCAGGTCAGTCTAGGCCAGTCATGGTGCCGAACAGGATTAACCAAATCAGTGTCTGTATTACTTTCGTATTTGCATCCAACTCAGACGAGGGTCCGACTTGCCCCGAAGCCATTCACACATCTCAACGATACCTCGTCTAATTGTGTGAGAATAAGACGCAAAGGCTTAATAAATGTGCAAATCCGTTAGTTAATTAGTTGATAGTTATTCACAAAACATACTTATGAGGTTGTGTAGAATATTTTCAAGGTTTGACCAAAACAGCTACAATTAAAACTCTGACATGAAATTTAGTGGGTGATATAATTTAAGTAATGTTAAAAATAATGGGAAAACTGAATTTTTGGTATATGCTATAATAATTTTTATACCTCAGGGCACGGTTAGGCTTTCTCTTCAAGCACCGGCTGTTCTGAGCCTGGAAACTAGATCCATGCACCTTTCTGACCTTATTTGCAGATAGAGATCAGGAGGGAAAGTGAATACGGCTACAATAAAAGGTGGGGAGACAATTAACGGGAACACCATTACTGAGATATGGAACTGATTAACACGCACATCCAGCCAGGCCAAACAGATAAGATGGGTATCTGATGTCTCATTGAGCCTCAGCGGGGTGGATTCTTGTTTTCTGGACCTCAGAGAGAATCGGAGGTCCTGGATCGAGCCGAAGAGTTAAACCTCTGTGACCACACATGAGGATGATGAAGGAGGCTGCTGGCTCATCATGAAGGCTGAACCCCAACAGATGACTCAAACACTTTTACACTGAGAGTGGTCGTAAAATTTACTACCTGAATTAAAGTGTTTTTTCCCCCTCCCAATTTGTGATTAGGTTTGTGTGTGTGTTTTTTTTTAATAACGCCAAACATTTAGATTTTTATTCAGAAATCAGCTGATTTTGTTTTGAGACCCAGTTTTTGTTTTGCGTGACATCTGGAACATATTTTGATGACTCCTTCATAACGGTTTTGGTCAAACCTGGTTATGATGTCATGTTTGAGATCCGAGCTTTTGTTGGGAAGGACTCAGCAGGGGCGGTTATAGAATCTGCCCTTCAGGGGTGCTCAGCCCCCGCAGTGTTGACAGTGGCTCTTGGCTTGATTAATCATTAAGCATGCGACGTAAAATGGAGGATTTACCTGCAGTTACCTTCATACAGATGGACGTGTGGTACTTCCCGTTTATCACTGTTGTATTCAGCTGCTCATGAGTGAACTGCAGACCTTTGTCCATCTTTTACATTTTTCCCAAACTTTGTTTAGTTTGTGAAATGGAATAAACTGTATTCCACCCTCTGAACCCTCAGAGTAACACTGTCTGAACTACATGTTCTCCACATTTAACCATTCTTTATGATTTCTTTCACGAAATCCCTCCGACTGCAGTGTTCGTAAAGCAAAACCCTGATAATGTTGTTGGAGAAAAAGTGGGTGGAGCTCCTGCTGGTAAGGGGCGTTTCACTTAGGGACAAATTGAGGTCGCTGATTGGTCAGTTGCTGACGAGCCTTCTGGATTGATTGACAGGCGGCGTTAAGGATCTGACTTATGCAAAAAATAAAATAAAATCATGGATTTTAATGGCCCACTCATTTCTTTCATATGTATTCCAAATTTATTCGATATATTGGTGAATCTAACTAACAGCTCCCTTCATTTAAAAAGGTGGAACATTGCGAGTCTTGCAATACATTTCTAATACCCTTAAAATAACAATTCCCATCAACCTGTTTATTATACTCATGCATAAGTTACGTGAACTCACTGCAGAATAAATATGAGCTAAAGGCCCGTTTTCTTGCGCTGGTCAATCTGAGTGGACTAAAATTCTTTCAAGAGAAAAGCGTCCACCTCATGAACCAGCTTCCTGTTTGATGGTCACCGTGCTCCTAAAGGGAACACACACACTGTGACCCAAACCATCTGCTGCTATTTTAGATCCGTTTAACAACAAAAGTTTAAAAAGGTGCTGCAGATGACCAAATATGAAACACAAAAGGCACGGATCGGTCAGGCTGTGTGTTATGTCCCAGCACTTGTAACGACAAGCCAAGACACCTGCTGAGCTGTGAAACATCTCAACTTGGACACCCGTTGGTTTTCTTCAGCTACAAAAAAATTAAAAAAGGCTCTTCCTGGGTTCAGGTCAAACGAGGGGAGGGTTACCAGTCTGCAGAATATTTACTGAGTAAACAGCAGTTGAATTATCAAGTCTGGGAGGTGGTTTGTTGCGTCTGCTGTTTCACAGATGAGAAAAAGAAAACATTTAAACTTATTTTGTAGAAATAAAATACGTCTAAATAGAGAAGTGTAATTTATGCAGTCTCATTGCAGTGGAGAATGTATTACTGAAGAAGCTGAAAATGAGTTAATGCTTAAAAAGGCAGAACAGCAAAAAAAACAAAGCTGCTAAAGCTAAAGTTAATAAACACCAGCTAAAATAGAAGTAGCAAAAGGCTAGCTAAACAGTAGTAAAAGTTTATCTAAAAGCCAAAAGTAAAAAAAAAAAAAAAAGTAAAATGTAGCAAAGTGCTAGCTAAAAGTAGCAAAAAGCTAACTTTACAACTTAAAATACAAATGCTAACCAAAAGCTAAATATAGCTATAACCTGAAGAATTAGTGGCAGAATTGTAGCTAAAAATCTCTTCTCCACATGCATTATGGGAAAATTTCAGAAAATTAATTTCCCCATTAGGGATTGATTGTTAGTATTGAGAGAAAAAAAAAAAGCAGCTGAAAAAGCAGAACGGTAGGATGCAAAAATATACAGAAAATTAGAATGCTGACTCATTAACACAATAAAGTGTTACTGAAAAATAATGTTGGGTCTAGATATTTTTATGTATTTAAATTTACTCTAAGCATTTCCAGGATTCACGTCTAAAAGTCCAGTTTCAAATCCGTTTAATTAAAAAGGGTCACATGATTTGTTGGCAGTCATGACAACAAGCGCTCCGCTGGTGTCACAATTCAGAGGAGAGCAAACATCCAACTGTTTTTAAAAATCATCAACTTTATTCTAACAAACTGTTTCTGCCTTGTTTTGTCGTTGGGGGGTTGAAGCCAGCGAGAACAGTTTCTATGAAAGCCGCCTTGGATGCATTTTTGGAACCAGAGTCTGTGCATTGGGGATGTGGAGTTTTAAGCTCCGCCCACATACAATCACATTGTGCAGTCTACTTGTTATTTGCAGTCTTTGTGTCAGGAGCTGTGTTGTTCAGTTTATTGTAGCTTGCGTTTTCTTTATTTTAGTCTTTGTGTTTTCTTTGTGTCGTCGTCACTTCTCCCCACTCAGTCTGCCACGCCCACCTACACCTGTTCTCTGTTTCAATTATTCACAGCTGCAGTCGTCAGCTTCAATCCATATCGACTGTAAAGTTTTCGTTTACTCACCAGTCGAGCATTATTGGCTTCCATGCCACGACAGGTCTTCCTCGTACCTCCCAGTAATTCCTGGTGCCTCCTTGTACCAATCCTCGAGTTTTGCTGACACGTCATCGTTGTTTTGGAAAATTAAGCTATTTTGTTGAGCTCCTTGCGTCAGCATTCTGGGTCCAAACCTGACACTGGGACACTTTGGTAAAATCGATCTTTTGTGCACGAGTTTAATGAAACGAGGGGCAAAAATCTTTCTCTCAAGAGTGTTTCTGTGCAAGGGCTTTAAATAAAACCACATGTAGCTAGTCTGTTAATTGAAATACGACTGAATACAAAATGGTTTGGCACTACTTCATATCCCCCCGCCCCCCCAAGAAAAAGGACAACATCAACAGGAGCTCTAATTTTCTGCTCACTAGAGATATTTGTTCTTCCTCTGTGATGCATGAAGACCTTTGTCGTCGTGTTTAACAATTAATTTTCTGTTGACTTTGTGGCAGGAAGCAGCTTTTCCTCTGTGAATAGACTTGTTGTTCCAAAGTAACATCACCACCACCTCTTTTCCTCACTGGATTTGTGTCTTCTGACCTCTGAATGAGGAAGTTTTATGCAGCTGACCTTTTGACCTCACCGTCTGCGTATTTATGTCTGAGAAAATAGTGAAATTATGACACCGTCGCCGACATGCGTCTGGGACAGCTTTGTGAGGACTGTTGGGGTCTTTGAGTCCACAGGTCAGTCCGTGGTACCCGGTTTATTAGCTCAATAACTGAGACACATTCATGTGGATGATGTACCACAAAAACCTAAAAAAATCCAGCATTCAGATTATTAATCCTGACTGATTTATGTCTTTGATTGTCATGTTGCATCCAAATTACAAGCTTTATTCTAATAAGAGATCACTAATTTTCTGTAATAGAATAAGGAATGAGATGTTGATGTAAAACTTTAAACTGAGAAGACAATTTAATATATTTACAAGTACCGCAACACATGTGGACATTTCTATAAACAGCAATCGCCTAAAGATTTCTACTACAAATCATCACCGTCTGAGGAGAATGAATGGTGCAGAAACTATCCTAAAAGTTATAAATACTAAAACCTCGGCTGTTGAATCAACATTACATTTATCACCAAGTAATTAACCTTTTAAGATTAATGTTTTTTATGCTGTGTCAAACAATCAAACATACAATAAAAAAAGCTTGTAATATATCAAAGCAGTCATGATAAATATTTCTTCAGGCTTTCAAAAGTCTTTGTTTTTGAAACATTTAAAAATGTTGAAATCTTTCAATCTGAACCATTGACATGTTATAAATAGAAACAGGACAAGAAGCAGGAAGTTGAAGAAGCACCCCCTAGTGGCTGACTGCAGAAAAAAAAACCGTTAAGCTCCGCCTCTCCATGTAAACGTCTCGGGCAAACTGTTGTCAAAATATGTTTGTTTTTTCTTTCTTGTTGATTCATGCGCTGTAGTTCTTACCTTACTGCTGTATGTCCAAAAATTAATTACAAAAATACGTTTTGTTTAAATTAGTTATACGAGGTTTTAAAAATGTGTCATGTTACACCGTGACTGACACTGTGGCAGCCGGTTTGTGAGTTAGGAGTGTGTGGGATTTGTCTTTTGATTAATGTGCAAACTCTGGCTCCAAAAACACAACGTTTCCAAGTAAACTGACATTTGCTGCTCTTGTTTTGAACAATGGAAGATGGAGTCATTTAGTCCAGGTTTATTTACTCCCATGAGTCGAGTGCTGCCCTTCAAACTCCTCTGAGTACAGCTTATTTTAGTACGTTTGATCAACGATACTAACGGTTTTACCCTCACCCAGCAGTTAGTTTTAAACCTTTATTGAAATGTACAAATTTATCATAGGATGGCACAGACTGTCCATCCAGTGCAGCCCCCCACCCCCCAGGTATTCAGCTGTGGAAACAACCCATATTATTCCCATAACTGTTTCAGTATGTGTGAAACTGCAACCACACAAGTTGTTTTTTACTCTACTGACACTTCAGGCAGGTGACTGCTGGTTTTTCATGTGCATATTAAAAAACAAAAACTGATTTAGTAAAAGTGAAATTGAACGATGGACTTTTTTTTTCTAAGCTTACTGACTGAAAACTTCACATCGTGGGGGGGTCTGTTCAGACGTCTGCAACATTTTATTTTCCAACTGTGAGGAATGCTGTCTGTGTCCAAATTTCATTTCAGTGAAACAAATGCTAATGAAGTGATTTTTCAACCCAAAATGATTCATCCTACAATTTCTTATTTATTTATTTAAATTTATTTATACAAATAGTCTCACTGAGTCTTGAGGACTCATTTTCAAGAGACACCTGCTTTAGACAGACAACAGAGTACAGACTACAATGTACAACAATAAAAAGCTATTAAAATAAAAACATTGTTGTAAAAACACTGTTGTGGTTGGCAGCATGGTCCTATTAGCAGAGTGGTTCTGTTAGCAGTGAGGTTCTCTTAGTAGCATGGTCCTATTAGCAGAGTGGTTCCGTTAGGTTCTCCTTAGCAGTGAGGTTCTCTTAGTAGCATGGTCCTATTAGCAGAGTGGTTCTGTTAGCAGTGAGGTTCTCTTAGTAGCATGGTCCTATTAGCAGAGTGGTTCTGTTAGGTTCTCCTTAGCAGTGAGGTTCTCTCAACAGCATGGTCCTATTAGCAGAGTGGTTCCGTTAGGTTCTCCTTAGCAGTGAGGTTCTCTTAGTAGCATGGTCCTATTAGCAGAGTGGTTCTGTTAGGTTCTCCTTAGCAGTGAGGTTCTTTTAGTAGCATGGTCCTATTAGCAGAGTGGTTCTGTTAGCAGTGAGATTCTCTTAGCAGTATGGTCCTATTAGCAGAGTGGTTCTGTTATGTTCTCCTTAGCAGTGAGATTCTCTTAGTAGCATGGTCCTATTAGCAGAGTGGTTCCGTTAGGTTC